>NW_023596818.1:17381604-17446535 GCF_011947565.3 Pollicipes pollicipes
ATATATGTATGTATATATACGTATGTATGTATACATAAAACATGTATAGCCTAAAGATGCGGCCCATGTGCTATGGAACGTGTTGCGAGTTATTACAAAAAAATACTTCTGTCACACCCTGTGGCGGAAGGTGCATAGATTTACTACATTTAGCATATGGAGCCTGTCGCGTCGTTATCCGTCCAAAGCTGGCTGTCGCCAGCGCGGCCAGTGGTAGGACCGGACACTGTGCTAGGTGCTGTAGTTGTGATGCTGGCGGCCATTGCTGCACACGGCCGGCAGTGCTGCCTCAGAGACAGCACAGCAGCAATGGCACGGTGACATTGCTACCGCCTGCCGTCCATTGTCCTGGTTGTCTCGTCGGCGGCTCCCACTCAGACACAATGGGACAGTGCCATTAAGGAACCGACGATTCTCCAGTAGAGGCGTCCGCACAGTATTTCAACGGCGTTGGACCGGCGCGAACCGATCACCATCGCGGCGCAGTTACGAGCTTCAGTTTCCGATGTTGAGGTCCTGATCGCCAACAACACCACCGTTGAGGCCGACACATCCACGGTCCACGCTTTCGATGGGTACAGCCGGTGATTTGGCCTATCATGGCGCTTCCGAACTGTGTTATATACTGACTCCACCCATGCACCCCACAGTCCACAGAAAGCTACACACCGCGGTACAAATGCAATGTCCTGTGTCCGCCAAGGTGCCTAAACAGCAAATGCGGTGGCAGTGTCCCACTGTCCAGGGCAGATTGCGTGTCGCAACCACAGCCGAAGATATTGAGCTCTGAAAAATCTCTTTTCCACCCTCTACCCCCTGTGGATAGTCCACCACTATGGGAGCCCTGGTTCTCAGGCCTTGGTAATTGAGGCATAGTCCCGCAAAATAAACTCGGAAAACAATTAGATGAATAGATAATTCAGGGACTTACCTCCGAGCTGGGGGCTTGCACCACTTTTGGTGAATAGAAAACTAGAACCTTGCTTGTGAGGCAGTTGTGTTTGAAGGGAGAATGGTTGGCATTATAACGATAAGTGTCATAGCGAAGAGCTGGAACTGCCCACAGCTGCCCTGAAATGTAAACAATTACAAGACTAGTCAAATGATCTTGAGACCTAAAACACCTGACAGATTCATGACCTACGTGACCATGCTTCCCAAAGACGATGTCAGGTAGGTCTTGGGAATACGGAGAATACAAATATTTTATTATGGGCTACACTGAATAACTAAAGCCCGAAAGCTAGGTTTCACATGAGAAAAGCTTCACAATATATAGTCAACAGTTAAATATAACTGTAGCCGTTTCTTATTCTTCACCAAGCCTTGTTCTTTATAACTTATACTTCCATCCGAGTCAAATCAAAACATTTGGAACGGTAGTGACGGTATGAGTCGTGAGCTGAATCTGGTTCCAGTGAGCCGGTCCTGAGCGAATTCAAGGCAATTGAATCTATTCAAGTCTTACGTGTTCTGTCTGCCCAAACCAGACACGAGCGCTGCGAGACGGCAACTGTATTAACCCGCGAGGCGAGCGGGCGGCGCCGACCCCGGCGGGCGGCGCCCCAGGCAGTACACCGCCAGTCGGGGCAGCGGCGTACCAAGGTGTAGCAGCACTGGCGGCGCGAGCAGGGGCGGCCTCAGGTGCATGCCAGTAACATCATGATACATCTCCCCCCTTGAGCAAATGCAAATAAATGTATAATAACATATAAAAAAACGCTTGCGAAACGAAATTACTGGCGACAGATTGCTGCTTCCCTGCTGCTTCCCTGCTGCTGCTATGCTGCTTCTCAGGCTGCTGCTTCCCTTCTGCTTCTCAGACTGCTTCTTCTCTGCTGCTTTCCTGCTGCTTCCCACCTGCTTTCCTGCTGCTTCTCTGCTGCTTCTCTTTGATGCCTCTCAGAAAACGCGGCCACTGCGTGTTTTACGCGGACTGAAACTGAGCAGTGGCGTTGGGTCTTGTGTCTGGGGCACTTGCGCGTTGCAGGGCTGGGCCGCAGCTTCTGTCAGCGGCGGCAGCGACGGCGGCGGCGCCGCTTTCGACGCGGGCGACGGCACAGCTGGTGGTGGCCGTGGCACCACCGATCTTGGTGCCGGCGCCGGTTCGCGCGGCTGCGGTTGCAGCAGCGCCGGTGGCGCCACCTCAGCATGGCGGCCAGAGAGGAGGTCTGGAGCGGGCACCCTGTGTGCAGAACAGTCAGGACGCCGCGTTGAACCGTGTTGTGTCAACACCTGAAACGGAGGGATCTGCATCAGATGACGTCGGTTGCGACGATAGCGAGCACCCTTGAGCTCCACAAGGTAGCTGCGTCTAGAGAGCCTCTCTATGACGGTGGCGGGCTCGGACCAGCTTGCTTCCTTCTCCGTCTTGATCCGAACATGATCCTCGGGCTGTAGCTGCTGAAGAGCGCGGGCACCGTATCTCCGGTTGAAGCACGTCTCCAGCTTCTTCTTCCTCTGCCGATCTCGGAGTTTGGCATGCTGCCATGTCGCTTCTCCGGTTGGCTGAGCGATGGGGAGACGAGATTGAAGTTCGCGTCCCATCAGGAGACGGGCTGGCGAGTATCCGGTTGCTTCCCACAGGCGTCGTGCGGTAGTTGAGGAGGGGCGAGGTGGGGGTCCCTCTGGCGAAGTATCCACTTGGCGGTTCTCACGGCCCGTTCAGCTGCTCCGTTGGAAGAAGGCGTGTGCGGGTCTGTGATGCGGTTTGGTGAAGCCGTAGGACGCTGTGAAGTGGCGAACGAGCTTGAAGTGAACTGCGTTCCTCCGTCTGTTGTCACGAGGTCTGGTATCCCCAAGCGGGAAAACAGGCGCTTCAGACGCTCGATGACTGCGCTGCTGGTGAGACTCGGGAGGCGTTGTATCTCCAGATACCTGCTGAAGATGTCCACCGTGACGAGCCAGTTGCAGCTGTTGAGTAGAAGACGTCTGCTGCAACGTGCGTCCACGGTCTTGATGGCGTTGGGGTTGTCACCAGTGGCTCAGCGTGCTGGGCGGGCGCGTTCACCTGACAGAACGAGCAGCTCTCGAGATGACGCTTCAGGCCGATGCTGAGTTGAGGCCACCAGATCGATTCTGCTGCCCTCTGACGACACTTGTTCAGACCGAAGTGTCCGTCATCATGTAGTCGGGTGAGCATTTCATCTCGCAGACTCGGAGGGATGACGATGCGTCGCCCGTGCATCAGCAGTGTACCACACGTTAGGTACAGAACGCTCATCTCTCTCCCCGAGAGGCGAAGTAGTCCAGCAGGTCGGGATGCTTCGCTCCCTCCTTCCAGCCAGAGAGAGTCTACTGAACTACGCGCTGTAGGGGTTCGTCTGCTTGCTGCGCCCTGCTGATCTCCACCAGACGCTGCGGTGTGGCGGGAAGATCGCTGAAGATTCCCTCGCAGAATCCATGTATGTCTTCTTGAAGCACAGCGCTGATTTCATCCTGCTTCTGGAGCGGGTGACATGAGAGGAAGTCGGGCACCAGGTGCTGCTTCCCTGGAATGAAGACCGCTGTGGGGTTGTATCGCATCAAGCGCATGAGCATACGCTGGCATCTGATCGGCGCATCCACGAAATTTTTCGTGTTAACCAGCGGGATCAGGGGCTTGTGGTCCAGATGCAGCTCGAACGACGGCAGTCCGGACAGGAATATGTGCATTTTCTCGCACGTCCACGTCGCGGAGAGTAGTTCCTTCTCGATCTGGACCCATCTGGTCTCGGTGTCAGTCAGGCTTCTGCTGCAGAACGCGACGGGTTTGAAGACGGAGCCGTGCTTCTGGAGAACACATCCTCCGATGCCGAAACTGCTGGCGTCGGCGCTGACCACCGTCTCTCGTGCTGGATCGTAGAACGCCAGAGCTGGAGCTGAAGTGACGGCTGCTTTCACGTCATCCAGCGCCTGCTGCTGCTGTGGTGTCCAGATCCATGCTACGTTCTTCCTCAGAAGCTCGTTCAGTGGTCTCAAGCACTCCTGGATGTGTGGAACGAACCGGCCCAGGAAGTTGACTACTCCGAGCAGAGACCTTAGTTCATTGACATTCTTTGGCGGTTGGAGCTGCTGGATCGCTTCGAGCTTCTCTTCGTCCATGCTGATGCCGTTCTTGCTGATCTTCATCCCCAAAACTTGACCTCGTTCTTCGGAACTCACACTTTTTCCTGTTCAGCTTGAGGCCAGACTCGTGGATCCTCCTGATGACGGCCTCGAGACGTGCATCGTGGCTGGCAGCATCTCCGAACACCACGGTGTCGTCCATGTAGACGATGACTCCGGGCAGTCCGTCCAGCATCTCCTCCATCTTCCGCTGGAAGCACTCCGTTGCGAGCGAGATCCCCATCGGCAGTCGCAAGAACCTCTTCCTGCCGAACGGAGTGATGAACGTGGTCATCTTGGAGCTCGCCTCGTCCAGCGGGATCTGGTAGAAACCGGAAGAGGCGTCCAGCTTGGTGAAGAGCGTCGCGCCACTCGGCTTGGAGGTCATCTGCCCCAGAGTAGGGATCGGGAACACCTGTCGCTTCACAGACTGGTTGAGTCTCTTGTAGTCAACCGTAATGCGGACACCACTGCTCTTCGGCTTCGGGACGGGGACCAGCGCAGGGACCCAGTTCGTTGGCTTGGTCTCCGACGTGATGATGCCGTGATGCTCCATCTTCTTCAGCTCCTCTTCCACAGGCTTCATCAGTGGCAGCGGGATGTTTCTTGCAGTGGCAAGGGCGAATGGAACAGCATCTTCACGGAGCTGAATGCTGACCGGTGCTGTCTTCAGGAGACCTGCCTCTCCGAAGACGTCTTCGTTGACTTCACCTATGAATCTCGGTACGCCCAGGCGCGAGCAAGCAGACCTAGAGAGGAGATCATCAGCTGAGTCAACAACGTAGAACACTTCAGGCTCGGCTTTGTTCTTGAACATGAGTGTTCCGCGCATCTTTCCTTCTACTTTTAGCACGCTACCAACACTTGTCAGAGTATTTGAAGCATGTTGAAGCGGCGGCAGTTTCAGCTTCTTGTACGCTTTCAGCGTCAGAATGCTAACATCAGCGCCAGAGTCAACTTTGAAAGTGACTCGTTGACCATTTAGAAGGACTGAAACTCTCCATGCCGCGCAAGCTTTGTCTACTTACTTCGTCAACAAAAATGTTGGGCGGCGATAGTTGTTCGATGGACTCTGTCCGCGCAATCGCTCTGACACCGTTGGAGCGACAAACATACGCAAAATGATCCATTTTCTGACAGTTGTCACAGATTTTTCCCTTAGCAGGACAATCTTTCGGAGACGCATGACGTGCTCTTCCACAGTATCTGTATGCTGTTGAAATGTCGGCACGCTGACTATGCTGTTGCCGTTGCGCGGTGGAAGGCTGCTGTTGACGTCTGTACTGCTGGTGCTGCTGGCGCGACTGCCTGTGCCGCGCCGGTGCACAAAACCCTACTGATGTCAGGTGGACCAGAGCTGTCACGGCCGTTCACGATCTCGACATTACGCCCCATCGAAATGACGGTATTTACAGACACTTCCTCCTCTAGTGACTTCAGCTGAATTCTACAGGACAGCTCCCTGTCAGACATTCCTGAGATGAGACGATCTCTGATGCGCTCATCAGCGTCAGCGAAGCTGCAATGCTCAGCTAGAGAGAACAAAGCTCTGATGTACGATTCATTAGTCTCGCTTGAGCTTTGAGATCTAAGCTCGAAGTTGTGACGCTCTGCACTAAAGTTCCTTTTCGGAATGAAGTACCCGTCTAGCTTTGAGACAACAACTTCAAAATCCTCCTTCTGCTCAGCAGTAAGCTTTAATATTGGTACGATATGCTCAGCCTGCGGACCCATGCTGTAAATCAACGCAGCTACTTGAACGTCACCGTCCTCTTTGTGTAGTCCCGATGCCAGTCTGCAGCGGACGAACCGATCACGCCAGGTCGGCCACCTCTCAGGCGATGTAAAGTCGAATTCCTCAGGAGGACCAAATCCAGGCATCACGACTTGGTTCACAACTCACAATGCTTAAATTAATGCGCTGCTCACGCTTGCTTAAGCTTACCCTAGGTTCAATGCGACTGCGCCATATTCAAGTCTTACGCGTTCTGTCTGCCCAGACCAGATACGAGCGCTGCGAGACGGCAACTGTATTAACCCGCGAGGCGAGCAGGCGACGCCGACCCCGGCGGGCGGCGCCCCAGGCAGTACAACCGCCAGTCGGGGCAGCGGCGTACCAAGGTGCAGCAGCACTGGCGGCGCGAGCAGGGGCGGCCTCAGGTGCATGCCAGTAACATCATGATACATAATCTAAGACAAGTCTGTCGCCTGCATCTATATTTCCCTACCCTTGTTATTCCTTTTCCGCTTGGGATAGACGGATCATGATCTCCCTCACCCAGTCAAACAAAAATTATGATTCCGAATCACTTTTCGCTTCACGACAAATCCAAACTTGCGTGGTTTTGCAGTGCCATAAGTCGTGACAATAAAATATTTTGGCAATATAAAACATTATAGCCGTTACATACGTGCTAAAACTCAGCAATATTCTCACAGACAACACGATCAACGGCTGCAAACTTCACACGCACAAGGTCTCGGTTCCACCGGTATGTGAAGTTACGCAGGTTTACGATAAATGCAAACCGATCGTACTCCTGCACTCCATGGTAACAAAGCTGGTGACCGCCCTTATCCGTACACACCCCCGGTAAAACGTGCCAGATGGCGTTTCGGGCCATGCACTGGCATTGTGCCGCGCTGCCGACAGTGTCAGCGATCTGCTATGGTCTGCCTGCGGTCACGGTTGCGTGAATGACATATATTTATAATACTTGACAAGGCTGTGCGCATCAAGCCAAATAAGGTACTTCAAGACGTTACTGATGCCATCGTGTTTTCGGCTGCCACTGATTACTTGAACGTCTAAACGTTAGCAGGTTTTGTCTTTGTAAAATTGCGTGACGTTACAGGCCGCTAACAGCGATATCCAGCATCGACGATAGGCGCGACGACAGAGAGACCCAAGCAATGTTTACAAGAACAACTTTCGGTATGGTGTGTTTGAAGTGCATCATACCAATTACGATGACCGTGTATTCTTATGATCTGTTCCAAATGCGGCTGAGGCAAAACCGCAATCATCGCAAGCACATCTAAGTAGCACTTCAACTCGTCCAATGGTTTATACAGTATGCCTTCACTCAGCCTCCTCTAAGGGGCATACTTTGGTGCCAGGGCGCTGGTAAATGCCCCCCCCCCCCCACCCCCCACCCCCACCGACCTCAACTCCACAGAACGAACGACGCCGTCTGCACCCGGGAAAACTCTCACGACTCGAGTCAATGGCCAACATTCTCGCGGGGTATCTGCTCCCATCATCAATACAGCGTCCCCCACTCGAAGGTTTCTGATGTCATGGAGCCACTTCTGACGATGCATCAGTGCAAGCACGTATTCTCGTCTCCACCTCTTCCAGAAATGGTCTGCCAGGACTCGGGCTTGACGCCAGCGACGTCCGCTGTTGATCTCCCTGGGCTGGAAAACTCCTGGTGACATGTTGACGTCAGCACATCCGAGCAGGAGGTGATTCAGCGTCAGCGACTCGATATCAGTGGCATCAGAGCTGACGTATCTGAGGGGCCGTCCGTTCACCATGGACTCCATGTCCAACAGCGTCGCGTGGAGCACTTCATTGGTGGCACAATGTGATCTTATTGTCATTTTGAGATCACGCTTGACACTCCCCACCAGTCTCTCCCATACGCCACCCATGTGAATCGCGCTGGGGGGCATGCAGATCCATGTAATACGATCTTTGCTCAGCCATCCGTGATTCGAGCTTGATCCCATTCCTCGAGCGATTCACTGAGCTCGAGTTCACCTCCTACAAGGTTGGTACCGTTGTCGGAGCACACACAAGTTGGCTTGGATCGTTTCGCCATAAGTCTCCTCAGGGCCACAATGAAACTGCCAGCATCCAATGAGATGGCAATCTCTAGATGCACCGCACGAGTGGCGAGGCAAGTGAACAGGACACCGTATCTCTTCTCGGTCTTCCTGTGCCTCTTCACAAACATTGGCCCAAAGTAGTATATTCCGACTGTGCTGAAAGCTCGCGAGGTGTCAAACCGGCCAGTTGGCAAATCAGCCATTCTTAGCGCTGCGGATGTGCTTTTCGTCTTTTGCATACAGCGCAGCCGTGCAATATGTTTCTGACTGTCGACCGAGTTTTTGGAACCCAGTAGCTGTTTCTTGACTTCTGTCCGGGTCCGTTCTTGTCCCGAGCGAATAACTTTCTCGTGGTTATATGTCACCACTAAGCTGTGACATCGTCTCTTGATGGCATATCACGGGGTGGGGCGTCGAATAGGCCACAGGTGCCTTATCGATACGCCCACCGACCCTCATGACACCTTTGCTGTCAATGAATGGTGACAACTGCTGAAAACGACCCTCATTTTTCACTTGCGTACCGTTCCTGATCTCTGACACCTCCCTGAAGAAGCATCTTGCTTGACAGTCGATCACAAGCTTGATTTCTGCTTGTCTCATTCCCTATTCTGATAGAGGCCCCAAGCGTCTCCACTCAGTTCTTGCTCAGCAATTCTTGGCGACGAAGTTTTCACAAACCTCAGTACCCAGGCTACAACCCTTCTATATTTTATCCAAGGTGAGAGCCTCCGAGCGGCTAGAAGCACTGACGTCTCAGCCTGTGGCTCTAGCGGAGTTCTGAAGTCCGGATCGTCTTCCAGTACCGCCGTATGTGGCGTCTGCTCCGGCCAGTGCTCCTCGTCTTTCATTAGGAGCGCAGGAGCTTCCCTCCAACGAGAGTCCGAGGCTAGATGAGACGCAGAGGCTCCTCTGGAACGGTGTTCAGACTTGATGGCACATGTCTCCACTGGTTCTGACTAGACGAGTCGGGGATTTCTGCCACACGATTAGCTACAAATGTGTGGAACCGACGGCTGTCGTTCCTCAAGTACCGTAACACAAGCGTACTGTCTGTCCAGAACACGGCTCTCCCTAACTTGATGGAAAGTTCCTTCCGCACCGTGTTAGCCAGTCTCGTTGCCAACACCGCTGCCTGCAACTCAAGCCTAACGATCGAGAGCGGCTTGAGAGGTGCCACCCTCGTCTTCGACATAGCCAGAGTACAGGTGCTACAGCCATCCACCCTCGTCTTCGGCATAGCCCTAGTGCGGGTGCTACAGCCATCGGACGTTGTCTTCTTGATGTAAGCGACCGCACCGAAGGCCTCCTGGAAAGTATCACAGAAAACATGCAACTCTCAACCACAGCTGTCGCTAGCTGACGTGCCTCCGAAGCACCGTGGGACAGACAACATCTCCAGGAAAGGCAACGCGACAAGCCACTCTGTCCAAGCGCGCAACTCGCTCCCGAACAGCTCATCATCCCATCGATAATTGCCGACCGATAGGCGTTGTATGAGGATCTTGGCCTGGAGCACAAGTGGAAAAGCCAGCCCCAAGGGATTAACCCAGAATTGCTAGTCCACTTCGTCAACCTAAAACCTCCTCTTGCCAGCAGTTTGGTGACCTCTTCTTGCATCTCTGCGGCTTCTCGTTCCGTCTTGGCGGCATGGATGAAGTCGTCCATGTAAAAGCTCTTGCGTACCGCCCTTTTCGCTCCCTGTTCTGCTGGACGATCACTGCTGCACTCCTCAGCCGCCTTCTGAAGAACAAGGTTCGCTAATGCCGGGCTGCTTTTAGCTCCAAATATCGCAACCTGCATGGTGTATGGTTCCGGATTCTTTGTTACATCCAAGTCTCTCCAGAAGAACCGCAGCGCGGGCTGATCTTGCACGATGATCCTGACTTGATGATACATGCACTCGATGTCGGCAGTTAAGGCGAAGGGCTCTTCCCTGAACCTTAGAAATATTTCCGGTAAGTTCTTCAAGAGGTCTGGTCCCATGAACAGCATGTCGTTTAGAGAGACGTCGACGCATTTTACAGCGGCATCAGACACCACCCTGAGTTTTCCCGGCTTCCGGGGATTCGAAACTCCATGATGAGGCAAGAACCACGCTCTCGGATGTCTTTGTTGGTCCTCTCCTGGGGTCGACTTACGCGCGAATCCGCATTCGATGTATCTTTCAACTGTTTCTTGTATGCCGCCGCTTTCTGTGGTTGGCGCAGCAGGCTCTTTCCAGGGATCTAAGCGGGCTCATTGTCACTGTCTTGTTGTTCGGCAAGGTGACGGTCGTCACTCTTCCATAAAAGTCCCGTCTCGTATATGTTGGCCAGCCCTCGCGTGGTGCTTTGCATGACTTTGTACTGCTCTGATGTCGTCTTGTGATCCGGCGTCTTTACCATCGAACTTGCCTCCAAATGACTTTGTGCTCCACCACTCTTGTAGCGTTGCTAACATATCATCATCTTGTCGATGAACATTACTTGGCGCGTTCTCTCTGGTATGAAGCCCTTTACAGAACCCGTCAGGTTCCATCCGAAAGCGGTTCTGATGCCCACCTGTTGACTGGCTTTGCCCTTCCTTACTTTCAACTGAAGAACAGCTTCGATCACATTGGTACCGAATAGAAGCAGCACTTTCTTCCCTGCACAGTCTGGGAGATCAATGTCCTGAAGGTGCTTCCATTCGGGCTTCCTGTTCTGGAGTCGAGGCGCTGTGACATTGATATATTTTACTGAGAAGACCTCGGGAACTACAATCCCGGTACCATTGTCTCCTGATGTCTCAATCTCCAGCTTCAGCTTCGCCGAGCTCTGTCAAGAACTACGTCGGTCAACAGTTTGCAACCGAATGGCTTGCTGCTCTCCATGAAGATTAAGTTGAACATATCCTCTGACACCAGGGATGTCCGAGAACCAGGCTCAAGTAAAGCACAGACTTTCATGAACTTGCCGTGACTTCCGATGATGGTGACCTGTACAACCTGCAGAAGAGTTGTTACAGCATCGCTTTCTAGTGAGGCTGCAGCAACCACACAATTACATTCAGGTTTTGGACACAAAACCTCACGATTGGTCAGGAGGGTCGCCCTACTGCTTTTATGCAGCACATGGTGGTGGCTCATCTTGCAGTCATCGATACTACATGGCTTTGCGAAATGACAATTTCGAACACCATGTCCCTTCTTCAGGCAAAAAAAGCAGCAGCCAGAGCTGGCAATGAAATGAGCTCTGTCATCGGCCGTCATCCGCCGGAAGGCAGGACACACGCTTACTTCATGCTGTCCGTTGCAGTTCACACAGATCCTGTCAGCGGTAATGGCCTCCGTGACCAGAGCAGTTCGCTCGACTGCCTTCTTCTCACTCTGCCACCGCTGCATGCGTCTCATTGGCTTCTTCTCAGCTGCCGTCTTATTTGATTCCGGAGACACGGCGACGTAGTTGAGGGCTACCCTCACCTGTTAACGCAACCAGCTATCAAAATGGTTTAGACCAGGTCTATCCAGGCCCAAGATGTGCTCCCTCCAGGTTCGCTTCAACTCTGATGGGAGCTTCTCCACCACACACCTAAGGTTTTCGTAGCTATGGAGATCACCATGGTAACATAGGTTTTGAAAAACGGTGACTGCGCAATGGACAGTGGCATAAAAACGTTTAAGCCCTACTAGATCGAAATAGGCTGGTGAGGGACAGGAGAATATGTCTCGCGGGTTGGCATGCACGATGTCCTCCGGGCGTCCGAACGGTCCTCCAGTGCCATCAGGGCATCATCATACAAATTACCATCATACAACATATCACCTAGGGTATGCTGTGCAAGACCCGGCACTGCAGCTTGCAGATGAGCCATCTTTTCAGACAAGGTAAGGGAGGCTTGATCGTGAACAAACATTTTAAACAGAGCAAACCACTTTGACCCCTCTGCTGGTTCCCCACTAAACTTGGGCAAGGACAGACGAGAGATTCTGTGATGGAACGTGGACGCGCAAGGGAGTCTCTCTTGGGCAACCTGCTCACATGCAATGAGCTACCGGCTGGACCTGGTGATAGGACACTGGCCAGAGTTGGGCGGTCTGGGTACAGGTCAAGGTGGGGCCCTTGGGCCCCACAATCAATAGGTACCGAAGCACCAACGGACGTCAGAACCTGAGTTCTCTTCGAACCTATCCCCTGCTCACCTAGATCAGGATGAGCCCCCTGGAATTCCCGATCAATAATTTCCCCGGTAAAGTCGTCCTTCCTGTCCCAGCTCAGTTCATCTTCAGCAGCTTTAGTAAGCTGTGCGTAGCTCAGCTGCGGCTTGGGCGTCTCTCGCTTCTTGTAACTTGCGCTGCCTCTGCATGTCCTGCTCCTCCTTTTCTTGGGCTGGTCGACGCTCCAGCTGAGCTGTCTCCAGCTGCTTCACTCTGAACTGTATGTCAGCTTCTCGGGAGGCTGATGACCTTGCAGATGCTTTAGATAGCTGATGCCATGCAACTGACGAAGTGTCATTCTTTCTATCTATCAGGTATGCTTCAATGCCGCCTACAGCCTATTCGTGCTGCTTCTCTGTATCTTCAAAGTACTGCTTGGCTTGAGTCTTGTCTTCTTCGGAAGTGAGCGCGGCAGTAAGCTCATCATTAAGCTCTTCCAAGTTTTCTGAAGCGTGATCAAGTTCAGAACTGAGGGAAATTAACTGCGTTCTACTACATCTGCTGTCGATCAGCACGAAAGCTCTTCTACGAACTCTTGTCAGGACACTGAGAAACCTACCACGTTTCTGTTTCAGCTCCGTAACCGAGATCGTGGCCAGAAGACGAACACTTAGTAGAGTGCAGAAACAATGGAAAGAACGTATGAGTAGTGCAGGGCACCATCAAACTTCAACGTCAAAATCGTGCGCTTCAGGAATGTTTTGTTCAACACAGAAGCATGCAGACCAAATGAACCGCACTGCTGCACCGTGGCCCCCTACCAAGGTCCTGCGACAGACTGCTGCCAGCAGGCTTACAAAGCTGAAACAATCCAGCGAATCGAAACTCTAAGAAACTGATTTGTACGATAGCATTGGCGTAAGTGACAATATCATGCGACCTATGCCACATAAGCATAGAAAACAATGAAACAGCAGGCTATGGCCCAGAAACCTTCACACTTGAATGCGAGTCGTAACCCTTTTCGTTAATTTTAAAGATGCATATGCACTTTACGAGCTTTCACCATACCTTGGCAAAATGTGTTGCATTGAATGTGAAAGGAAATGGCAAATTAACATGGTTCATGGGGGATAACTAGTGGGGACAGAAATACAGGTAGACACAGATATCAACTTTAAAACTGTCGTCGACGGCGGAAAAAGGACTTTGAGACACTTGTATTTTTTACATGCTTGCTTTCTTGTTTTTTTTCTGAAACAAACACAACATTGTTACCCAGTGAAGTAAGCACAGCGGCATACGGGGCCAGAATACAGCCCATCCAGAAGTGACAGCAAAGTTATCGTCCTATATCACTTGTTAACACACTGAATACTACATTGTGTGATGGCGCTCGAGGGGACTGAAGTGACGGACGGAGGAAGCGCCTGTTTCTCCAGGAGACTCTGGCGCGTGGTGTCTTGGTCAGGTAATCTCTGTGGTACCCGGCGCCCACGATGGTGCCCACCTTGTCCCAGCGTTTGCTGATCGCATTTGGCAGCCTAACGTGGTCCCGACCTTGAGTGGCGTCAGTTCATGTGCAGAATTATTGCAGTGATGTTGTGCACGGCGGAGAGACGCTGGTGCCCTGGAGTCACATCCCTCTGTTTGCTCCTGCCACTCAGCAGCGAAGGTGCTGTGATGAGCGGGAACACAGGAGCGGATGGGATGACCGAAGACCACCTGAGCCCGAGAACGTCCATGGACTCGAGGCGTGTTTCGCAGTTCCAGGAGTCCTCGGTAAAAGTCGTCGTTGTCGGCAGAGCCATCAGTCACAGTTTTGGAGACTAGATGCTTCATAGCCTTTACTGCCGCCTCCGCATGCCCATTGGATTGTGGGTAATACGGAGTCGACATGACATGCCGTACTCCCCAACGCTTCAGGAAGTTGGCGACTTCACGACTCTTGTACTGGGATCCTCCATCCGTCCTGAGTCTGATGGAGACTCCAAGACTGACAAGAGCGTCTCGGAGGGCTCTGATGATCTAACGACATGTTGTGTCACCCCGTGGGAGTTGATAGATAACTGGCCAGCCAGACAGACTATCCACGTAGACCAAAAAGTATCTGCCCGCGTGAGAGAAGAGGTCGGCAGAGGCATCTTCAAAGATCCTCGATGGCAGCGGGTCAGAGGCCATCGGTTCCTGAGGCAGACTTGGACGGAGCTCTTGGCAGGTACCGCAGTTGCCACAGCGTTGGCAATGTCGCTGTTCATGTCGGGCCACCAGACAGTTTGGCGTGCTCGTCGTTTGGTGCGCTCGATCCCCTGGTGAGCGTCGTGAAGTGCTTTCATAGTGACCTTCCGGGAACCATGCGGAATAAGGATGCGGCAGCGTTTCTGAACTAGGCCGTCGTGGGGCGAAAGCTCGTGGCGAACGTTTCAATATGGGAGTAAGGAACGTGATAGCATCTCCTTGGAGGATGGGAAACCATGGGATACAGCCACCAGAAGTTGCTGGTAGGTTTCATCGGCTTGTGCTGTCCCCTTGAGATCATCATCGAGTCGTGGGTCTGGGAGATGTGCTGGCGCCTGCTGGGTTGTGACGTCACTGATGGTGACGATGGACGAGCGATGGACATGATGCTCTACAGACTGGACGAGCTGGATGTCCTCAGGGGTCGGTTCTTCACCATGAGCATGTGACAGTGCATCGGGGATGGCATGGTCTGTGCCTTTGTGCCAGATGGCTGTGAAGTTGTAGAGACTGGTCTTCTCCTTCAGACGTTGGAGACGTGGGTTTTCGACGGCATCCAGGGTGTAGTCGTTCAAGATCGGTATCAAGGGCCGATGGTCGATGATGACTTTGAAGTGTTGTAGGCCCTGCAAAAAGATACGGCACTTCTTCAGAGCCCACACCACTGCCAGGAGCTCCAACTCCACCACTGCGTACCGTGACTCGGTGCCAGAGAGAAACCTGGATCCAAATTGGACTAGGCGCCAGCGACCACCGTGATGTTGTAGCAGGACGTATCCGAGCCCTTTCAAACGGGCAGCGTCGGTCTGAAAAAAACGTCGGAAGATGCGGATCGTAATGAGCCAGCACAAGCGGTGATACCAGAGCCTTCTTAACGTCTTTGAAGGCTGTCTGGTGATCTGGTGTCCACACGAAAGCGTTACAAGGTTTCAGTAAACCACGAAGTGCGTCTGCAGCGGATGATATGTCTGTGGAAAAGTCTCCGAACTGTTGAACGAGGCCCATGAAAGACCTCACCTCGGTGATGTTGGTTGGCGTTGGGAAGGTGGTGATGGCTGTGACCTTGCCCGGGTCGATCTCCGTCCCGACTGAAGACAGGCTGAAGCCACAGAAGAAGACTTCTTCCTGTGCGCAGCGGAACTCCTTCTCGTTGATCGTGATGCCATGGCGGCATTGTGTGAAAACAGCTCGTAGACGGCCTGCGTGGTCTTCGAATGGCTCATCGTAGACAAGTATGTCGTCGACCACCTTGGCGATGTGGTCCAGATCCTGGAGAACCTGATCTCCACGTCGGCAGTACTCGTCCCCTGTTGAGACCAGGTCCATGGGCGCTCGGAGGAACTTGAAGCGCCCCCAGGGGGTGATAAACGTTGTGAGGTGTTGGCTGCTTTCTTCAAGAGGGAGCTGCCAGTATCCTAACTTGGCATCCAGCGTGGGGAAGATCTTCGTGTTCACGGGATACCAGAGACGGCCTCTCTTGGAGTAGAGAGTGGATGCAGAGGCCTTTTTACAAACTTGTTGAGCTTGGTGATGTCAACGCATATCCGCGCTCCTCCATCAGACTTTGTGACCAGCACCAGTGGATGGCACCAATCTGGTGGCTCGTCACCCAAGGGGCGATGATGCCCTGTCGAACCATTTCCTCCAGCTGGCTCCTCACGTTGTCTCTCCATGCGTACGGCACAAGGCGGGCAGCGTGTACTGTGAAGGGTTTGGCATCTTCTGTGACGTGAATGACCATTGGTGGGCCTGCCATCGGCTTAAGAGACGCACTGCTGTCATCAGATGTGAAGACATCCGCGAACTCATTGAGAATGTTACTGCGGAGCTCCTTCCGCTGTTGTTGTTGGTCGGTGTTCTTCGCTGAGCGTATTGGCGACACGCAGTGACTGCTTGCGCTCCGTGTCTGAAAGTCATCCGCGGGCTGTGGGTAGTGGTCTGGGAAGATGCCGAGCTTCTGGGCCGTATACCAGGCGAGAATAAGTCCCCGTGACTCATTGAAGACATAGACTGTGTCTTCGACTGCCCTCTCGCTGAGGCGAATGATGGCCTTGAAGGTGCCAATGCAGCGCATGGACCGTCCGCTGGCAGCTGTGACGTCGATGCTTGGCAGCTTGGTCAGGGCACTGTCCTGCACAACCAGGGTGTGTGCAGTATCTAAGCTCATCACTGTGATCTCAGCCCCCGAGTCTGGGGTTGCATTGATGCTGCCGAAGAACGTCCCGCTGGGATCTTCCAACTTAATGGCAACCTTGGGGGCCTGTAGACTGCGATGTAGACTGCTGACGAAGACTTGGGGAGCAGCTGCCTGGTGTGACGGGTAACGCTGTCTGCTGCGTGATCGCTGTGATGCGTCAGGCTTGGCTTGTAGTCGCTGGGACGAGAGCCTTCTACGGCAGACAATGGCGAAGTGTCCCCTGACACCACAGGAAAAGCACGCTTGGTCTGCTGCAGTACATGTTACTCTCAGATGGCTGGACCTGTCACAGCGTCCGCATGGTGGGGCTGAGCGCCCTCGCGAAGGGCTATGTTGACTTCGATCACGGTGGTTGGAGATGCTGAACACGTTGCGGCTTCTGTTGATGGCGTCTTGTAACACCTCGTTGTTTGCCTGGGCCGCTTCTTCGGAACGGCATATGTCGATGACCTGCTCCAGTGACGGGAATGGGCGCAGTGCCAAAAGCTCGCGGCGTGTCTCTTGGTTGCGAAGTCCCGACAGCATGCGGGTAGTGAGACGCTGGTCCATGCATGTGCTGCATAGTTCGGCATCAGCGGCCAGCTCTCTCACTGAAACCAAGAAGGCATCGAAGGGCTCTCCCTCTTCCTGTTGCCTCTCTTCGAACTTCACTCGGTCGATGGGATGTTGCACTGCTGGCGAAGATGATGTTCTATCTTGTCCAACGCTGACTGAACCGTGTCGGACTCCTCCTCGATGCCGATAGCGTGCTGAGATGTTGCACGCATGTATTCAGTGACGCAGGAGCGCAGGTAGGCCGGCTGGTCTTCACGACTAAAGGTGGTGGGATAACAGAGCCTGCTGTAGTCGTTCCAAGATGACTTTCATGCTCGGAATTCGCGTAGATTGATGGACACGGGGGGCTTGCTTGGCGGTGTTACTGTGGGCGGTCTTACGGCACCGTAAGGCACCAGTGATCTCGCTGAGGATACCGCTGTTGCTGGCGGTGCTGCATCCACTGAAGGTGCCGTTGCTGATGGCAGTGGAGCATACGAGCTCGTTGGTACTATTGGAGCCCTTAGTTCTACAGTAGCGGTACCAGTGGACGTCAGCGGCAGGCCGCACCGGGCATCCCGCCCGGTTTCTTCAAATGCCGGAGTCTCTGCGAGCGATAGCTGCCGGTGTATATCTTGTATTTCTGACCTGAGTAGATTGAGGTCACGCCGATGTTGTTCTTGCTGCTCTTGAAGATCTTGCCGGCGCTGGTCTTGAAGGCCATCCAGCAACTTCTTTAGCCACGGTGGTACAGTGTTCTCTTCAGTGTCACCCATCTTGCAACTTGATCGAAGATTGCAGGCCATGCAGAGTAGAAGTGTCAAGAGTCTCTCGCAGAGGGTTCAACTGTCAGCTGCGCCATGTGATGTCTTCGGCCAGCGGTTCAGCTCAGCTCGGTCAGCGTGAGAGACGTGTAGCGACGCGGCGATCTGTATTGGACTGAGTTCAGTGGCGTCCTGCCCCTGCTATCCGAGGCAGGCACGACATAACATTTGGTTCGGGTGAACTACCACTCATAAGTCAGCTTGCATACACGCACCTATCACGCGTCCCGTATGGTCCGCCACGGGACGGCGGTCAGCGCCCGCGGCGGTAGGCCGCATCCCACCGCGCGGCCGAGACCGCGCCGCGACACGGCAGGGACAGCAAACTGTGCCGCCGGGCCGGCTGGGCGTGCTCACAACAGGTGTACCATCTATCGTCCCTGTCCGGATGTCCTCTACGGAGCACGCAGACGCAACCGTTGTGCACGCAACTGTCCATACTTACCTGGATTTTAACCTCAGCATGCTTTGTGAAAAAGATGGTCGCCGAATGGTCCGTTTTTACTCTCTGTTTCGTTTTTAGCATCTCGCAGGTGTTCATCACAACTGAAACGAGTACGGCGCGTGGAATTTTCAGCACGGAGTATGTGCCTCCCATGTTTTTCGCATAGTTTACACTTAAATTCGTAAACCACATTTCCTCGCGTACAAACCCTCTAAAACCCAGGTATACATATATGACACCTATCGCACCCCGGACACTTCGACTTCGAGATAAGATATTTAACTAGAGAGTTCTTTAGCCCCTTGTCATTCTTCTCAACTATGCGTTTGCAGAGCAAGTGTTCATCTATGTCAGGTAGTGTTAAGCCAATTTATTTACCCAATTCATCCTTTACAATGGGCAATACAGAAAGGGGGTCCGCATTTAGATACACTAGTGACGGTAGAAAAGAGGAACAACTGTACAATTTTGTGAACGGAGCTGTGATCAAGCCCACCAACTCTGGTATAGTTCTGCACTGCGAATGTGCGCATCCGACTTCCACTAAGCACAATGTAATTCGAAATACGCTCCATATGGCTCTAAGCAACTTATCAAGCAGTGAAAAAGACGGAAGGAACATACGGATATGGACTTAGCCGTTGGTCAATAGATATTCCCCACGACCTTCCGGTTGAATGTTGGAAGAGGTCAAAACATCTAGAGCACGTAGGGGGATGTGTGGTAGAAAATGGGGACACCCCCCGTCAACCGGCGGATTCTTGACACTGCCTTGCACAGATCAGCACTTGCTTTTGAAAATCAAACATATCGTTAGGAAATCCAAACTCCGCTTACGCATAGCTTGGACGAACAAGAAGGTAAACAAGTCTTAGGTGAAATATTTTATCTCGAGGCCTAAGCGCCCGAGTGACAATAAATGCCATATATGCAAGCCTGGGTTTCAAGAAGTTTGCAGGAAAAACAGGGGGGTTTATTGAAATTAATACGCACCCGGGTGGCCGCTTGGATACCCTTCGCCCGGGTGGGGGAGGGGGGTATTTAATCCTCTGAGACCTCAGGAACTAAGAGAGCTAGAGACGCCAAATTCCCAGGGTGTATTGACCTGTACGTGAACTCACTGAAGTCGAAGTTAGAGGCTTCTAGGTGATGATCTCTGGATTAAATAAGGTTAAACAGGGTTAAATTCCGGGTTGGTCTCCAAAATGCCTCTGGAACCTAGATACCCGTACTAAGCAAAAGGTCACATGCTCATTTGAGATCAGTGGCCCTGTTTTAACCTTCTGAAAGTCATGGAGACCAAACTCATGTAAGACTGCTTTGAGTGATGCAGAGTCCCCCCGAACGATCGAGTGTGCCTGAGCAGGTTATCAGGTGGGCCGCCGACAAGAGCGTAGGGCCCCATCCAAATAAAACGTACTAAGACCTGGTGTAGAGAGCCCCCAAAAGATCGAGTGTGCCCGAACAGGCTATCGGATGACCCCTGATAAGAGCGTAGGGCCCTACACTAAAATAGTCGTGCAGGGCCCCCAAACAATCCAGCGTGCCTAAGCAGGTCAACAGATGGAGCCCCGACAAGTGTCTAGGGCCTTTCGTTCAACTATGAAATACCTACGACATGGGACCCCGAATGATCGAGTGCGCCAGAGCATGCTATAGGGCCCCGTCAAGAGCGCAGGGCCCTCCGTTCAAATCGAAAGTACCCAAGACAAGACGTGAAGGTCCCCTAACAATCGAATGTGCCCGAACAGCTTATCAGAAGTGGCCGCAACAAGAGCATAGGTCGTAGGTTCCTCCATTGAAGTAAGAAGTGCCCAAAACCCAGTGTGGAGGGCCCCCGAAAGATGGAGTGTACCCGAGTGGGTTATCAGATGGCCCCGATAGGAGCGCAGCGCCCTAAATTCAAACGCCAAGACTCAATGTGCAGGGCTCCCGTACAATCCACTTTGACCGAAGAGACTAACAGAGGGGACCCCAGACAAGTGCGTATGGCCCCCCATTCAAATACGGCGTCCCCAAGACCCAATGTAGAGGCCCCGAAAGATCGAGTTACATTAAAATACCCAATGTGCCGGGTCCCTAAACAATCCAGTGTGCCGGAGGCGGTTAACAGATGGGGCCCCGACAAGCGTGCAGGGCCATCCACTCAAATGGAAAATACCCTAGACCCAGTTTGAAGGGCCCCGACCGACAGAGTGTGCGTAAGCAGGTTAACAGATGGGCCCGCGACAATAGCGTAGGGCCCTAAGCAAGTGACATAAAATTGGAAGCGCCCTTCTGCACATTCTTTTTAGCAGTTTCAAGCTCCCGAATTTGTTTCTGCTTAAAATTTTGCGACAGGTCTTATTTCTTGAAAGACAGACAGCGAAATGAAGGCGCATGAAAACCTGGCGCACTGTGAGATCTGGCGTACTGAGAAAAACCATCGAACCACTTTCAAAATTCTCAGCAGCCTATATCCATGCCGTATTTTGGTATCTACACTATGGAGGCAAATGCTTCCTTAATGACCCAAAATACCTAACCCCTCGTGGAATTTTGTCTCCCCAGGAAAGGCAATGTTAAAATGGACGAATAGTCTAGGGAAGCTGGATAGCCTTATTTGCCAAATGACAGATGAATCGAATAGGCAAGATTGTGAGTGATAAACAGCTCTAGATGCATAGCTAGTATTAGAAGCCATGACATTTGAATAAAGAGCGATAACAATATCCATCCCTACGCCCCCCCCCTCCCCGGTCATCGGGCTCGCTTTCCAGAAAAAGTTCCTGAAGTACACCACGAGCTTGACCCCCCCCCACACTTTTTGAAGCGTTCCTACGCCTATGGTTTTGGTTCACATATCGACACCCTCGCGATATGCTCATGGGCGCTCCGCATTGATCTAGAGCGCTTTCAGTTCTGTCACTTGCTTAGGGCCCTACGTTCTTGTCGGGGGGCCACCTGGTAACCTGCTTATGCACACTCTGTCGGTCGGGGCCCTCCAAATTAGGTCTAGGGTACCTTCTATTTGAATGAAGGGCCCAGCACACTTGTCGAGGCACCATCTGTTAACCTGCTCCGACACACTGGATTGTTTAGGTGCCCTGCACTTTGGGCATTTTAATGTAGGGCCACACGCCCTCGTCAAGACCATCGGATGGCCTGCCCGGATGCACACGATCTTTCGGGGGCCCTCTACATTGGATCTTGGAGACGTCCTATTTGAATCCGGATTTGAATTGTTCCGGAGCCCTGCACATTGAGTCTTGGCGTTTGAATTTAGGGCCCTGTGCCCCAATCGGGGCCATCTGAAAACCTGCTCGGGTACTCTTTATCTTTCAGGGGCCCTCCGCACTGAATTTTGGGCACTTTTCATTGCAATGGAGGGGCCTACGCTCTATGTTCTTGTCGCGGCCCCCTCGGATAAGCTGCTCGGGCACATCCAATTGTTAGGGCACCTCTACGTCGTGTATTGGGTACTTTCGATTTCAATGACGATTATGATTATGATTCAAACTTATGACGATTGTTTACATTGAGGCGCTGAAAGGATGCTGTTCCAGTCAGGGCCCCCAGTACCGAACGGTGGGCCCTCCGACCCAATTCCAGCATAGGCCTGTTAAGCGGAACTGGGATCAATGTGCTATTTATTGGACCATCTCAGTTCAACTGAGCGCGCCGCCACACGCGGACGCGAGCGCTGCTCGCTCCTCTTTGGGCCTTACGCCCCTGTCGGGGTCATCAGATAACCCGCTCAGGTACACTCCATCTTTTGGGGCCCTTCACACTGGGTCGGGCCCGAAGGGTCCGAAAGGCCGGATGAAGGTCGTGTTCTGTATGTAGTGACTTTGAGCTCTAAAATTGGCGAAGGGTTCGCATGCTCCTGGATTTCAGCCGAGCGTGTTTTGTCCAAAAATGATCGCCGAAAATGGTATTATCTGTTTTTATATTGGCGTCTCCCAGATGTTCATTTCAATCCTGGAAATTCAAAGAGGTTTTGTTGTGTCTTATGTTTAAAAAACTGCATCTGTTCGGTCAGCTATAGGCCCCTTCGGAGCCTATGGGCCATTTCGGGCCCAAGGGGGCCATGGCCCCGGACCGCTCTTTCTGGATCCGTCCCTGACTCAATCAGTGGCGTAGGTACGTGGAGGGAGGCACAACGGCCACGTGCCAACAATTAAAGGGCCAGGCGGAGATCACAATGCCGCTGACTTGTATTGGTACAGAAATGCGGCATGCACTACCTTATAAATGCTGCTTGCATTGTGTTTTCTGTTTCAGTTACACATTGCGACATATACAACTAAAACGAAACAAAGTGGTTGAAATCCGATTATTGTTGTTTCGAGCGAGGCTCCTCTAGGCGACGTGGTTCACATCACAACCGCGCAACTCGTAGTTACCCGCTAGGCTGCGGCCCCGTCTAAATACAAGGAGCGTATGTCCGGAGCCGACAATAGTGACGGAACGGCCTTAGGCCCGCCGCAGTTTTCATCACGACCGTCACCTGACCGTATAATGAAATTGATAATGGTTGAACTGCACGTAGCATCTCATAACTTTATCTACATGCCTATGAAGCGCTCCAGAAGAGCCGATGTAAGCGTGCAAAAGGGAGCCAAACGAAAATCGACCGCCGCCCCGGGAGTAGAACCCACCCGTCACGAACCTAGTACCATCGCACGGAGCTACGCATCCTCACGCACCTAAGTGCCGTGATAACTGTCCAAAGAAAAACTACGCCAGCGATGCCCGCTGTGGGTTGCCCATGCCCGCGATGCCCGCTGTGGATGTGGACACCGGCCGGAGACCGCACAGAGAGAAGGCGATGAGCAGCTTCCATAGATGATCGTGGTACGTCCACAACACTGTTCAAAGTACTAAGCACTGATGTAAATATCTCGGCGGGCACCTCAGTGGCTAACGATATCCTATCTTCCGATCACACACCGCGGATGACGCTGCTCCCCCTGCCCCAAAACGCAAAAAAATTGATTACACCGCTATCACCCTCAATCATAAGCGTAGAAACGTTTCAAAAGGGGGGGGGGGGGGCAAGCTCAGGGCGTACTTCGGGATTTTTTTCGGGAAAGCAAGCCCGATGACCGAGGGGGGGGAGGAGAAGACATGGAGGTTGTTATCGCTCTTTATTCAGATGTCATGCTGCTATGCTAGATATGCATCTAGAGCTGTTTCTCACTGGTGCGCAATCTTGCCTATTCGACTCATCTATGTCATTCGGCAAATAAGGCTATCCAGCTTCCCAAGATTATTCGTCCATTTCAACATTGTCTTTCCTGGGAACGCGAAATTCCACGAGCGGGTAGGCATTTTGGGGTCATTGGGGAGGCATCTGCCTTCACAGGGTAGATGCCAAAATACGGTTTGGACATAGGCTGGTGAAAATTTTGAATGTGAGTCAATGGCTCACAGTGCGACAGATTTGTCATGCGTCTTCATTTTGCTGGCTGCTTTTCAAGAGATAAGGCTTGTCGTAGCATTTTAGGCGGAAACAAAGTCGGAAACTTTAAACTGCCAAAAACACTGTCACAAAAGCCATGAAACCGGAGATCCGGCTTTAACAACCAAGCCACGGAATGAGGGCTCTTCTGTCATATATTCCTTATCTGAGCCCTGCTCCCTTCCGCCATCGATGGCCACTGCCCAGGCTCGGCTGTCTCCCTCATGACTAATGGCTGCTTTGTTGCATGTTTCTGGATCAGCATTGCTACTAATTGGTGTATCAAACATTTTGAACATCTGCAGCAGTATCTTCTTCCGAATTATTTTCCGTACAAAATGCCTCCGGAAGTTGCCTGCCTCAGGTATGGATTGGCCCAAGGGACATTTAATTGCCCATCCTTCAACGTAGACGACTTAATCTACTTCTGTGTGTAGGCAGGGGCGCAGCCAGAGCCTTGTTAAGGGGAGAACAGGATTAACAAAAGTCCCTCTTATGGCGACCCTCCCGCCGAAAAAATCCCCGGATATAATTTACTTGTCAACAAGGGATGTGGTTTCCTTCGTTTCATTGCTATTTTTAATTTGCAACCAAAGCAGAAAACAGAAGCCTCCGTAAGATCAATTCTGTTTGTATTTTTAGGGTCAATAAACTGCAGAAATCAGGTATTGAATGGTAACATGGAATAAATCACCGGTGGCGTTAACTTACAATGGCTTAGTGAGCCTTTTATAAGCCGGCAGAATTCAGAAGCTTTGTCAGAATGTTTTGTCTCGTTTTACAGACATTGAGGACATCGCGAAGGTCTATTGCAGATCGACATGTTTTGGCCGAAACTTGAAAACGGAACTTGAACAAATTTGGTGGTAGATTGAACGGTCAACAATGTGTTTTAACACGACCAAGCAGTGTTTGTCTGGAAGCGTTTAACATCCAGTCAGAATCGATTAGTGATACAATTTACTAACGTGACTTTTAACGTGCGCTCTCACAAATCTTCGCAACAAAAACCCCGACACCAGGCGTTGCAGTCTCCACAGTCCGCGAGGCATCAGTCCAGAGGATAACTTTTCGCCATGATCGACCGGTGGACGAAAATGATGACGCCTCTGAAACAAATACCTTTAAACACTTGAATCGATTAGTGGTGCAAGTTGCATAATGTAATTTTGAGCATGCACACTCGCAAGTCTTGGGAAAAAAGCCTCGATGCCAGGCGCTGCAGTCTCCGCAGACCGCGCAGCGTCGGGCCAGCAGTTTATACCGAGTCGTGGCTAACGTGCGGACGAAAATGAAAGAAGCACCTTTGAACGCTGCAGGACCTCACATCTTGCATTTATAAGGCAGTTTGGGCGCATATTTCATGTGTGCGATTTTTTCACTGATGATAACAACGGATTGACCCTTACAGCACCGCAGAGTGGTGCTGGTATCTGGTGGTGGAGCTGGAAGAATTAAAGTAGAATATCTATTTTTCGTGTTTCTGCAACTATTTATCTGTTCAGAAGACGGATTAACACGGCGCCCCCAGTCTGGTGGCACTTGCAGTGGCCGACGCCGTTCGGTTTTACAGAAGCTGCAACGCAACCCATCGCTGTCCTTGCTCTCGAGGCTGCAGGCGAGAACGTTCAAACCTTTTGATGTAATCTTTTCACTAATCCATTCTGAAAAACGAACACAATCAAGCAAACACGTGATGCCCTGTTCGTTTTTTTAACAGTCAGTCCAACCCATTCTATTCAACAATAATGAGAACTCGATTCACCCATAATGAGACCCCTTTTTCCTTCCGGTCAAGGGGCCCCTTGAATAGAGCGCAAGGGGCACATTACCAGTTCCGGTCAAGGGCTGAAGGACCACTCCGTCCCATCGCAAAGTGTCCTCTGTCTGTCATTTTAGCGACACGGGGCGGGATCTCCTGGTCCGCATCCGATCCTGCTTCGGATCCGAAGGCCATGAGAAGGACATGCCATATTAACATTGTTCCCCTCCCTGACTCGGGAGGCCTGCTGACCCGTGCAGCTGGCCCCGGATCAGCAGAGCAATCCTCATTTGCAGCAGCGTGCGTGATTGCCGCAGGTGGCCAAATAATTGTCACACAGACTACCGTTCCATGTTTGTTATGTGTTCTTCAGAGATATTGCAGACTCCCTGAACGTAGATTGTAGATAGAATGTGGTCCTAAATTTGTATCAACATTTCTAATCCACGTTCGTCCTAAGATGTTCAAGATTCGGTCAGAATGGATTTTTGATAGAAAAAGACTATGTCATATGGTTTTGAACCTGCGCGCTTGCGAGTCATAGCAACAACAGCCCCGACGCCCGGCGTTGCAGTCTCCATAGGTCGCGCGACGTCAGCCAGTGGCTGTGACACAAAGCGATGACCAATAAACAAACGAAAAAGATGACGTATCTTGAGGATGATGGCTGGTAAACTAGGCAAATAAACATGTATGTTAAGTGTAGTGCAAAAGAAAGCTAAACGTAACCTTAATCTGAAAATTAGGGGGCGGGCTAGGTAACCCTGCTGCCCCCCCCCCCCACACTTTCAAAAGTGGGAGGCCATGACCCCCTGCCTCCCCTCCCCCTGTTCCTACGCCCATGCCCTCAATACAACAAGCCGCAACTAACTTGTTAACATATGATATTCAGCCGAGTGCTACGTTTCAATTTTGCCGGCAGTAGTCGTGATGATGCTACCACTTCCGCCACAAACGTCCATGCATTTCTATAATTATATTAGACCACAAGGGTGTGAGGCAGAAGAAGTGCAAAATTGGCATCATACAGGGGTGGATCAAGGAGAGAGGGGCACGAGGCTGTTTCCCTTCGGGCCCAAGGGGGCCCTAAGCTCCTAGGGACCTCACAGCCGGTCGAACAAACGCAGCTTTTCTTACGCAAAACGCAACAAATTGGATGCCTTTGGGCTTACAGGCGACCAAGAAAAGATGCAATCGAAAGTGAAGGACCCACTACCAGTCGAAATTAAATTTTCACTGCTTGAGAAGGTGGTGATTGAGAGGTTGTTAGCCTAACTGATCTGCCCAGAAGCCTTGCACTGTTTCTGGTCACCCTATATGTCCACTTGCGAATCAAATACGATCAATAATGAGCTTTCCACTTTGCCCTTGATTTCTTTACATTTGCCCAGAGAACCCCGCGCAGTCGGGCCCCTTTCTGCTGGCTTGACGCGGCATTCTTGTCTGTCAAGAGCCTTCTACGGATTCTTCCCATTTGCCCAAAAGGCTCTATACGCTCTAGCCGAAGTCCCATGTGTTAAACTGCCGGGTACTCTTGGTTGCTCAAGTGTCCTTCACGTTGGTTTCAGTTAACCTGCTGACGCACTCGCGGTATGATCCTGGGCCCTACACATCGGTCAAGGGTTCTTCCTATGCCCTGTTACTTGCGGAAGATTCTACAACCTTCTCGAGGGCCCCATTTTTTAACCTGTTTTGGCAGACTTGATTGTTGGGGCCCCACATTGGGTCTGGGTCACGTATATTTTCAATGTCGATGTGAACAAGCTACTTCCGGCACAACAGCAGGAAAAATAAAATTGGAGGCAAAAAAAAGTAATTTCTGGATAATAACAAAGCAATAAAAGCTACCGTATCAGATTCTTAAGTACCACAACAAGAGCAAGTCAGCACAAATAAAGCCTTCTTTAACAGATGAGACATTTCCACCTTTAAGAAAACAAAGTTAATCTGCTAATGACGTCATCATCAGCTGGCATAGTTATGCACTAGCCACACTTCCTTGAGATGCTGCGCCGCATTTATCGACAACACCGACGGTGAGCGAAGACGGGACGCTGTTGGGCGCCGGTGTCACGGGTATGTCGTACATGACAGTATATTAGAGGAATTCTGATATGGCGAGCATGATCATCTGAAACAATATCCTTGATATGGCATAGCTTGCAGTTTTCATGAAAATCATATGATTTAAATCCACGTTCTTAACACATGGAAAATATCTTGAAGGTAGTTAAGTTAACATTATTTTTTCAGAAAATCGTCCTGTTATGCTGCACCGCTGTTGTACGCCATGTGTCTTGTCTTACTCATAGTTCTGCAGCCATGTAGTTGTTGCCTCATTTCGTTTTGTAGCCTGTGGAAGAAATAGGTGTAACCATCTTGCAGCCGGTTTGCAGCTTTTGTGCCGAGCCCAATTTCTACGGTTTCTTGCTTGCTTGTCTTCTGTCAGCCTGTGATGTCATTCTCCAGTATAAGCTAAGGCCAGTTAAGACTGACACAGATCTGCTTCAGAGTGTAGCAGGGGTCTCTTTCCAAAATGAGGCCATGTATTGCAAAATTTCACAGGTGTAATCCTGTAGACGAAGATATGGGTCAGGGAGGGCATTTTGGTGATGTGATGTTTTCCTTGTAAAAGTAAAAATACAAAATTTAAAAAATGGTGGATCTAGTTTCACCACATATGTGGACTCACAATGTTTTCTTACTCCCTGTTTGCTTTTTCCTGGGGATGGGTTGTGCCACGAGGGCTTACACACAAGTGCGAACATGGATACAAATGTCATGTAAATGCTAAACTTGTGTCAGAAACTAACTTTTGGCTTCTAAAAGGCACTTTATCCATGCAGCACTCGGTCAGATGTTTAAATCTGAAGATATTGGTGTTTGGTAGCTTTTTAATGTGTATGAAGTCATGATATATACTGTACTCCATACATACCTAATATGTACTGGCAGTGTGTTTATACACCTGGAAAGGTGTTGACCACTGATGCATTTTTCAGGAAATGAACAGATTGTAATAATGATGCAGCCTGCAAGAACATGTAGAAACAAACTGTGTAGCTGCTTAAATATTAAGGCTCCTTTCTCATCTCATTCTATCATTTCATCATGTTGATGACACCAAGGTTCTTATATGGTGAGGTAGAAGCTGCCCCAACAGGTACCAGATGTCCACTTGTAGTGAAGGGATGGTCATTGTTGGCATCTTTTTCAGATTACTGCAGATTCACCAGGTTGCAACATTACATTGCCAACCTCACAATGCCTGTGACCAAGATCTCATCAGCAGATGCATTTCCAGAAGCCTGTCTGGGCCAGCTGACAGTGGCACACTTCTCAGCCCACTGGGCGCCACAGTGTCAGCAAATGAATGAGGTGCTGGATGAGCTGTTAAGTGACCCTCAACTGGCCCATGTCAAGTTCATCTCTGTGGAGGCTGAGGACATGCCAGAGCTGGCCCTAAAACATGCCATTTCAGCTGTGCCCACATTTATCATCTTCAGTGGAGGCAAGGCTGTGGATCGCGTCGACGGCGCCAAGGCGGCAGAGCTTACCAAGAAGGTGCAAACACGTGCGCAACACGGCGAAGTGCCGTCACCACCACCACGTCCTGAGGAGGACCTCAATGCCCGCCTGAAACGGCTCATAAACCAGGCGCCGTGCATGTTGTTCATGAAGGGCACCCCCAATGAGCCCAAATGTGGCTTCAGTAAGCAGATGATCGAGATCTTCAACAGCCACGGCGTACGCTTTTCCAGCTTCAACATCCTGTCGGACGAGGAGGTGCGCCAGGGCCTGAAGACCTTCTCCGACTGGCCAACATATCCGCAGGTGTATGTAGGTGGTGAGCTGGTGGGCGGCCTAGACATAATCAAGGAACTGGTGGCGAGCGGAGAGCTAGCTTCCACGCTTCCCTGCAAGAAGTCGCAACAGGAGATGGACGAGCGGCTGCGCGCGCTGACCACCGGTGCGCCTGTGCAGCTGTTTATGAAAGGCTCGCGGGAACAACCGCGGTGCGGTTTTTCCCGTCAGCTGGTGGACATTCTGAATTCAGTGGGCGTGGAGTACAGCACGTTTGATATCCTTTCGGACGAGGAGGTGCGACAAGAGCTGAAAAGATTTGCTGACTTCCCCACCTACCCGCAGCTCTGGGTTAAGGGCGAGCTTGTTGGTGGGCTAGACATCGTCAAAGAACTGGTGGAAAGTGGAGAACTGGATGCGGCGTTGAAGGCGTGAGCACTTGGTCCGTTGCCACAATGGTCAAATTCCTTTTCGCTTCCGCATGTGCTTGGATTGCCTAAGGCGATGTCCTGGGTTCTAGGCTTCGGGTTTGCCGGTCTCGTTGGATATTGGTGATAAATGGAACTTGGCGGAGGGTTTCGATAAAGGGAAACGTGTATTCAAACCAGTTATGAACGTCGAAACAAATGCCCGAAATATATGTCTTCACTGGAATGAAGGAATGTAACATAGCGGCTCCATTCCAGCGATCTCTGAGCGGAGGTTTGCGATCGCCACGGAGAGACATCACTGTTGTCTCACGGCGTCACTGCTGTCAACATAAGATTGCCGCCGCTGAATACAAAAACATCGTCACCGGGAGTGCCGCAGTATCAGCCGTTTCACGGAGCGGAACATATGTAACTTGCACCACACAGAATTCGTTCCTTTGGGCGCTCCCTCTGCACCAGATTTGGCCGGCGAGGGGTGGGTGGTCAGTCACTACAGACCCAGCTGTTCTTTGAGGCCATCTACAACCTCCTGGGCTTCGATCAGCGTGGCAGCTTTGACCTCGGGCTGCACCACATGGCTCTGCTGGTCGGCTTCCAACTGCGAAGCCAGCTGGTCCACCGTCTGGCGCAGCTCCCCGACCCGGCGACGCGCCGACTCCGTTTGGTCATCCTGTCAACAATTCTCGGTCAGCGAGGCGCCACATGTATGGACGCTTAAGTATGCATAAACGCGCATGTTTAAAGCAATTTTTACACACAAACCTCACAGGAAACTACAGGCTTTCAGACCATTTCTCCTCACAATCTTCACGCAAATCCGGCACAAGAATACGTGAAAATATATCATGACTCAGTTTCCGTGTTTTAAAGTAAAGCTTTGCTTTATATCAAGCAATGAGTTTAAGGTAGGGTTAATCTTTGCGACTCTTGTAAATTATCCCCGATTACAGTTTTATCTCATATATTTGTAAGGTGATTGCACGCCAAATAATTAAAAGCAAGCGCTTGCGCGATGGCTCCGCGTAGCGATGAAACTAAAAGCTCAAAATGCGTGCATAGGGCTGTTCAATTATTGGCTCTGTTCTGTTCGTGGTACTGGCAGAGTATTTCTAGAGTTCCCGGGCCGATCAGACGGACATGAGCGTTAAGAGGGAGGGGCGGGGGGGGGGGGGAGTTGAGGGCCCGATCCAGAGGATGCCATTGGAGCATGTGCTCCACGATCGGGAACTGAACGCGTCCATCCAGGGGTCGGTCTGCGGCGCCAAAACTGCCCTTCTGGCAGTAAACGGCTGACAATGCCAATGTCTAGTCAGTGCTAGCGGTCTGGTGCCTTTTGACGTACCTGACGGCCAGGGTCATCGTGGGTCAGCGCGGCCGCGTCCCGAAACTGCCGCACGAGGCTCTGTACGCGGCCGTCTATGCTGTCCAGGCGCTCCAGTCGGTTCCGCTTCTCAGCTGCGATGGCCTCCCTGATCTTGGTGAGCTCGGCCCGCACCGAGTCGTTCTCCTGCTCCGCCTCTGCCGGTAGCCGTGCCAGGACAATGGGGCAATCTGGTCGGGGAGGACATCTGTTGTGAACTGCTTGCAAGATATTTTCTTACTAGCGGGCGATGAACGGTTGCCAATGGACGTCAAAATTCTTGCGATAGTGACTGAAACCGGGACACGCCGTCTGAGCGGATATAACCCAACAGAGAGATGTAAATCAAAACCTAGACGCGCACATCACATTTTCTCCCTGGCTGGTTAAGATGGTTAGGCGTATTGTATGCACTGCTTACGGGTTGGTAGCAAAATACGCAGAATGGGAGTTATTCTGGCTTGCTGTACTTGAGTTGCCTGCTTACTTGTGTAAGCGGTGCTTCAAGAGTTAACATTTCTCTATTGTTGTTATCGGTATTGTTATTGACGATAGGAAAATGGACATGCACCATTTGCATGAGAGAAGGTGACGTTAATCTTACGTGCGGTATGTTACCGATTTTTGCTTTTGGCAAAAACAGCCGGTCAAAATAACGTGAAATAGTGAAAAGAAGAGTGGCCTCTCACTCAGTTCTTATCACTATGTAATTAGCCGACTGACCAGAGTGGGATACAGGTAATGTAATGGATAAGCTGCGCGTCTGGAACACTAAAGGTTCGAGGTTTGAATCCCTGCAGTACCCGCCCTTTCTGTCAGGATCACAGGCAGGCAACGCCGCATAACCTCATGGGCTGGGTGCGTCGTAAAGCCCCAACAATGACGACGTGACCAGTCACCGGTAATCGTATGTCGCAAACAACACCAGCCACTCTGTCACGGTCATGCCGACAGGGTAGTGATGATGCACGGTGCGTCTTCCACAACTTCGTGATTCCGCCCACGCACCATTGCCCCACCTTTAGCGCGTCTCTCGCAATCCTCCACCAGCAAGCCCTGGCTCTTCAGTTTAAACTGAAATTGGGTGATGGCGGCGCGACGCTGCACCAGATCCTGGTCGGCGTCGTCCACCTGCCGCTGGAGCGTGTCGCGTCGCTGCTGCAGCTCGCCGGCCGCCCGCTGGTAGGTCTCTGCCTCCTCTTGCAGCCCCTGCACGCTCGTCTGAAGACGGCTCACGTTCGGGCCGAACTCGCTCATCGCGCGTGAACCTGTGAGCAACAATTGGCCGATCGCGGCTACTTATCGATGACGCTGTCAAGCTACCTAGTAAAGTAGAATGAAAGCACTGAGGTGGACAAGAAACCACAATAAGAGCATTGGGTCAACTCCGGTCTTCTGCGGCTTCTCACTCCGCTTTTGATTGGCATGCTTGTGAAACGATCGGGGTGGTAAATTAGCCTATATACTTTCCAGACTGACCCTTCAAGTGGGTTTACAATTACTGGAACACGATGCCTTCAAATTTCGGTTGGTACTGTGCCATTCCTTATTGCTCTGTGCGCCACTTTGGCTCCGCCCCCAAAGGAGGCTTAGAGGTTCGAAGACAATGTTTGGTTGTACATAGGGTCCCGAATGGCACAATTGTCCTCCATTTTAAATACTTGCTTCTCGGCACAAGCATTTTTTATTTCTTGTACCAGATTTTACGTCAAGTGCAACCACAGTCTGCGAAATATGGTTTCAGAAAGTGGCAAGCATCCATGACTGGGCTAAAAGCTCACTGGGTGGGGCAGCTATTCGCAGTTGACTCGTTAAATTATTCGCTGTCTGATGCTCACGTTCTTCTATTTTTTCAGTGTTTCAGCTCTAAAGCACTAAAAAGCCTCGAAATATGTAGTCTGAGACCTGCTCTTTTGCGTCAATGATTGCATAAGTTGCAAGCTTAAAGCTCGTACTGACTAAAATAAGCACAGAGGGAAACATTTGTCAGTGTTTCTTGAAGCATCTACCCGAAATTTTGTGGACGTCCCACCAATACCCGTACCCTAACCGAAACTTTTCCCAAATTTGTATCCAACTTCCCGCCACCATCTCCCAAGTATGAGCATCCTAAGTTTATCCGACTTCGAGGCCACAAGCAGTCCAGGGGAGTGTTTTCTCAGTCTCACACTACAATTACATTCACAATTAATTATGTGACTAAAACTGATCACCACTGAGGGATGCCGCAGATCAGTTTTGATATGCTTCAGTGTCCTAGATGTAAGAGGTACTTGGAGGGTACCTAGCGAAAAGGTACTTGGAGCAGGCTAATTTTTGGGGGTGCCCCATCATGAATGGAGGATGCACAATTTCATGTTGGGGATGCTGCTACGTCCCCAAAAGTACACCAAGTTACGCGTGTGGGCGCTTGTCCTCAGACATGTCAAAACCTGTCGGTCAGGAACACTTCTGAAAAATGCTGCTGCTAATTGCAGTCCGCTATTCTCACATTCCCTGGGGTCTCATTTCTGTCCTCAGAGGGTATAAGTGTGAATCTGCATGACAATGGCCTCTGATCATTCGTTATAATCAGGGATTTTCAGATCCTCGATAGATAGTTCGTCTTCAAAGATACAGTAGCCTATTTGCTTGCTTGTGGGTAGAGGCTCGCGGTGTGTTCGCAGACCAAATACTTTTTTTACTTTTTGCTTCCCCATCTTGTAGTATCCGTGTTGTTTCGTAGTTACCCTTGCTCTTAAATAAGGCCTTAATTGTTCCAAAATCTATGCCGCCATCATTCAGTTACGTGCAGGATTATGGTCACATTTCCTTGGCCTGCACCACGTTTCATGGGGTTATCTTCACACGAAGAGGCGTTGAATCAGTAATAGTTGAAGAATCTGGAAATCTCTCAACTGTACCTGAACACCTACCAGCCTAAAACAGTCTCGCGAACAATTAAAAACATACAGCGATCAAAGGAAACAGCATGGCAAAATAAACATTGATGGGTAAACTATTCCTTTATATCCAATTTCGACCTCCCGTATGCCGAAAACACTATGCTAAAAATTATTATTATATTATAATATGTTATATTATTATATTATAATGAGTTATCAAATTAAAACCACAGATTTTTCCGGACCGGAAAATAAAGTGGACGACATGAATAACAATCCACAACGAGGGTATTTTAAGTTTATTAGGCCCAGCTCTAACGAACCGATTCCGCTAAATTACGCATGTTTTATGCGATTATCGCAAATAAGCGTAAGTGGGCAAAGTTGGGCCAAAATTAAAGTTCCACGCAAGTCAGTCCTTCAACTGGTTGGGTTAAATAAGATAAAGGCAAACCATTAAACCGCTAAAACAGAATCAATCAAAACCCTGCGAATCTGGATCGTACAATCTATTTACACACGCTTATTCCACCACTTCCTGGACGGCCTACCTCTCTGGCGATTTCAGGACACCCTGTGCTTTACTAAATGCTCGGGGATATTCCGAACAGCGTTTATATTATATTTGCAACTCGCGTACCATCAGTGCTGCAAGAGATTCAAAACTATTTATGACAGGGTTACAAAAATTTGGTTGAACTAGTGAAATGAAGAATACCTCAGGCTATCGGTATCGAGCCAGACAGATGTGTTCCCTATTTTGACATCCTGAGCGCCGTGCGGCCGTCTGTGCAGCTGGCTCACATCGTTGCTCTGGTCTCGCTCGGGGTGTCCGCACTGTTATACCTTCAGGAAGTTTTTCGTGGAAAATCTGCGATTTCGTTTTCCAGTATGATACAGATACCAACAGTAAGATTGCCAACGGGCACAGTTCTTAACAGATGACAAATTATTTATGGGTCCGAAGCCTTAACACCCGCCCGGCCGGCCGGTTGAATGCCTGTCGCTCGGGAGGGATGGGGTGGGGGAGGGCAATTTGACTCCCTGAGATCTCAATAGCAAACAGAACTAGAGACACCAAATTCATGTTGTGGGTTGGCAGGTATATCAACTCGCTTGTGCCAAAACGTGAGGGTACTTGATCATGACCTTCGGGTTCAATAAGATGAAACAAGGTCAAACTCCAGATTGGTCTCCAAAATGCCCCCTGACTTCATGCAGCCCTCCATCCTCTCTCCAATGCACATGAGCAGACATGTCATAATGGGCCAACGAAATGCAGCAAACATATAAACTACTGGTACACCAAATACCTAGACGTATCATGATCAATATTATCATCGCCATGCTCCATCGCTATCATCACCATCACATCGGCTTCAAATAGGAAGTAATTGCTCAACATCAAAATAATTTTGGAACCGGCAATTTTTTAAAATCCATTGCTTTGCTTTGCAAGTTTTTTTCTATTGTCTAGAAATCTGGAACTCAAAACTCAAGGTGACCGAAATCTGGAGATAAACCAGGAATTAGGGCACGTTAGGCCAACTTAATTGGCTCAGCCCCCAACCGATTCCAGAAAGTGACACACCTGGTGCCTACCATTGTAAGAGATCTACTTTCTAGACAAGACAGAGGACAGAAAGATCTACTATTTCTCCCGGAATCGCCGAAGACGTATGTCGTTCCATTACGGTCCCGGAGCTGTTGACTGACTAGCGGTCTCTGCATCACCTTGAACAATTTTGCTCGTTCGGAGGCCAACGGCTATTTTGCCGATTGTCGATCTCGTGGAAACGTTCCCCTGCGACTCCATCCTCCGTTGGTCTGTTACATGACTCCAGTGTAACTTCACGGCTGTGATTGATGGGGTGGGGGAGTTTCTCACATATTTTCCGGACTCTCTGTCCTTTTTTCAAGAATACAGGACCATGGACACGGTACCATCTATGTGGGGTGCAAGCTCCTAATTAGTTTAGATAAGGTACTTGTTTACTCCTCAGTGACGAAACGAATGATTTGAAAGGCGTAACCTTAGGCACACGTTTTATTTTCCTCATCCTTGATTCCCGGTACGCGGATAGCGATTGCGCAGTTGGCACTTTCCCTAGCAGTGGTCGGTCCCGTTCTCGCACATTGTTATTGCAATCTTATCTAGAAAACGTCATTTCATGGACTACACAACCATTGTGAGTGCATTTTCTTCACTGTATGAACACCGTTAGCCCGTTTCGCCCTCAAATGGCATCGTAGATGAGATTGCGGACCCTGGCAAGGCACGGAGCCAGGTTTCCTCAGCGGGGCCCCAAGGAAACATTGTATCCGAAACCCTGCGAATTTGGACCGAAATTTTGCGAAATTTTCCGGCATTTACGGTGAAACCTTCTTGGACCATGGGGAGGGGCATCGCTCCCCTAGCCACGCCCCTGACCCTCGCCGCCGTCCATCTTTTACGTTTCGCTCGGGGCGGGATGGGGGGGGGGGGGGGGGGGGGAGGGGACTGGTGGAGTGCGACCGAAACGAAACGCAGCAAGGGAGGAGAGTTGGGAAGTGTAACGTGGTTGAAAATCATGTAAGTTTATTTTGAATGTCTTGGACTGTAATACGGAGATCAGGGGCGTAGCTCGGCAAAAATTAGTTCAAGCATAACACGTCAAAACCGAACCGTAAAATATTCCAACGAGCCGCCGCTGGGATTTGGCCCACTCTTCTCTGCTGGAGGTGTGTGTGTGTGTGTGGGGGGGGGGGGGTATTGGAGCCCTCTTTTAAGCGATTAGGCGGCGTTACCCTGCGCGGGATGCCGTAGGTTTCCTCTCGTGACAACCAACAAGCCCATCTTTGCTTCGCATCTCTTGCTCAATTAGTGCCCAAACGGACGTTACCTTTTTTGTGGCGTTCCGCTTCGCAAACCGTAGCCAGAGGAGGCTTTTTCGCCCAGAACAACCGGTGCGTAGCCGGGGGATGGGGCTGAAAAATGGCCAATATGCCCGGCGTATTTTATGGACGGCCCATCAGCTCCTGTAGGTCAGCAGGACCGCCGCGGATATCACTGCCGATAACAGGGATGAAACAAACATTTCAAAGGCGTCAATCCACTTACTACGATTTGCCACTCCTCTCAGGTGGCGGGTTTCCTAAGGAACGTTCGCCTTAAACCAAAACCAACCACGGAAAATCTGCACGAGAAATATCGAAGAAGAATGCCCCGATCTGGAGATGCTGAGGATTCTGCTGTTGCTGGTAGAAATTGTGTTATTTATGTGCAGGCATTGCTGTCAACCCTTCCAAGAACATTTTCATACAAGCGTTGTAAAAATCGCAAATTACTGCGGGGACTTTATATCGCGTAGGCAGGTGCAACTCTTGACATTTCGCGTAAAATCTAGCGTTGTACGTTCAAGGAGGTGCAGTTAAAACTCGGTAAACCCCTATGGTACTCTGCGCTTTGATAGAGTATCCATGCAAGGGAACTTGGTAAATTCAGTTATGGCGCACACATGCTCCACTCAAAGATGTATTTGTAGCGCGAGAATATTCGTGGTAAGTGACGTCACATACAATTTTGCGTCGGCTGGATGACTTCAAAAGATGCGAGCTGAAATAATTTAAGAGGAAAACTACGTCATATTTATTCTTACAATACTTACTCAGCTCTGGAAAAGGGGTCGCAACGCTTGGAATCCTTAAGGAACTGAAATTTTGATGCTCGCCCTTGATTCGCCCATTTTTTCATGGAGCGGACTGGTAGGGAGAGGGGATCGATGGTCGATGCGGCTCCCGGTGTTTTAATTTAATGAAGATGGAGCTGAGCGGGAACACCAGTGGATTGATTCGGACGATATCTCGCGGTTGGTACAAGTTTTTGGATGAGTCAATGTTGGCCCGACGCGCGGGGCCCACGGCATCGTCGGCCGCCGCCCGTCAAGTGGGAGTGCTCATAAAGAAACTAGCGCTGCTTTGAAACCAGACAGGCTACGAACACACTTTTAGGTGTTAAAACACAACCAATGAATGCCCCATATGCTACAGAAAATGTGGGCGTGATGTCAGAAATCCGGAGAGATACCATACGAAACCTCAGAGGTCGCATCGACCCCTCCCCACACCTTATCAGGACGAGGGTTGATATTGAGGTTTGAGATGACGACGGGGGTATCGCAACTGAAACAATATGCGATTCACGTATTTAAAGAAACGAAATTTGATGCAACCGGCAATTGCACTGTTCATTAAAACGTTCAAAATGGGATAAAATTCAATTGGGCAACCAGGGTGGCCACTTCTATCACCAAAATGCACACCTTGATCACGAGCTGAATCTCCAGGCGAAATGGTTAGTTTACAACCAGAAAAACTGACGTCACCAATGGTGTTATCTCAAATCTGATATAGGGAGCCAATCATACGTAAGGGGTGAAACGTCCGATTATCGGTAAACAGGGGAAATGGGGGGGGGGGGGGGGGGGGGGGGGGGAGAGCTCTGCATCCTGTATTGCCGCGTCTTTGTGCGCTCACTATTTGACTCTTGACTTGTATGGTCATTTAATGACAGGCATTGGATGGCCAAGACCCACCGACTGACAAGCAACAGATGTTTAGAAATCTGACGACTCCGGTCATGCGTGATCCAGTGAAATGCGTATGGGCCATGAATCGTGGTGCTTTGTACCGTGATCTCTTTCGGCTACGGCGAAAGAGGAGGTGACTACGGGGTAATTGTAAGGGGGGAGAGGGTAGTGTGTGCTTGCATTTCTTTTGTGCGGAACCGTGATTGTAATGGGGGCTCTTACAAGTCGATTGCTGAACTTTTAGAAGTTTAATTTGGGCTAAGATGTCTGCGAGGTCCTGAAATCAAGTCAGTAGAATATAATGTGAAAATGTGATCAGGCATAGTTGTTAATGAAAAGGAGTGTTCTAGAATTGAATGGGGAGTTGAAATAAAGCAGCCATTTTGAAGATTATTCGGTGTAGTTCACGGCCCTGCCCTGCTTAAGACCTAGACCCCTCTAGTTACTGAGTCACGCCTCCACAAACATGTGCATACGATTTCGTGCAAACTTTTTCAAGGATAGTCAGGCATGCATGACGTCAATAAAATGTCACTCAAATTCTGCGACCCCATTGCCCATGTGACGTTGAAGGCCACGAAGCATATAATCATCGAGCCATTCATATCTGGCGTTCCTGAGCGCGTTTTCCTGACATATTGGACGCCAACTAGTTCTCAATTAATATCGAGCAGGCTGCACAGGTTTCAATCACGAATTACGTTTTGTGCTATACAATATAAGAGTTGGACATGGGCTCTACTTATTACGGCCCGTACTAACTAGCGCCAATATCTTATTTCGAAATAAGACTTATAATCAAATGCTTAAGAGTAGCCCAGTAACCAAGTGTGTAATGACATGTCATCACCCTAACCTCACGGATGAATATGCAAGAACACCACGAGGAGGAGCCAAAACACGAGCACATAACAATATATGGTTCAGCAAAAACCTGCAGCTCCGCCATGGCCACCTCTCGGGAGATTGTAGTACTAAAAATGGGTGCTAGGGTGACAAGCCTTTGGAGTATTCCAACGTCATACGAACGTTCCATGACACAACCGTACAATGGCGTAGCTGAGGAACATATTTACGCAGCTTAATAGCATCTCTTTCTTAATACCTAGACCCTTCTAGTTTCTGAGCTAAACGCCTGCGAAGATAGGCAGGCTATTTTGAGGAGACTGTTTCAAGGCCACCCAGAATTCATGATGCCAGCCCAGCATCATTCAAATTCTGCCATTGCGTTGGCCATGCGGTGATCAAGGCCATTCAAAATATGCTTGTCGAGCCGTTAATATCTGGCGATCGTTAGCACGAATTCCAGATATAACGGCCGTCAATTGGCTCTAATCAATACTCATGCAAGGTACGATGACGTAATCCAACAGTGACATATTGAGGTGCATAGTAGTAAGTGAGCTGGTTTCATCGTGTGTGATATGATGAAATCTTGCTTCATCTTGCTTTAATATCTTCAAATGTGGGACATTTCCTTCAACGTAGTTTGCAGTAATCTTATGCATGGTGTGTTAGGAGAACACCCCTTCTTTCATTCGTGCAGCGTTCCGGAGCTGGCTCGACGGTGAACGCGGATCTCTTTTTCTGCGCCGCGATTACTTTGTGGCTGTAAGAGCAAGGTTTTTCTTTTTTGCAAAGAAAATAACCTTAGGTACGACTGGTCACCAAGCTGCTGGCATGTATTGCCAAGCCCCACGAGCGCTAGATTAGCAAGATTCACTGCGAGTGGGAAACCAGCCTGAAAGTTATTGTCACACGATGGCTGCTGCTTAATCCAGGCACGTGCTTCATATTACTGACTATATCATTTCCAATTATAAATAATAGATCCAGTATGTGGGGGGGGGGGGGGGGGGGGGCAGGAGAAGGTTTTGCCCCTTAAGATTTTGGGAGGCCCCTTTTTCCCACACTGAAGGCGAAGTAGCTACCCGTAGATTACCAAACCTCAGATCAAGGAGGCCCATGACTGAACTAGAGAGTAATGCATTGGGTTCGGAAGACCCTTTTCTACATCTAGAGGTTCGTTTACTGGATCTTGAGACCTCCTTAACAAATAATGATGAGGCGCTTTTCTGGAACTAGTGGCCCTACTTTAGGGCAGCGAGACCATTCATTGAATAATTAGGAGTCGACATTTATTTGCTTGGATATGATGCATATACCAGTTGGACAAGAGGGTGCACGTCCTCGGTGCCCCTTCCCCTGAATTTGACACGGCCCTGGAAGCTCCTTGTGAGGAGGCCCCATTTTGTTCACGAGGATCAGTTCCTGAACAGTCGGCCCCCCCCCCCGACCCAACACACTTAGTGACCCCCCTCCCCCTGGTCTTGCCCAATATGTGCCGGGCTGGTCATGGATGTCGATTTGTATTCCTACGTGAGCCCTCAGCATTTACTTGCCCCCCCCCCCCCCAATACTTTGGATAGTTGGGCCTCTGCTACAATACTCATCCGGCCCTCCCCCAACTAATTTGGTGAAACGACGTCCCTGGTTACACCGGAGAGAGAGTAGTTAACCCCGCACCCGGCGGGGAGGGGTAGTTGACTTCTCCCTCCCCCACGGTCTTTCGAGCACAGATCAAAGAAAAATGCTCGCAATGACCCGAAATTTTTTATAGCCGTTTATCTATCAGGTTGACACCCTGTGTGCAAGTCTAAAGCTTTGAACTGCCAAGGTCAGCGACCTAGGTCGGGCCAAAAAGGTCAACCTCTAAAATTTTGTGGCCACGCTTAACTTTTTTAGGTCTTATGTCAGTGTCCAAGGTGTTTATCGTAGTAGAACATGACACTACCAACAAATTATACATTTCAGTCTTTTCGGAACATGCCAGGTCACTTACCTGAAGTCAGGTAAATTTTGCCATTTTTCGGTCATAATTCAAAGTTGTACGATTATATGACCACAGAGCACGTGACTTAGGCCCAGGGCAAGTCCTATATCTTGGATATGTTCTGCAAAACACTTGCTGAACTCCATTGGCTGTATTAATAAAGACACTTTTGCGCACGGAAATCGAATGCTCCGCTTAATACGTGCGATATTATTTGAATGCATGTTGAGGTGATTATATATATACATATATATATATATATATATATATATATATATATATATATATATATATATATATATATGCGTGCGTGCGTGCGTGCGTGCGTGTGTGCGTGCGTGTGTGTGTGTAATAGATCGTGGAGGGCCGTGCAAGGTCATATGAGGTCATCCAAGGTCGGTGACCTATGTTGCTGGTAGCGGAGGGACTAGATCAACGAATAAATGCGACGCGTGAAACCACCTCGTTGTCTTGTTTGTGAAGTTGATGACGTCTAATTTCATGTACCAATATATCTACTCTCAGTTTGTTACACATACATGGGCCAAGCGTTGAAGGGTTTGGGTATAATGTTAACAGCACGTAGGTGATCTTGAATACTTTTACTTCTATGGCCTTTAGGTTGAATAAAATGGTGCTTTTGTGTCTGGAATACTGCTCTTCCACAGCCACACCTAATAAAATATACTCGATCAGAAGCACATTGTGAAGAAAGTAGTCGCTTTTATGGGTTATTGATTGACCAATTTTCGAACGGTAACCCGATCTTACCGGACCGAATGTTGAGGACAGATATGACCAGAATGGACTTCCACAGGCTTGACACGTATTTGTGTGCCCTCAATACCCGCCTTGGCTTTTAACGTAGGTTTTAACTGCGTCTATCGGAACGACCGTTTTTTATCTTTTGTGGGCGCTTATGACGTCAGATTTGACCTAATGTGAAAACTTTGGCGTGCATTTTTCATGATTTGACGAAACTGTCTAAACGGTGTTTTTCTTTTTCTTGAATGGCGTCTGGAAGTGGGAGGTCTCGGGTGGAGGCCAACTTTCCCCACCCGGGCGCGATTGTCTCTGACGCTTGGCCGAACGTGGGTTGATACGCGCTGGGGTGGGGGATGGAATGACCTCCAAGAGGGTTTTTCCGGAATGGTTTCCGAACGGCACGGTGTAGCCGTGTCTAATTTTGCACTGACTTTAGGCAATTGAATAGCGGATCGTGCGGTATGAAAAAGATAGATGTACATTGTAAGGTCGTTAACCTACAAAGTCAAAGTCAGGCCATGGATTCGGCGAGGCCGATTTCTAGGGGAAGCGTGCAATCTGATGGAACGCCGGGGTGTTAGAACGAAGCCTTACATCTAGTGAGATACTTTCTTAGGCAATCACAAGCAGTTGTATGACCAAACTCTATTGACCTAGGGTCAGGTATGAGTGTCAGACTAAGGTGAAAACCAACGTGTTTTATTACTCTTTGGCTTGCCGTATGAGACATTTTTTGGTGCTCGTTCCGAAATGATTGATAACAGGAACCGCATTAGACATCTTCCATGGACTTCTTTAAGGTCCCAATAGGTCGCTGACGTAAAATGAGCTTGGTCAAGATTCCGTTCCTGGGAACATACTGCCCAGCTTAATGTTTATCACTTATTCAAATGTAAAACTCAAAGCAGTATTCTGTGATTCTGGTCACCATGACCTTCGAAAGGTCAAACAAGCTCACTGACCTTAAATGAGCACGTGAACTTTTGCCTAAAACGGGTATCTAGGTTCTGGGACAGTTTGGAGACCAGCTTGGAGTTTGACATTGTTTAACCTTATTTGACCCGCAGGTCAAAACCTAGGAACCTCACAATGTGACTTTAGTGAGTCCACGCACACGCCAACACACCCTGTGAATATGGGGTTACTAGCCTTCTTAGTTGTTGAGATATCAGGGGGTCAAATTGACCGCCACCCGAGCGGAGGGTATCCAACCGGCTACCCGGGCGCGCGCTCAAACGTAGTACAACGTTAGTTTCGTACCTTAGTGTCTTTATTCCTTTGTGGCTAGCTGGCAGTTTGTTACACTGACACACGGCCCTTCGCCCAGCGTATCTACCTAACAAGTTTGCTACCAGGCCAGCTGACGCCTCACCCGCTCATTACAGTTTGTAGGCAGCTGGCGTGGGTCGCGGGTGGCGAAAGGCACACCGGGGGTGATATAGCCCCTTATCACTAGTCTCTGAAACAGGACTAGATTGCATACCTGGGTGGGTACGCGCCTGACGCTTCGATGCATATTGCGTAAGGGGACATGCAGGAAGTTGCGGTTCACTGTTCAAGCCGGGCTTTGTGTAAGCAGGACGTTGGCACAGCTCGTAATGTTTCTGGTGTGAATGAGCCATGTGGGTGTGCGAATCATATGCATTTCTGGCTATCCCGGTGTGGATTTTCTAGGAAAAAGCAAAGGTATTACGTCGTATGAATTATGAATGCAATACTCGCTTTGTCACGAGTACTGTCGGATGTGGTATCTTAGCATTGATCTGTTTTGTTTTCCTAATGTGGTATCTAGGTGATGCCTTGGGTGTGGATAGTGGTAAGGCTACTTGCCAGCAATTTATGGATGGAGAGGGGGAGGCAGCACCATCTGACATTGATAGGGGTATTTTTAAGGTTTTATGTACAAAATCAGTGATGTAGCAAGGGGTGGCAATAGGGTCTTGCCCGACCTCCTGAGTCAAGATGTTTATGCCAGATATTGATAGATTTCACAGAATGCTGCTCAAAATTTGTGGTGTCTCTTAAAATTGATATGTACTACCCTGTGAGGAAAATTCTGGCTACCCACCTATGCAAAGTGGATATATTTTTGCACAAAGTCTTATGCTTAACTCTGAACCATCAAATTTGGTCTTAATATGCAGCAGCACCTGCTTAATAATGTGGTAAATCAGCACCACCTGGTATGCTAAGGATACAATATCATTTTTAGTTACGGGGCTCTCAGTCATGGTATGCATTGGTGCCTGACACTGCAATTTTGAATTATTCACAGATCAATGTTTTTAAGATATAAGACACCATAAGTAATCATAGAACTGGAAAATTCCACAGACATCTTATCATCTTACCTTAAAAATATAATAATCATAATCACAATGGCAGAGGTCAGTCAAATGTTGGTATGCCACCCTGATCACACAGACATTAATAGGACATCAGTTGCAGCACAGCGCATCAGGTGGAAGAGGTTTGTCAGGTGACACTGGTATGGTCAGACTGGACTGGGCCGGGCCGGGCTGGGCTGGGCTGGGTTAGGTTGGATTCTGGTCTTTTTCCCTATTTTATGATTATTTTTTATATTTGCTACCTTAGAGAAAATGATTTATGTGTGATGCTCTTTTGTAATGTAAGGAACTTATGTCAACCTTCTTTGCTCACAGCTTGTGTGAAGAAGATATGATTGTTGTCTAAGTGGCAGTGCAAACAAACTATGCTGGTGTGAATAGGCTAATTTGCAATTTATTGATCATTCACAAATTGGTGGCTTAGTGGACTGATGGCCTAATCTGATCAACTGTTAACTGCTGGCACCTGGTAGGGTGGAATGTAGCAATGGGATGGGATACCAAGCTTTTCACCATATTTCAATGATGCTGGGATGCAATAATGAAGTAACTACAGAGGTTACATCAAAGTGTGCTGAATCATGGGTCAGCCTTTCATGAATGCCAGCTCAAAGTCAACCTCAATATGGAACTAGTTAATGCATGTTAAGGTTGCATTTGATGCTGGGAGCAAGTTAAGTTGTTTATTTCATCATTGTTTAGCTGCACTCATCTTTCCCAGTTCATTAGGTTTTAGAAGGACTGAGGAGTGTTTATTGATGTTTTGTCATTTGGTAAGCAGGGATAAAAATGGAAGTTGTGCACTCTTATGCTCACAATAAATGACCTTCATTGTGCTAGGCGGCACTGGTCAAACAAGGTATCTTGCGAGCATTGGTACAAAACTCTGTGTTTAGTCTGGATTTGCAGTGTGCAAAGAGATTTGGCAAGAGTCACTAGCCAAACAAGATATAAATGAAGCATGGGCACAAAACCCTGTTTTTGAAAGCTATTCTTATGATCATGCCTAAAGAAGATCAAGCAAAACATGGTAGTTGAAAACTCATGCACATAACTTAATGTCTGTGTCAGATTCATAACCTCGATGTGGAAAAGCCTGTAGTTTGAAGCATTTCTTGCTTACATGAAAAAAGAAATGATACTATTCCTTTTGAATTCACCAGCAGCTTCTGTCTCCCACAAAATTCCTGCATAAGACTAATTGTCACACACACTTGTCAGATGAAGTTTTATACCAGGCAATGAATGCTATCTATTGTAATGCATTACTTGAGATGGGTGGCCATTTGGCATGGGCTACAACACAAAAAAGAAGACAACAGACTAATGTATGGATGGTAACCACGAGCCGCAATTGGCAGCTAAAAGGCCGTGACCAGTCCAAGAGCAATGTGCCTTGACAGTGTGTTGATGACATGTAAATGGGGATGTCACATTGGGTTACCTTTATACATGCTTTAAACGTCAAGTGTGTGTATAACTTAATATTCCACCAAAAGTGGGTTTTTTTGCTACACCTTAGCTTGCATCTGTAGGAAAGATCAGGTTTACAGGCCTTGTCTTGCTCTTTTTCAAGAACGCGCATGGGGCGACGCGGACTTTCACGCTTGGACTATCTGGTGGGGCGGGTTTTCGGAATCTGGAAAAGTGGCAGCAGGCACGTCAGCCCGATGGGAGTTGAGTATCACGTGTTGATACTGCTATTATCGTGGCGTTTTTGTGTGCTGTTTCGGGCCAATTGGTCGCAATTATTTGTGACTTTTATAGAGTTCGGTGTGTCGCTTTAGTTTTTGTATGAAACTGATCCGTTTCCGTGATCGGAGGGAAGGATGCTGGCCCGTAAACTCGGAGGGACTGGGTAAGAGTCCTAGCGCTGGCGCATTGTTCGGCCCGACTGAAACGGAAAAGTCAGCTGGCAGCTGGCCAACGAGGGGTTCAACCCCACCCTTGGGCTGCCGTACCGCATCATGGTGCGGCGCGTAAAACCCTTTGCGTCACTGCCTGGCGAAAGAGTGGTGGCAAAATTGTCTATTGAACCGAACGGTACGACTTGGGTGGTGGGTTCAGGGTCAACAAGCCATGCTTAGCAGGTACATTAAACCGAAAGCCACCCCTAAAACATTAAGGAAAATAAAATTAAAAATATTTTGGCTCATTGTAAGGATCGTTTTACTCTTTGCGGGACCAATCTTTTGAAGTAGGCCTGGAACAACTGATAAGATACTACCTTGTCCGACGCAATCTCACGCAAGCAACTTCTTATGATATTCTTTGTGTCATGCCTGCCTGCTGGCTTATGACCGAGTTCGGCTCCGGCCCGACCCCGGTCAGCCGAGATGTGCGGGTCTCACGGCGGCGCCGGGCCTTTCCGGCGGAAGCCACCAGTGCCGCTTGTGTGTCAGTTGCGGCTCCCGGTCCAGGCAAATGCATCGAGCCCCGTAATTCTTTTCAGACTTCGTTCTCGCAACAAGCAATATGTGTGAAGCTGCACCTCCGTACGAGACAGACATAGCCATGCTGACGGAACTAGTTGCCGATCATTTTACGTCCTCCAGTTTGTTCGTGTTGGAATTTGCAATGCCCTAACAGTGTGTGACCACTGGCTCTCAATTTTTTTGACATACGGGATATTGAATTCGAAGGTGCAGTAACTTGTGCCTTCCGACCGTTCTTTTGTGATGATACCGTTATTTTTATTGGTTGTCGTTATGCATTGATCGCAATTCATGTCCTGTTGCATTTGTCTTGCCGTGATGCATCATGAAAGCCATCATGATTTCCCGCGCCGTTTAAATGCCACTGGTAGTCACGGTGAATCCCTGTCATCCTGCTGATCATGCTGTCCTGTGTTAGGTGCGCACGAGGCCTGGTCGGCCGCCCTGCTGTGATCATCATCGGCAGCCTGTTTCCGTCCGCCGCGGCCCGCCTGCTGCGCGGCTCAGCGAGCCTGCTGTCGCCGCGCCGCTGCTGCGCCATGGCCGGCGCGATATCGGACCGGCTGGTCTGGATCGACCTGGAGATGACCGGGCTGGACCCGGAGCGGGACCAGATCCTGGAGGCGGCATGCGTCGTCACCGACGGCCGGCTGCAGCCGCTGGAGCCGGGCCTGCAGCTGGTCGTGCACCAGCCCGACTCGGCGCTGGCCGCCATGGACGAGTGGTGCCGCGAGCACCACGGTCGCTCGGGACTGACTGAGGCCGTACGGCGCAGCACTGTTGACCTGGCGACGGCCGAGCAGCGCCTGCTCGAGTACGTGCGCCGCCTGACGCCGGCCGGCCAGTGTCCGCTGGCCGGCAGCAGCGTGCACATGGACCGCGTCTTCCTGATGCGGTACATGCCGCGCCTGCTCGCCCACCTACACTATCGCATCGTGGACGTTTCGTCTCTGAAGGAGCTGGCGCGCCGCTGGCGACCGGACGTGTACGAGGCCGGCCGCGGCAAACTGTGCGCCCACCGCGCGCTCGAGGACATCGGTGAAAGCATCGCCGAATTGCGCCTATATCGGGACCGCTTCATCAAAACGGAGGCGTAGGTGCTGCACTCCTCCGGCGCCGCCACGGAGCCATTATTCGGCGTTCGATGTGATAGTCGTCAACACGGGTTCCACGCACTCAACGCTAGAAGTCCTACGTCATCAGCGCTTTCAAACAGGAAGTTTTTGTCACACACGTCAACGTCACCATTTATTCTGTTTGTCACTACCTCCTTTACCACCATATGCTGCCAGCTGTGCAATTACCGTGATACTGACCGACTGACCCATGAGACCAATAAGATGAGTGGAGACAATTTGCGGTGTGACGGAGAACGTGTGGGTAAACCACATGAGAGTCGCGCGCGGCTTCTCCAGGTGACTGAGAATGCAATCTCGACACAGCCGCAGTTGTTTACAAGCTCGATCGCAGAACGTTTCCCTGGCGATAAAATAGGCAGTGTGTTGCAAAGCACACCACTAAGTACATGAGCGACGAGGGTACATACTACCCACGTGTCCCTGGCAATTCAAACAATAATGGACCATTGCACTTACGATAAAGAACATGACCATGTAACTACGTCGGGCATGAAAACTACCGCGATCCCTGCAACGAGATCGCAGTTTTCGTTGCACCATTCACGTGCCTCCCAGCGAGTTATCTAGTTAAAACGGAACGCATAGCACACGTACAGTTAAAAAAGAGCACGCGACACACTGGCATATGCGACCACCGGGGAGCAGGAAGCTAGAGACAGAGAGCCTCTGCCTGTTTGGACACACCCAGGACCGCTTTGGTGTTGCGTGGAAACCAACGACGCAAAGGGCGCGTAAGCTCACTTCTGACTCGGTGTCCGCCCGACTGCGCTTGCGCAAGCGCGGGCATCCATCTCGTGCTCGAGTATTTTGAACGGAAAGTAGTGCGGCTCTCGTCTTCTACCTACAGCTTAAAAAGGTTTGGCACCTCTTCTCGTCAAACCCTGTCGCGCAGAATCCAAACTCTCGGCCCTTGCCGGCCCGCACAGGCTGGCCGGGACTGCCTCTCCGCGTGCAGACGGTACTGCAGGCGGTACGTCAGCGTCGGGGACGGCCGCGTCGCCAGCAGCCGGCTGACTCGCACTGGTGTCGCCATCTTCGGTGTCCGCGCCGTCGGGTGGGAGCGACGACTGGGCGAGCGGCCAGAGCAGGGCCAAAAGCCAGCGGTGGCCCAGCACGGACCGCACGTTCTGTTGCCAGCCCCGGTCAAACTCCCGCAGCCGGTGCTTGCGCTCGTACTGCGTCTGGCCCCGGAGCAGCGCGGACAGCTGCGTGTAAAGGATAACTCTGCGGAGCAAGGAACACTACCATCATTTGCCACTCGTCTGGCCGGAATTGACCTGGAACCGCACGAAGGATGTTACGCGATATGCACCTAGAAAGGACCTGCGAGGTTAAGCAATAATCTATTTTTCGTCTTGACACAGTGCACCACGGGCGATACAACACCAACATACAGCTGTTTCAAAAAGCCACTATAATACTTCTCACGAAGGTCGGAACTTGATAGATACTACACTGAAATGATGTTCGTCGAACCAGCACTGAGGCAGATACATATCCGGCAGAAAGTCCACCTTGCAAGACAATTTGACCGTCAGTGATGATCTCTTGCTGCAACACACATGCGGCCACGGCAACATGGTCAATCGGCTGCCAATTTTGACCCAAAACAACGATGAGCTTACAGTTATTTTGGTTCTTGCAATTGCGAGCAAAATATGGCACAAAACAAATATTTAGGGAGGGTATTGGCCACAGTAAACAGGGCTAGACACCTGTGCAGTTTCCGTGACTTCCTTTCTCTCACAGCCGACCTATCTCGGTTTAAACTAGCGTCCGGTCTTCGAGGCCGGTTTCGGAAAAGGTAACTACAATCACTACCCAGGCAGTTGCTGGAGAATCACCGGACATGACAGTTTTGAGATTCGTTGGCGGGCCCCAAATTCGGTTCACGTCTCCCGTCTTCTCTCGCCGCTGTCATCTAACATAAAGCCTTAAAGAATGTTCTAGACTGCGTCAATCCATGTCCGTTGTGCACGAGGGTTAGTGACCATCCGCACAAATGAACTCACATTCACCTAGATGATTGTCCGTTTTCCCCCGCAAATTTTATTATTCTCGTTTCGCTACATCAGGTGGCCGAGATCTGAACTCGGGGCCAACCTACGCTGTTCAGTTTTTGCATGCTCAAATTTTAGATTTCAACGTTCACCAACGAGGGACATGTACCTCATAAATCATAACTGCATGATGTCCCAATACTGCTGGAAAAGTTAGGCTGCACGGAGAGACAGCATGCAGATGCTTATCTGTTTTAAGTGTACAATTTTTTTAAAGAGTTCACCCTCTTGTTGAGAAATCGCTAGTAATCCAACACCAGCGCCGTCGGTGCAGGCGTGCAGACACTGATTGCAGAACCCCACCAGTCGGCGTATGGTCACGTGACGCAGCTGGGCTTACCCGGCGTTGACCAGGACGGCGGTGCCGAGCATGTGATGGGCGCAGGCCACGAAGCCCCAGAGATCGAGCACGCCGAACGGCAGCACCAGGTGCGGGGCCAGCAGCTGCACCGGCAGCCAGAGCGAGTACCTGGCGGTCCAACACAGCGGCCACCGGTCAGACCACGCCGGTTTTGCCCGGCCAGGCGCAAGCGAACGCAGTATTCGACTTATATCAACAGCACAATTCGGCAGTGGTATTCGTACAGGCGAAAAAAACGTCGGCTAAAAAGCACTTATCTACGGGGCTAGGGAACCATTCGAAATTCGATGTCAGGTACTGTGGAATAAGAGTGCCCGAGAAAAAGCGTTGTGGCATGTTCGGCGAACCAAACATCATCCAGGATTTGGGGAACACAAGCAATAAAACCAACTGAGGCGTCACACAATCGGTACATTGTTACCGGGTATCATTCTCGCTTACCAGACAGGCAATATTTCTCCTACCAAAAATGCTTCGGTATTTTTCCCAACTGAAAGCATTACAGATCAACCATAGTTTTACTATGTATTGCAATGGTATACCGTTCGTCTCAGATACTGCAAACGAATTGCAAAGAAAACGCTGTCACAGTGCTTTCTCATGAACTGACGCGTCTTTGGGATGAAATCGTGCTCACAGCATAGGGCCTTGATCCAACAATCGAAATAAGTTTTCGGCAAGCTTCTCGTCATCTTTCATGATCTTTGTGCAAAATTATCAGAAGTTTAAAGATTTGCATCTAGATATCCAGATGCATCCCTGATATTCCTGCACTAACGACCCGTAATACGTTGCGCACTGCCTTCATGCTGCTTTTTCAAGCTTTAGAAGCGTTTCCGCTTCGCGACTTTCAATACATGACAATAACAATGCTCATGTTGCGACAGTCTTATTCGCGAGAAGCATCAGTTTGTCCAGTAAACACATAAAGGGCCTGCTATTCCGGGGAGATCACGACCTTGGCATGATTGCTAACTTTCACTGGAGGTCGCTATCAATACCGGAGCTTGGGGCCATGCGTGCGCACCAGCGCACGCACGCTGTCGCGTCTAGAAGCCTGGACGCGACAGGCATAAAAATCTTAAAGTAAAGTATAAATTTCAGCGACCCGAGTCCAATCGTTTCAAGAGCATGCCTTCAAACCAAGGGGCCAGAATCTACCAATCGCGCGGAATAGCGTTTAGCTAATGCTCGCATATCGCGACAGAAACACACATAAATAACGAAGTTGCGACGGTTAAACCGTGAAAGATCCCCTATCATTCACTGTTTTTGAATGCGACAGGAGTTGGGCCAAACACAAAGGAAGTGAACAAAGCCAGCCACTGCTAGGCCAAATCAGGGCTGGCGGCGCCAATGCAGCCAGCCTCGACATCAACCAAGTCAAACTGGAGCAGAGGTACTGACCCGCCAGCAGCAGCCACCACCATGGACCACTCGTACACCAGGCCGTAGAGGGCCCCGACGAACACCGCCAGCACCCCGCTCACGAAGTAACGGTGATTCCGCAGACCGACGCAGCACCCTGCAAAAGCGGAGGGGTGTCCGTCATAGGGGCGCAGGAGATCACATGCGCACCACCCCGCGGAGGCCCCATACTCCACAGAGCACCCTGCGAGGGCGGCATGGAGTCTCGGGACACCGAGCACCCCGCAAGGGCGACATGAAAACACGGGGCAATGCGCGGAAGGGGTGTGGCGCGCGATCCCCATCGCCCAGGCTGCACGTTTGATTCGTAGCATGCTAGTACAGGCACCTAATACAGCTCTCCACAGCTTGTTTGGTTTTGCGCTTTTCCCGTCTTGTATGTATATCTTTTAACCCAAGATTACATCTTATCAAATATTCATAAACATTCTAAATTATCTTTAACTTGCTTCTGCTCCTTGAAATGACATGCCTGATAGAATGCTTTAAATCAGATCAAGCACCACCCCTCACCTGTAAAGATGCAATGATGGTCTCTCTTTTCTATGCATGTCTTGCACATGCTACAGTGGTAAGACCTGACAGGCTGCATCACTTGGCAGGACGGGCAGAATGACACGCCTGGAAAGAGTTCAACATATGTCCACCAGCAATGAGGGTAGATCATCTAACCTCATCCCTTTACAATGGCATCCAAGTTTGTTTGGAGCATTTGCATTCCCTGTCACTCCGAGGAAGGTTCTTGGTTTGGTACACAGTTGCCGCCAATTCCAGGGAATCGATAGCCATTGTTTGACGGCCTTATGATACGGCTAAGGTACTTTCAGGCAGAAGTAGTCTGAAAACAATGTTGCAAACAACCATAATTCGACAATTCAGTACAATTTGGCCTGGCTAGAGTTTGGCGCACAAATCTACCAGGTCCAGCGCACCAATGTGGGGTAGACTTCAAGCACAGTGAGTGGCTATTTAGCATATTGTCCGAGTACACAATGCGGTGTCACCGGCTAGGCCTCGCACTTCCTAACATTGCATGAATCATCTATATGCAACGCAAAACCCATACAATATTGGTACAAACAGGTGTACAAGACGTCATGAATACGTCTAGCACCTTCATTTAGCTCCATCTGCCATGTAATGGCAATCATGCGCGTTTTACCTCACACCCGTCCCCACCCAGTTCGTATCAACCGACGCATAAATCCTTGGTACAGCCGTCAGCTTATTGTGCAAAGTTAAGACCATTTCCACCTGAGTGTACGGCGACGCCACCATCCTTTCAATCGTCCCGCACAGGATAGCACGGGACTGCCGAGACCGCACTGCACAAGACGGAACCAGCCGCGATCAGACGAAACGGGAGAGAGCTGAATGGAACCGAACGCGATCACACGGAATCGGAGATACTGGTGAGACGCAATGAGGCCCAACGGAGACCAAAAGAGGCCCGGAAGTGACCAAGCCAAGCCGGGCGGGATCAGCCGATATTGGATACCACCCAGCATGACCGATGGGAACTGAACCGAACGGCACGGGAACCGGTGCCGTTCGTTTACGGCTGGACCAAACGGTTAGAACATGATGAGCCCATACGGTATCAGGCAAGATCCGGTTCGGACCGGATGAAGCAGCACGGAACTGTATGGTGCCACTCACAACCTGACATGATCAGACAGGACTGGGCGAAACTGCATGGTGATGGATGGGACCGGATGAGACTGGATGAGACTGGATGGAAATGAAAGGGACTGGGTGGGAATGATGAGACTGAATGGGATTGAATGGGACTGGAAGGGACTAGAAAGGTCAGGACAGGACTAGACAGAACCAAATGGAACCAAACCAAGCCAGACAGGGCCGGGCGGGACCACAGGAGGCTCAATAAGGCTAGATGGGACCAGATGACACCAGACTCGACCACAGGGGCCCAGACAGGGCCGGATGAGACCAGACAGAACCAAACGGGTTCCGCCTGGTCTCATCTGGATCCCAAACAGGCCTCGCTTAGTCCTGCCCAGGCCTCTTCTGGTCCCATTCTGTCCCATACGGTCCCCTTCTGTTTCGTTCTGTCACGTTTGATCCCATTTTGTCCAGTCCAGTACCATCTGCTTCATTTATCCTAGTCGCATCCCTTGTCGCCCAATCATGTCCCTATGTGTCAGGTTCTATCCAGTCCCATAGAGCTATGTCCAGTCTCACCTGGTCCCACATCCCATCTGGCTGCATCTGATCCAATCAGGTCTCATCCTGCTTCATCCTGCACCACCCAATCCTGTATTGTCCCATCTGGTCCCATATAGTCCAGCTGACCTCATCACATTTCATCCCCCTCCACATGACCCAGCACCCTGGCCATATGCACGTTCTGTCTGTACCTGTCCAGTACCACCCAGCTCCATTGTTTGGGTCATGTCTGGTGCATTGGTTGGGTCATCGAGGGACCGGACGGTCCCTCGACCCCGTCCAGTCCTATCTTATCTCCACAGGCTGACCATCATCTGATGTGACATCATCATGCAACCAGCTGGAAGAATCAGCAGCCTTCACTCTCTTTGCATAACCAGCTGACACCCACGCCACAAATTAATGGGTCAGTTGATGTGAGCTGGGCAGGTGAGATTTAAGGGAAATCCTATTTATTTCATAATCTGGCATATAAGAGTTAGAGGAATGTGTTTCAAGCATTTAAAAATGTCTGGGGCATCTGCTGTTGTTGATATCAAATGGTTTGTAAGCATAATTGAATTGATTCAGATTGTTTTAATCAGTGTGAGCCCTATGCCAACAACACCCACAAGGCTGCAAAGCTGGTTGGCATCCCTACCAAAACGCTTTAAATGGAACTTACCCCGCCATATTGCCGCATCCGATGTGCACGGTCGGTTTCACAGCAGTGTCTATATGAATCACCTTGGAGAAATTTAGCAAAATGATGAAAACCAAATATCCCCCCATTAAGACATGCAAAAAAATAACTGGTGAAAAGCTTGAGTAGTATGATGGCAGCACCACTAATCCTTCCCATATTAAGGCATATGGAATTCCCAGTGTCATGAACCACGACAATGCCCTTTCCTGCCATCGAGATGGGGATGATCTCATGGCAACTCAAGATCGAAATGTCGTACGGTATTCCCCCAGTGACGGTCACCTACTTTTTATAGCGCCGAAAACGGGCCCATGGTAAAAGTTTGTTGAAGACACAAACCATAAATCAAAGGAATCGTTTCAATAGCAAAAAGATTGCCGATTCCATCGCATCCCCCACTCAACCTAACCCGGCCCTCCCCCACAAGACCGGTGCAGGCAAGGCGACAGGGCCCGGCGAGGGCCAAGGAGATGTAAAGAGGGGAAAGCCGTCCGGTGATTCTCGCTTCTTCTTCGCTTACCATTAGCGTGACGTCACTGTTGCCGAGACACAGCAATGCGCGGGCGAGTTGCATAGTGCCGGGGGGCAAACGGGGGGCGTAATGCTTGAGGGGGGGGGGGGGGACAAGCTGAGCATCAAAATATTCGCACATACAATGAAAAGCCGTTAGCGGTAGATATTTATTGACAGCAAGCCGATTATATAAAATTTTATGACGAACATGACGATGTACTTGACAGGCCTATGCGGCGTTTTTACCGAAAGCAGCAAAACTGTAGGTCGTCATTTTCCGGACCTCTCGGCAATGAGACTCTACACACGCTGACCCTCTTTCGGGACTCATCCTGGTTGTTAGTAGCCGGCGTCAAATTAGATGCGAGCTGTATCGAATTTCATCCCAGCCAGCATGCCCAATCAGGACCCGTGTGGGTCACAGTTGGGCAGTCATATGGGGCCCACCTGGGCTGTCCACTTTGGTCCTATGTGGGTATGTCATGGGCAAACACCTAGGTCCCATATAGGTGACCCTTGTTGGGCCCATGGGGGTCTAACCGGGGCACACATGGGACCCATCTAACGTTTAAAACCGAGACCCAGGTAGGTCCGAGATGGGCAACCAAATAGGGCTCGCCTGGGTTGCCACCCTCGGGCCCATGCGGACATGTGATGGGCAACCAGCTGGATCCCACATGAAAGCCCATTTGGGGTCCTTGTGGGGCTTAGCTGGGACACACATGGGACCCACCTGGGCAGCCCAGGTGTGACCTATCATGGCAGCCCAGTTGGGACCCGCCTGGGTAACTCAGCTAGGGCCCATACGGCTGGGACCTGGGACAGTCCAGCTGAGACCCATATAACCAGCCCAGATGGGACCCAGATAGCTAGCCCAGATGGGACCTTTTCAACCATCCCAGGTGGGGTCCCAGTTGGGCTTCAACGATCTGTCATTTCAAATTCAATCTGCTTTGCTCGACCGTGGTAATTCCAGGCAGACTGCTTTATGTCAAGCTTGTATATATATATATATATATATATATATATATATATATATATATATATATATATATATAGGGATATGTAATAAGCCAGGCTAAAGCTTGTTCACCAGTTAGGTGTCGCCGTTGCCGCCGTTTACAGTGCGATGTTTCCTGCCGTCGTCGCAGTCTCTTCGGCCGAAACTATTTTCCTGATACCTATTTCGTTTTGTTGCGGGAGACACCGTAGCGCGATGTGTTGCGCAGGAGGGCCCGGAAAATGGCGATATTCAGTACCTTAGATCACTGCACCACGGCCTCAGTGTGGGTGATATATTCATGTACACCGATTTGTTTATGCCGTTACCCAAGAAACAGGTAACCAGGAGTGCTCCTCCCTCAATCCCAGCGACGCAGTAAACCGTACGTTAACACCAGAAAACATAAAATAAAGTCGCGGCACTCCCAGCTAGGAAGATGAAACAAACGTAAATAAGCAGGCGAAGAGGTAGTGCAGACCCGAAGGAATTGTGTTATGTAATAGGTAGGGGAAAATCATAGATGAGAAGGCTTAAAGTAGTCATTAGTCAAAGTCATCTAATGCAGCCCGCTATAACAGCCCAATAGCCACAGCCACCGTGTTAGTAAGGACTATACGGTCACACAAGTCGGAGGGGGCAATCACCTGGTCATTTCCGTGCTGGGTTTTGAGCTGGATGTCAGGGAGTCCACCCAGCTAAGCAGGGCTTGTTGCTGGGAGAACTCCCGGTTTTTGACATTTTAATACTAAAGAACTGATCTTTTGTGGAGTCGCTTACCGAGGTTGACATAATGAGAGCATCTATGTCGAATAACAGCGCAAAAATTCACTACACATGCCCTCTCTCGGAGTACATGTGTGGAAAAGCTTAACGAGAGGTCACTTACATGGATACTTCTAGCTGTCTATACGGGAATAAGATATTGTCTCGATAGATCATCTTTTTTCGAGCGGCTGCTTTCGGATCCACTCACTCACTAAAGGATGAATTTGGGTCGTTTTAGGCACTCGCTCTTTACCCGTGCAATGGACGGCCTGCGGCTGATGGCAACAAAAGCTGTTGTCAATGATTGATACGTGCACTTGTTAAAACTGCCTTAAATACATAATAAAACAAGAAATTTCCGCAAAACACTGTCAGTACACTTTCAAAAGAATTCTGCCACTTCTCTCTTATGCTACGATCTGAAATTTGGTTTGTTTATGTTTACCCGGGAAAGTGGTCAGAGAAAGGAAATAGATAAAATGGGATTGTCTTTGCCCTGTTCATCTTGTGGAATTACCAATAATTGTGGTAAGGAAATCCTCGCGTAAGATCGATTAACGTGTGGTCGTCATTCATACATTTTGCTAGAGGTCGGGAAGAACGTCGAAGTGACATCTGTTAAGAACGAAATGGACGACTTCAGGTTACGGTCACAGTTTGCGACGGAGTGAGCCGATCACACCCGGTCACGTAACACCGGCCAGCGCGCTCATGGCGTGCCGTCGCGCGTGATCCGCCAATGTTCAATTTCGATTTGCGACTGATCTAGAAGGGGCCCCTTCGATTTCCTTTTTAGGCTGAATGGTTGCAGTTTTTCAATAGCATATCTGTATAAAGAAAATAGGAGGGATCATGCTTTTCAGAAAATGCGCAAGTGAAAAGGTCAAACAAAGTCATAATGTCTACCTTATTAAACTTGCATGATATATTGACCAATGCCTCGCAAAACACATGCACGTAGTATTCTGACGCATTTTCCCCAAGTATAGTTTTGTTAGAATAAGTGGAAAAATAGAGTTCGTGACAACAGGAGCCACAGCCAAAGCTTTGGTAAGGGGGGAAGGGCACAGAGTTGGCAAGGGGCCCCATAAATCGCCGATGTGACCATTTGTTATGGAAAAAATATTTTACTTCTATATATATATATATATATATATATATATATATATATATATACACACATATAGGTATGCATGTATGTATATTTATCTTCTATAAATGGAATATAGACCAGACGCTACCACCAGATCAATTCCGCTTTAAGCTTATAGTAAATAAACTGACAAAATCATGCGTTAAATGACTATATGAAACAACTTGCTGACGCTCTTCATTTTACAATGGTCCGGTGGACTCTTTTTAAGCTGATTGAACTCAGAAACTTCGTTAGAATTTTTTTAGGTTGTACATAAATAACTGGGATTCTGCGAGTGTAAATTGGATATCTAAATGGGTCAACAATTTGTATTACCCATCTGAATATCTTCAGTTTCACTCAGATTTTATAAGTGGTACAAATTATGTGACGTAGTTTTGAGCATGCACCCTCGCATATCAAAGGAACAAAAAACTTGACGGTAGGCGTTGCAACTTCCTTAGGCCGCCCAGCTTCCGCCCCGCGGCTTATGTAAGGCCGTGGCCAACGAATGAACAAAAATAGTGACGCATCTGAAAAAGTACCTTTAAACGTCTTCCGTCACTAATTGTAAAAGTTTAGAGATCAGAGATATTCCCGGCGTATCTATCATCTGCGTAGCCCTTAGATTGATGACAACAACATATTGATCTTTTCAGCACCGCGAGGTGGTGCTGAAATCTGGCTGTGAAACTGAAAGAGTAAAGATAAAATCTCTATTTGTCGTATGGGTGTAACTATTAGCCCGTCCAGTGCACAACGCAAAAGCTGTAAAACAAGACTTGCCCTTGAACTGTGTGAATTAATTTTGGAAGGCATTCAGAGACATTCTTTTACCATGGTCATTGTTACACGCTCGGCGTGATCTCTGGCCGAAGCAGAGGAACGCTCTGTCTCAATGGCTCCTATCGGTGCAAGGGGTCATCTTAATGACATTTGAGATCACGGCCCTATAGGCGGGGGTCATAAATGTGACCTAAAGTCAGCCCTTCTGACCCTTCAGCCATCCCATCGGGCCCTTGATCTTTGGTCTCGAGAGACCCTTCGGCCCCTCTTGGGGCCTATCAAACACCGCTCCGACTCGGGGCCATTTGTCGCCAGAGAAGCCCTGTTCGGCACTGTAGTGCCTAACCTACACAAAAATTGCCCATTGTGCCAGGGACCTCGAACATTGCAAATCGCGAACGCCGGCCTCGTTTCTGCTTGAGGAATGGCACTCAATGGCTCTGACGGACATGGAGCCGACTATTCGGTGTTCGTGGCCTCTGACCGACCTAGACCTACATGGTCTCAGAGGTTCCTTAAACGGTACAAGAGGACCTATGACTGATATTTCAGGTCACAACTCTACGGGTTGCGATTCTTTATGTGACCTATTGGCAGTCCTTTAGGCCGTTATGCCCTCCAACCGGGCCTGTGATTGTCGGTTCTAGTGGCCGTCAAGGCCTCTCTTAGGGCCCCATCAAACACTTCCCTTCGTCGGCTCGGGCCCTTGCAAGCACAGGGCCCACTGTTAGGCGCTGTGTGCCCCTGACAGACACAAGGCTGCCGACCAGGGTAAATCACTGGCCCCGGCTTTATAGCTGATTGGGAAGTGGGTTCTCAGGCCCATACCGACACGGAGGCGACTATGTGGTATGGTGGTGCCTGACCGACACATAGGCCTGCATTGACTCAGTGAGTCCCCGATCAGCTCAAAGGGCCTGATGACCGTTATTTGAGGGTCCGTCTTTGTAGGTCTGGGCCCCTGAATAGGACTCCGTCCAGTCTTTTACGACCTTAGACCCTTCAATCGGGCCCTCGATCGGCGGACCAGGTGAGCTTTAGGCTCTTCGGGCCTCCTCGAACACTGCCTCTGGCCGACTCGGGGTCTCTTGACAACACATGGCTCCTGTTAGGAGCTATGGAGCCGCGAGCAATGTACGTCGCTGGTTCCTACTTTGTTGCTGCTTGGGAAATGAACCCTTAAGCCCATGCTGTCACGAAGCCGACTGTGCGTTGCTGGTGGCGTCTGACCAAATATATGCCCCTTTCGACTCAGTCGGCCGCTGATTAGCGCACAGGGCCGTCTGGCTAGCATTTGGGTGCCCGGCCTTGTGGGCCGGGGCCCTTGAATGAGACATCTGGCTGGCTTTTCGGGGCGTTAATCGTTGGTTCCGAGGGGCCCTTCGGTCACCTCGGAACCTTAAGGGGGGACGTGTTCCCTGTGGCCCCCTGCCTGCGCTACTGCGTGACAACCCATTGAATTCTACGCATCTGACCCCTCGTAATATGCGTCTACCTTTAACGGTTTGCTTGTTATCAATACGAGAGCAGCTCCATATGTCAACCACCGTTCTACGGCATAGTTCTCGAAAAATGGTTTTCAAGTTCCACGCCGATTTCATTGTGATGGCTGACCGCATAAGACTGCAAAACACATTATGAAATTTGACGTTAAATTCTACGCGACAAGCTTGCTGGCCATATGCACTTGCTACTAACATTTTGCTCATTATCGATGCGAAGAGCCCACGATGTTCCGGCCGTCCTATCTCGCATAATTACCTTGCATACGTTTTCAATTATAATGGCATTGCACTTAAACTATTGTTTAGAGGCATAGGCTCGCACGATGTTCTGGCCGTCCTATCTCGCATAATTACCTTGCATACGTTTTCAATTATAATGTCATTGCACTTAAACTATTGTTTAGAGGCATAGGCTCGCAAAGCCAATCATCACACGAGCCAATGAAGTCTACGTTGTCGGTTCTCGGGTTATGTGGATCTCCCCCTAACAGTTGTTCCCTATCTGTATGGGGGTTTCTGATGTTCCGACCGTCCCAAAGCGTTACGACCCGTTGTTATTGTTGTTTTGTGGATTAGGGTGCATAGCCTCCTAGATTAAAGCGTCCATCTTGGTATTAGTACTTCAGGTTTTGGTTTTCCGCGTCTCCCTTCTCGCAAAACTTCGATCTTGCTCGGTCTCGGCACCAATGACGTCGACGCCATGCTGAAAGCCCGTGCAAACCGTACGCCTTGCGGCCACTGCGGCTGTCCATGGCGCATGTGAGGCGATACTGGGGATTGGACGGGAAAAGGCTGCACGCAAGTGTTCTAGAGTCCGACCTGCCGGATGGCTGCGTTGCGCTGAGCCAAGCACAGCTTATATTCACCGTGGGTAATGACGGTGCTTATCAGATAAAAAATCAGTGGTCAGATCATTTCCCTTCGGCCGAACGCACTTCGGAAAACGACGGTGTGGATCAGGATTATATTTGCTTGTTGACCACAAGGTAAATATAAGCATGTCTACGAGATAGTTGAGGCAGATAGAACCCTATCCCAAATACTACAGCAACCTGCATCACTTGGAACATAATCGTTAATCTTACATTTGAAAAATATGATTAACCACCAGATTGTGTTATGTTCTGTGGGATTTGTATGCAGAGCATCCCTTATGTCAATGCTCAATTCCAATTCAATGCTCAATGCTCCAATTCCACATGTGTCACAAAATGCTGGTTATCTGACCCAGATTGACAGCTGTTCCCCACATCTGCCCCAGCAAGATCTTTTCAAAGTATGTCATGGTATACAGGCTTACAGAATGGTGGTTATGGATCAGGGTTAATGGACTTGCTTAATGATCATGAGGTATCCTGAGAGCAGTGCTTAAGGTATTCTGACACTCTAGTGCATAAGGTATTCTGAGACTCTTTAGTGCATAAGGTCAGAACTGTGCTTTCAGAACTATGGTCTCAGCCACTTGCCTGCGCTGGCTATCAATGATAAACCTCACAAACAAAATGCATGCCTTGTGTAGCAATTGAATTAAAATCAGTAAACAACTATGAAGATCAGACCAGATGCAAACTGGGCAAACAAAACATGATGTGCTAGAGAGAGTTGAGCTAGACCAGTCCTTATGCCACAGGTTCAAGTGGCCCATACAAATTTAAATTCTGGCACAAAGTAGTGGTGTTGTTTCCAAACAATATACTATGCACTGACTGCCATAGTATTTGATGCTGCTTCATGAGACTGCTAATCCCTTTTATTTCCTCAGGCACTGCCAGTTGTGAGCATGGAAGCTCCAACCATTATATGCCAGGCCCTGAAGGAGCAAGTAAGTAGTCTAGCTACCGTTCACGCATTAGCTGTTGTTTTTGGATTACTTTTCCAACAAGTTGTTTTTATGTTGCTGAATTGAGACAAGTGTCAACTTGAAATATGGGCTGATTGGAGCCCTGTTATCAGCTAGGTGACCTCCAGAGTTAAAGCAATGTTTTGAGAATGTTTCTTGGATGGCTTGTTATGTTTTATGCAATTTCTGAGGGCATGAAAAATGATACATTTCAAGGCCTAGACCAGAGAGGTTCCTCCTTCCTGGAGCAGTCTCTTCCTAATCCTCGCAAGTACACTAGAGTGGTGGGGCACCATTAGTTATCTAGATCCAGTGATACTTAAGCATGTTTGCATGCATACACATGTGTATGCATGCTCACATATGCATGCATGTATACATATATGCACATACAGGGATGCATACTTAGGTACATGCATATGCATGGGCACACTGACAAGCAGCAATAATTGCTGTCATGAGGCTACAACAAGGTCGGCTGCAATATAAAGATAGTGTTAGGTTTCTGTTTGGCATTGGTTTCACAATGTAGCCTTTATCTTGAAAGACTTTGTAAGACTTAATGTAGACTTTAACTTACTTCAATATTTTCAACTGTGAAACATTCTCTTTAACCACAGAAGATGAAAAGTGTTCTTGATGACTCTGAGTTTATAAATGTTGCTCAGAAATATTCAGTGTTGGTCATGAAATAAACCAGTGAGCTGGAATAACACTTCACAGACCATATCAGCAGAAAATGTTTTCTTGAGCTGCCTTTTTGCATGCCTGTAGATGCATTAGCCCTTCAGTCACCATGTCAACTTCTGTGCAGGCACAATTAACACAGTCCTCAACAAAGATGCTCACATTGCCCATGGTATCCTGAATGCAAATGGAATGATGCCACATGCCAGATAATTCACTTGACCCATGTGCAGCCTGCGACAAGTTGAAGTATATTGTAATCAATTATAAAATCAGTTACATAGGACATTGCAAACCGGGCGGGTGTTGAGTGTCCATCAACAGGGGATTCACGTTGCCACGGTGCTCTGGTCCTAGAGAACCCTGCTGGGACCGCTCTGACGTATGGCCGCCGATGCCCGCAGGGTGTGCAGTACATGTTCGGCGTGGTCGGCATCCCCGTGATGGAGGTGGCTGTAGCGGCCCAGCAAGTCGGAATGCACTACATCGGTAAGGCGTCCTCGAGCACGCAGCATCGCTGGTCGGCTGGCTCGAGGCCCTGCAGATCTGCTTCCTCCCTTGCGCGAAAGCGGAGGAAGCAGATCGACGAATATCGGACATCTCCGTTACAGACGTGTACGGGTTTGCTGACGCGTTTTACGCGTTAGAAACGCGTACAGGTTTGCTGACGCGTTTTTCGCGTTACAGACGCGTACCGCTTTGCTAACGTGTTTTAAGCGACATATATGCGTACAGATATACTGAGGGGTTTTACGCGTTACAGATGCGTACAGATATGCTGACACGTTTTACGCGTTGCAGACGCGTGCAGGTTTGCTGACGCGTTTTAGTGTGAGACGCGTAGAGATATGCTGACGCATTTTACGCCCTAGACATGCACAGGCTGCTTGACACGTTTTACGCGTTACAGACTGCACAGATTTGCTGACGTTTTACGCATAATAGACGCGTACAGGTTTATGGACGCGTTCTACGCGTTATTAACGCGTACAGGGTTGCAGGCGCGTTTTACGCGTTGCACACGCGTACAAGTTTGCTGGCGCGTTTTACGCGTTATACACGCGTACAGGTTTGCTGGCGCGTATTACGCGTTATAGACGCGCACAAGTTTGCTGGCGCGTTTTACGCGTTATACACGCGTACAGGTTTGCTGGCGCGTATTACGCGTTATAGACGCGCACAAGTTTGCTGGCGCGTTTTACGCGTTACACACGCGTACAGATTTACTGACGCGTTGTACGCGTTACACACGCGTACAGGTTTGCTGGCGCGTATTACGCGTTATAGACACGTACAGGTTTACTGACGCGTTTTGCGCGTTACACACGCGCACAGGTTTGCTTGCGCGTATTACGCGTTGCGTCTTCACAGCACAGCTTATCATCGCGATATCAAGGAAGCCTGAGTCCAAAGTGCAGACGCCGCGGTCCGCGCATCAGCAGCCGTATCTTCTCTAGGTTATGAAAGCGGCGGGCTAGTGAATGCTGCCCGTTTTCTCAGTGCAGCGGAGTTGCTGAAATTCGTGATATGTTCAATGTGAGCACTGGGTGGATAAAAACACAATTTCTTTGCACATTGCCAAGCGTTTGCCATGCTGCTTGTTTATTAAGTTGCAGTGTAGACATGAACCGTGACTATTGCTGTATTATTGTAGCGGAGGACCGGAGTGAATCAGGCACAGTCGATGAATAACTTTTTTCTGCCACAAACGAGACGACGAAGGAAACGTTCTTTATTCATATTATCCCCCAACAGTTTCTTACGCCGAATGTGTCCCCGAGCTCTTCGGTCGTGGTCCCGTGATCACCCCTGCTTCCCAAATTACTTAATCTCCTCTGTGTCACCAGGGATGCGCAACGAGCAGTCGGCGGCGTACGCGGCACAGGCGATAGGCTTCCTGACGCAGCGGCCGGCCGTCTGCCTGGCAG
>NW_023596818.1:17446545-17518166 GCF_011947565.3 Pollicipes pollicipes
CGCGATTACAACCCGATTCTCATTAGACCGGAGCTGCGCCGCAGTGATCACACCCGGTCCTCGCTATACCCGAGCCGCGCCGCAGCGATCACACCCGGTCCTCAATATGCCCGAGCCGCGCTGCAGCGATACACCCCGTCCTCACTATACCCGAGCCGCGCCGCAGCGATCGCACCCGGTCCTCACTATACCTGAGCCGCGCCGCAGCGCCGCCGCGATTACGCTCGGTCCTCCCTATACCTGAGCCCACCGCAGCGCCGCCGCGATTACGCCCGGTCCTCCCTATACCTGAGCCGCGCCACAGCGATTACACTCGGTCCTCCCTATGCCTGAGCCGCGCCGCAGCGATTACACTCGGTCCTCCCTATACCTGAGCCCGCCGCAGCGCCGCCGCGATTACACTCGGTCCTCCCTATACCCGAGCCACGTCGTAGCGCCGCCGCGATTAGACTATTGGTCTGTCGGGAGCCGTGCGGTTCATCCCATCCTGACCGCCCGTGATAAGGAGCGGCCGCGTGCGCGGGGTAACTCCTGGCCGAGGGCTCGACTTCATCAGCCGCGCTCGGATTAGTTACGGCCCGGCCGCTTCGCGAGCCGGCCGACTCGTGCTCCATCGCACCGCACCTCCGCCGCGGCGACGGACAGTATGCTTCGCGTCGCGCAATGGGCGCGGCCGATGGCTGTGGCCATTTTACGGCGTCGTTTGCCGCGTCGTCGGGACGGGGCGCACCTGAGATGAAAGCCGTACGTCGCGCTAACGGTGCCGGCGCGGCCTCCAGCGACCCGGGCAGTCTACAGCGCCGCACTCGTCAGGCACCTGCACGTCGGTCGTCGCTTATGGCCGACGTCGCGCAGTGACTCTCCGCGGCCAGAGGAGCCATCGTTGAAATGGACGCGCGAGCTGGAGCGTTCTGCTAGCCGTCGACGAGGCGCTTGCGGGTTCGTTCTTGGGGTTCAGGACTGCAGAGTGGTAGCGAGAGCTGATCCAATTACCAGTTCTAGGAAGGCAAGTTCCGAATAGGGTGTCCAGTGCTGAATAATGGGCCGAACACCAGACCTAGGGAAGTCCGGTCTTTAACCACGTTTGGGGTCATCGGCCGGCTGTACATTCCTGTTTGTACCAATGAGTGACGCTGATGCGAGCGTGGAGGTCCAGTCATACGACAGTGGAATGAGACAAGGCACAGCTGGTCACACGATCACGATGGAGAAGCTTCCCGTCTTAGCCAGCCAGGCCGCAAGAGATGGAGCGAAATCTCTCCACAACTCGCAGTCGCAGAAGTTGCAGCTTCAGCTAGCCGTGTAACACGAGGTGGAGACGTCGCCTGCTTCGGGAAAGGGTTATGATATCCCTCAATGACGCTGCCACACACCAAAAAGGAACACCTAAAGAAGCGCTGAGATATCGCGGTTAACATACGCACTGTACTGACGAGAAACAAATGAAAATGAATGAATATATTAAGGTATGTTTCATCTACGACCACCTAGGGGTCAAAGTGCGCTTGACCTTGCGATGGTTTCAGAACTGCTCCAGCCAAGCTTACACAAGGTTAGGTGACTGTCAAAATATCGATTGAACACATTCTGAACAGACAGGGAACAAAAACATTTCGGTGCTCTTATCAGGTCACGAATATGTGACGTCATCCGGACGGTCCCCACGTCTGCCTGCGATTCAGAAGGCAGCAATCCGGGTTTCCTGTTTTCAGTTGACAGCTTGCGGTGATTAATCCGTAAACCGGATACGGCTATTAGTCCAGCCAGCCCGGTGTCTATCCCAGGTCATCTGCTCCAGCAAGGTTGCCTACAGTTCTCATTTGCGATCAATCATAAATTAACACAACTTGCTCTGATTCGATTATCACCAACATCTGACAGGCCTAAGTGCTATGGCATGTCTCTGATGCGAAGAATCTACGTCGCTCTCTGCGTTTGGAGGACTTTGGTGATCGCGGAAGGTTTTTAGAACTTCTGAGCCGCTGTGACGGTAGCAGCCTTCTGACAAAAGTCAACATAACATTTCCAGGGGGAAATAGCCAGGACTATCGATTTCCGTTCGGGAGTGTCCAGTCCAATGGTTAGACCCAGAGATAACGAGGGAGATAAAAGCAGCCTCATCTGGCTGGCGCGGCCGGTGAAATGCCCCAGGCGCTGCCGGGTTCTGAGGTTACAGCCGACCTGACTGCGGGGTACGCGACCGGATTACCGGAGCGCGGCAGCGGAGGAGGAGGGCACTCCAGCGCCTCCAGATTTAACGATGGCTGATAGGTCCTCCGTTGCTTTAATGACATCAGTTGGACACCGCAGATAGCTGTAATCTGATTACGTGCATGGTTACCGCCTGATTACGGGCTCGTCAACCAAGCAAGAAGTGCCTTTGGGAAATGCCTCAGTCTGCTAGCTTGATCTCACAGACGTTGAGATGAACCAACAAGTCACCAAACAGAGGCCGCGGCGCCTTCACTCGACTTAGCAGCCAGCATCAATCAGCCGTATGCATTGCAAGCCACACACGTTCGCCAACACTGGACAGCTTCGGCTGCAGAACGTTGAGAGTAGCTTCTAACAGCTGATAGTAACAACGGTATCGGCGCCCCTCCGAGTTTGCGAGGGTGCGGTGCAGCCGCGAGCGATTTGCATCCGTGTCAGCCTCTGACACCGATGATCCGCCTTGACCTTTGAACCTGCTCCCCTGCAGACCTCATGCATGTCTACGACCATTTAACAGAGTCATCTGTAGGTATTGGGCCCAGTGCAATCCAGCCCACAAACCATTGAGCCTGGAAACATCTATATCGCCCGATAAGGCGATCTGCCCGTTTGTCGTCGTCAGACCGCGGTGCGGCGGATTTGTTCCAGTTTCGTGTGCATAGCTCAGCGGTCAAATATGTCTCGCGATAGCGTCTCCAGGATTGATTAAACGGAACTACGCCCCACTAGCCGGACCTGCAAATGTCGGCATTGGAGTGCACGCATCCCTCCGGAAGTGTGCACCATTCATATGGTCTACAATGCGTACCTGGTTCCCGAGATTCTTCACGGCAACCAGGTAACCTGGTTCTAGAGCCAGAAGAAATCAGTAACCACGCTGGAAGCATATCCCACAAGAATCAGGATACAAGAAACCAATAATGTCCAAAGATCCAGCATGGACGATGCAAAGATCCAGTAAAAAAGAAGATATAGCTCAACATCATTAGGGAATGTTCTAACTTTGAAGATATTGAAGAAAGCATCAGATATCATAAAATAAGCTGACTTTTGTGGAACCAAAAAGCCTTTTTTCTGCTCAGTAAATTCACTCCTCAATACGTCATTGTTATATTACGTCATCGTACTTTGCACAAGATTGAATGAAAGTCAAATGACGGAAGATATGTATGGAAATTGTGCTCATGAACCCCAAATACGATTGACTTGATAATTACATTGTGATCGGCCTTGATCGCCGCGTGCCTAATGGAATGACAGGATTCAAATGGCGTTACATGAATCCCTGGGTAACATTGGAACAGTCATGTATGGTCTACGTCTACCGTAGGGTTTAAACACCAAAGCTTTCATTCCAATTCATCTCGCTTCTCTGCCGCAGCAAAGCCACCACTGACACGCCAGTGCGCAAACTCCGGCAAACAGCAGGCGAAGGGCGGCAAGAGGTCAGCCCGTCGCGGTAGCGGGTCGCATTAATCACGGCGCGTGCTCTCCTGCCACGGCGGCTGGTGCGCTTGCTGGCGTTTATCGATTCGGCCCCAGACAGGCAGCGCGGTGCCGGAAAGAGACCCTGGGACAAGGACCCCCGGTATTCGCAGCCTTCCGCCTCAGATGCCACCAATACCAGGCTACACCTCAAGCTGTCAACGCAGGCTCAGTCTGCCAAAAGCAGGCAGCAGTGTCAGCGGGGTTCTCGGAATCTTCAGCAGCCGTCACCGCAACCGCAAAACAATCCCATATGTTATCCACAGCTTGCAGCATGCATCGCCATTGGATTCTTTCGGTGCTCTCATTCCCCCGACTACTTTGAAACATGTACACTAGTTGGCGAGCCGAGACTCCCGGCGATCGGACCCGTCTACCAGAGCCATCGGCACGGTCCTGCGCCACGGACCGGCAGTGTCACCCGCCGGGTCGTCCGAGGCTCGGCGTACTCTCCTGACGCGGACGCGAGCCGATCACAAACTGACCGGCCACAGATCAGCGGCGGATCAATACGGCAACACCGGCCAGCTCGCGCCACGGCTTCGGCGGCCGGGTCCCGCGCCTTCTCCCCGTCCGACAGTGCGGGCGTCGACACCGTCGCGGCCCGTAGCCAGCTATCGGCGAGCGATAACGACGCTCGTGGGCGAAGTTTGTCGGCGCGAGGAGGCGAGCGAGAGCCGGCGCCGACAGACGAGAGACCCTGGTGTTTTCCCACCCGGCTGGCGCGCGGAGGAACAAGCCGTAATGAGAGTGGACAACTTTAAATGGCGGCGGCTGTCCGGGCGGCCGGAGCGAAGTGAGGAATATGGCGCAGAGCGGCGGCAGGAGTAAGAGGGGTCCGCAAATACCGACGATTTCAACAGCTATAATGCGCAAGTGTTTAGTTAGTGGGTACGTACTGAGGTTCGTACGTTTGTGTCGTTAGATCTGGAGAGAAACACCCACACAGCACCGATTTTATCGCTCTATGTTGAAAATGTCCGACTATTTTGAGCCGATTGGTCACGCAAGCTATTGCGCTTGTATGGCATCGACCGAGCCAATGAACGATTCAGATGCTCTGGACCCCTCAGATCCCGACGGCATCAAAACGTAAGAGGTCAATAGCTCTCCTCACGTCGAGTAAATGGGCCATCTGCTGACGCGGTGTCGGCGTAACGGCCGCGGTTACGCCCTTCATCGATTTGATTGGACTGCTTTGGAGGGCATCCACAAACGCCCAATTCGCCAGGCGATTGCAAAAACGCCACTGCGCGTGACATCTGAGATGCAAGTGGTTCCTGAAAAAAAAATGAGTGTGGCTGATCTTAACAGGGTGCCCCTTCAAAAGTAAACAATATTATAAGGCTATGTTTACTGAAAGAGCTCTGCTCAGCGGCAATTCATTTGATGGGCCAATTATGGTAAAAAATCTGTTGTTTTCCGAGTGAAAATCATCAAGAAGAACACGGCTGCTATAAAAATGTACGGTTTGATTAAAGGGCGCCTGATGACGAGTTATGCAAAGTTATTCCGCACATAAATCATAGCACCATGTCTAAACCGGTGTTTCATAAGTGCCGACACAGTGGAATTTGTACTACCTGTAGAGATGCTACTAGCTTACACCCCGGACCTTAGCTCCACAAAACGTAGCCATGTGATGACGTTAAATGGTTTGATTGTTGTTACGTGCATAGTACTTTTTTCAAGAAACCTACAACCGCTGAGCAAACCACTCCAACTTCCAATTAAAACTTATATTAGCATGATGGGATTGCAAGATCGAAACCTAGATATGTCTTGTTATAAACAAATAAACTATGCCTTGTTGACAATACAACAGGCACACCGAGTCTCAGGCAGCAAACTGCGCACGCGCAAGTCAAGTGCAAGTCAACGGCCAAAAATTATATACGCCCAAATAATTCCGTCCTTCGGCTGGGCGGCACAAGACCATCCTAAAGCGCGACCTCCCGGCAGTTTGCGGCGGTGCCATCGGTGGATAGCCCAGGGCGGGGGCGGCTCACGTCACGCCGGCTGAGCCGGGCGGTGATACGGACCGCCGGACGAGGCAATGCCGGGCCGAGGGAGCCGCCCCGGCCCCGGCCGACCGCTGTCCGCTCCAGCGCACCGCCGGCTCCGTCGCGAGGCCAGCCCCGCTACACGCTGCGACGGTCCCCGCGGGGGGGGGGGGGCGCCCGCAGTTGAGAGACAGCCACGCGTGATTTCGGGCGGAGCTGCGACTGAGCTCCGTCCAAGCTGCTCTGGCGCCGCACTTTGTCCACGCCAGGGATCCCGCTTTGAAGGACGGCCGATGGCGGGGCTTAAAACTTCTGTAACTGATTCAAAGATCACAAGGTGGAGCTTAGGCCAGAGCCCAAGGGAAGGCGGCCGGGCCGAGGGAACGCTTCTTTAGAGATCAACCGAAGGACAAATCTCTAACTTGGAAGCAATTGAAAGGGAAGGGTCGTTCGAAAAGAAAATCTGACTTGCAGCATTCACCACTATTCCTCATTTTCGCCTTATCCTGCATACTCGCCATACCTCGTTTATCCTGGGAAAGCTACATGCACTAGCCATAAATGGGTCCAAGTGCCCCCTGGTGGGCGCTGCCCCGTCCGAGCGTCGAGTGCCATATCCTGTAGAAGTCCCGGGAGTGGGGAAGGGGGGCTGAGTCTCGGCGGACGGACCCCATGACACGTGCTGTTTTGTTCCTCCATTATCCACTCTTCTTAATTCCGTGGCGCTGACATGGGCCTTACATGGCGAAAGGGCTCGTGACAAATTTAAACAAAATCCAGATCAGCAGGTCTAGCGGTACAACATAACGACCAGGTCCGGATCGCTGCGCCATCTGTTGAGCTTGTCTTCGCTACAAGCACCTCTGGTTCGCGACGCCGTAGAACTGTCCCACATAAGAAGGACAGGATGTTTAGCAAGCTTTATTAACCTATACTGGACTCCTTCAGAGAGTTATGCCACCTTTTTGGACTTTTCAATTATTGCTAGATCAGACGCATCTGATTGGATCGGTAATGCCAGCTTTCTCGAACTCTGAATAGCCCAGAATTTTTATTTGAAGTAACGTTCCTGCCGCAGAAATCTCATTGGACTCCCTGCTTCCACCATGAAAATGGTATACTTCAGTTGCGTTTTTCCAACGTGTGCATCCCGTAATGCGTGCAACACACTAATTTGTCACAATGTTTGTGCAACAAATGCTACGAAAGCGGGAAAACCTCCTCTCAGGAGAAAATATGCAAACATGAGGCTACTATCTCGCGTACTCAATGACATGTTACACGATAGCTTTGATTTCTCACTGTTGGCGTTTAGCACCCTGATTCTTTACGAAACGCACTTTGGCTTTGGGAAACGAAGCATTACATGTTCAAAAGTGACGCACTGGTTCAAACTTCAACCAATGCGCCACTCGGCAACTGACCCTTGCCATCCACTGTGCCAACCACAAGTGTTTACTTGTACTGACGTCATTCTTACTAGTAGGGGTGTCACTTTAAGGCCCACAAGCACGCAATGTGTGGGTTAAAATATTTTTAAAATGGTTCCTTTAGCTCGTAAAAAGCGGTACCTCTGGCATCAGCAGATTCTGTCGTCGTCAATGCGGTTGCGACAACCGCAGTTGTGGATTCGGGATGCACTGTGGGGATACCAAGAAAGGAAGTGTAGTACTATTGCAAGGCGTTGATGGTCTGTTTTGGACTAAAAATAACTGGTGTGTACCTGCTTGTTTCATCTCGAAGGTGCTGCAGTGACACAAGCCATTGTTTTTATTACACATAGATGGTTCTGAGGTTTTACTAACATTTTTTAACATGTCCCAAAGGTGCGACACCCCCTTTAAACACTGAGCCAATGGTAGGATGCATGGCACATTCACCGAAGAACAACCGGGACAACGCAACCCCACCACAAAAATGGTTGCACTGCAAGCCAGGCCAACACATGAATCAAAACTGTATGTGTTAGGAGCTCTTATGCTGAGTTATTGAGCTTCAATATATTGGGAGGTACTGATTAAACGACGTTAAAGAGCCAATAGGGCCGAAGTTTTCTCTACAGCATTGTTTAATCATAACCTCCAGCATATCAAAAGTCAATAACTCAGCATCAGAACTCTGTAATCAACATGCTGAAACCAGGGGTTGAGACTTTCCTGTCTTATTTAAATCAAAGCTTGCTTAGAAAGGCATGCCGTGTCACTTGTGAAGTATGTTGATATAATGAACAAATGGCATAACATCCCAAGCCAACAAGTATCCAAACACTGCTAAATTGCGAGAATAGCCCACGCGGTTTATATGAGTGTGCGTCGCGCGTGAGCCTGATGCGAGGACAAACATCATCTGTGGAATGCCAACAACCCTAAAACAGCAGTATGTTTTTGTTGTGCTCCTCCTAACCTTTGGTTCAGCATCAGAAGAGTTGCATCTCATCTTCGGTGTCGAACGTTAATCAAACAATTCGAAGGCAGCGAATATTTTAGTGATATGCTCTCGCCACGGCATTGTCAAGCATGTCTGGGGCCTGATCGGTGCGACTCCTGTTGCTAATTTGTAGTCGGGGTCTCTGCCCCTAAGACGTTGCGAGCTTCGTTTATTTTACTAACGAGAACGCTATCCAACTATCACAGGCGACCTCTGCAGCCTACATTTGAACAATTAGGCTCACTTGGTTAGCTACAAACAGCTAGGCCGTCAGCATCTGACAGCTTAGTTACGAATGTCAGTTTTGATAGCATGTTTTCGTCAGCCCTGTCACTTATAATGTTAGCGGCACAGTACTGAACACGAACAAACCGTCTTGTAACTGTCTATATATGCGTCCTTTGAAACAGCTGCGTGATTATCACTCCTTCTAACAAACTACAATCAACGCGATGATCCCGAGGTTTGTCATGACTCGGTCACGGCCCGAGCACCACAGCCTTTCACAAGCTCTGAGTAATCAGCTCAACGCCGTGCCAGGCTCGCGATGCACGCACTGAAGAACGCCACCGCTGGGCGCGCTCTGTTCCCCTGACCGGCACTGACCTGGGCGCCCACGTGACCCTGCCGGAGCCGGATCAGGTCCGTGACATTGACCTGGGCGCCCAGGTGACTCTGCCGGAGCCACATCAGGTCCATGGCACTGACCTGGGCGCCCACATGACCCTGCCGGAGCCACATCAGGTCCATGGCACTGACCTGGGCGCCCACATGACCCTGCCGGAGCCGGATCAGGTCCGTATGCGACCAGACGCTCTCGTTCCACGGCCGCACGTGCCGCAGGTCCGTGCTGAGGTTCACGTTCTGCAGCTTGTTGTAGACGAAGCGACGGGCGTTCCACGGAAAGTCGTTATGTCTGGAAAGAGCCATGTGTGTCATCGAGCTCGTCGGCGGCAGGATGTTCTCATGTGAAGGAGCATCGCCTCTGTCACACAATACCAAAACGTAGATGGACGGCTGCTGATAAATGTGGTGTGTCATGGACAAACGTAATTTTAGCTGCATCTTCTCATGGGTAGCATTTGAATACATTCAGCAGGGACGGAGTTGCGTTTCACTCACAACTATATAAAAGGCTTTCTTTTAAACACCTTCATTTTGGCATTCGAAGCGGCAATATGTTATCAATAATGTACGCACCTTAAAAGCGGGCATCAACGCAATACCCGTTTGTTAGTTGATGACGCGAATGCTTTCCACTGTTATCCTATTGCGCAATACCATCGATCAAGACACAATGACGGTTCATCTTAAGTGCAGTTAAAGATCAGAAGTATTTTATTAATGCCCAGTATTATCTAGGTTGTGCTGTTTCTTTAGGCTTTACCTATCCATAGGTTTATTTTATCGTGGCAATTATGCAGATGTGCTACTTGCTGTGACATGCACAGATTTCGGGTGTCTTTGGTTTCTTACGTAAATACGATGTACGAATATACAGAACATTTCGTCATAAATCAAGCGAAAGTCTGGCCTAACCACCAGCAGTGAAGTCATTTGGCCTGAAGTCAGGAGGAGCCAGGCTACGCAGGTCGGTGGGTTAGTGCACGCATTAATATGTCGCATTCGTGTTGAGTCTCCAACGCTTTCCGATACATGTAACCATGGGTGGTATCGGAACTAAATAAATGTTAAATGGTTTGCCTTGAGCTGACCACCGAGGCCGTTGATCATCATCATTTCAACCGAATTATTCTCCCTTTACGCATATGTCGGTACAACGATTTTGTTTCCATCAACGCGGTCCTTTGGTTAACTGTGAATGGATACATGGAAGCAGAATCACCCCAAACGATACGTCTGTGGAAAAAAATAATCCAGTGGCTGACTTCATTATGAATGCCCACATTCTTCAGCCAAACAAGAAACAAGAAGATGCTTCCTCCTAAGCTGTGTTTGGCAGAATCTTGTTGAGAAATTTGGCGAAATGTCTGTTAAATTTGGCAAAATGTCACAGAACATAGATGAAACCAGCACATCCAGCTGGGGCCATAAGCGGGCCGTGGTTCCTAGAGGTTCCTAGATGAAGTGAACAATCGATCCCAAACAGCTCCAGAAACGGTTTGACAACTGGGATAAAAAAACTAGCTTAATCCCGCAAATGACCTGTGATAACAAGCAGTTGATGACTGAGCTTAAGCCTGCGCCAATGCCTCAGCCTTCCTCGGCATAACACGAGATTAACTCGCACTATACGAATGTGCGTTTGTCGAGTTTTTCGCATGACATAAAAACTGCTTTAAGGTCAGCTAGTTAAGACATGATGCATGGTTGATTTAGTTCTGAAAAAGTTCTGGCTGTAAACTACATCCACTCGAAAAGTGAAGTGAGCGGAAAGAAGAACTAAATGGTGTGATTCAAGAGTGTGAAAAATCAATACGGAAGTTACAAACTGTGTGATTGCACTCAACACTCTCTTAAAATCAGAGCATAGCACAACTCAACAAACGGGCGTGCACTCTGTTGGAAGTTGTCACCGATTAATACAAGGCCACAATACTGGTTAATAGATGATATTAACACAAAGATGTCACCGATCAATACAGAGCCACTGCACGTAACTTGTTGTAACTACAAGCACTCGTGTGACGTCGTTCGAAAGCCTTACCTAGGAAGCTTTCCTAACCTAGAAGTTACAATTTGAAATCGATTGTATTGTCATGCGTACACCTTGCAGCCGGACGAAAGTGAACGACACCATTCAGAGCAGCGAATATCACAATGAACATTACCACCGCGATTATGTTCTTTGTGTCCAAAGCAGGGGCTCGGCTGCTTGAGCAATACGGCCTCAACTCATTTCAGATTAATACGTGTGCGTTGCTAGAGCTCGTTGGATTGAAGTCATATACCACGCACCGATGGAATCAGGAGCCAACTAAAAGGATCACATTATTCCAATGCTTATCAGAAATCACATCCAATGAAATGAATAGCATTGCCTGTCACCGAATTATTCAGTATGTAATTAAATGTCGGTGTCGAGCGCATTAGCAAGGGACGATTATCCGAAAATGGAAACTAAATTGCCACCCAACTAGACGCCATGAAAACGGATAATGCATAAGCCAGTGAAGCGGCTCTAACCGGGGCGGGACTTGCCCGCGCCAGTCCGACCATGGGATAACCTGCGGAGTGTCCCAGTGCGGTTCTAACCGGGGCGGGACTTGCCCGCGCCAGTTCGACCATGGTATAACCTGCGGAGTGTCCCAGTGCGGTTCTAACCGGGGGCGGGACTTGTCCGCGCCAGTTCGACCACGGGATAACCTGCGGAGCGTCCCCAGTAATGCCCTGACGCGATCAGCCCTGGGAGAACCTACAGTTGTACCAGCGTTGCCAGCGAACATCCGGGAGCAAAGAGGCGTCCAATCAATGCCACGTTCTTGTTGGCGGATTTGGCGGCTGGTAAATATTTGCTATTGGCTGAGTTGCATGCGGCCCACGAATGTGTTGCTGTTGACATAGATAACACACTGGCTAATGCGATGGGCATCAGAAGAATATCGTCATGCTGCATCCAGGGTCGCAGTTGAAACGCACAATGGGGCCGCGCATTGCAAGCTCCAGGGCTGATATCGGTAGGCAAATAGGTAATAAACAACTTGAAACGTTCCAGAATAATCAATGTGATTATGTCTTGTGCTATCTCACTAACAATTGCATGCAAGATTTTGATCGGTATCATCAACGTCTGAAAATGTGCGAAAAAAGTGCGAAAAGTGATATGTGCCTAAAAAGGGACCCTGGACACCAAGCAGAGGCGACGTGCAAATCAACTATAAAGGATGAAGAGATCAATTCCTGAAACCAGGTCAACTGTTGCACCTACCAACGCAGTCCATAAAGCAAGCCTGGAGGGCACTGACAACACAGCTCCGTCCCTCGATGCACCCCTGGCCCCGCCCCTCCCACCCACTGGGCTTCCCCGGCGCCTTTGGCGGCCGGCCTGGGCCGGCGTGTCGCCTCTTGTTGCTGCCATCGATCCACAGCGGGCGCGGAGTCGGCGACGGTTGCCGCTCGCTAATGACCCTCATCACGGGGCGTCTGCTGCACCCGCGACGACGGACGGCGCCGGCCCGCCGCCGCCTGATGGCCAGGGCGCGACCAGCGGACGCCCGCGGGGGGCACCGGCCGCGGCCCGCCTTATGGCCAGCGGCGCGCTCAGTGGATGCCAGCGAGGGGGGGCACCGGCCGCGGCCGCCTGAGTGGCCAGCGGCGTGCCCAGCGGACGCCCGCGGGAGACACTGGCCGCGGCCGCCTGATGGCCAACGGATGCCAGCGAGGGGGGGGGGGGTGGAGGAGGGTAGGCGCTGCTGCTGTCGGCCACCGGGCGCCGATGCATTGCTTTAGTTCAGACGATGCGACGAACGCAAACCGCTCTGGTTACCTGCAAGTAAACTCAACCTGCTGTCGGGCATCACAAACAGATTACACCTTTATAGAGGTGGTTAAATGGATATATAATCCGTTTCACATGCCGAAGCAAGTGCATGGTGGCCGGTTTGGTACGCGTCGTACGGGTCTCTGGTCATCCAATCCTATAAACCCATCATACAGATGCTGTGCGAGTGCACCAGACTGCTATTTCAGCGTAATCCCAGAACGGCTGTCCGAAAGGATCGAAGGCTTGATGCAGATCGGAGTTTGAATGTGGACAATGTCATATAAAGCGTCATTATGTATGTCCAGTAACAGTTTGACCTAGGAAGCATATACTTAGCACAACCCTCCCACCATGACCCAATCCAAGACCTTCATCATGCTCATACTCAGAAAGAGGATGCATACCATAATGCACAACGTTCGTTGCGCTCATTCACCATCCTCCTTTATCTATCACGTGTTCTCATTTGAGCAGACAGCTACGCGGTGATCAGAGGGTAAACTCTTCCGAACATCGTTCCATAACCTCTGCTCGAACAGCTCGCCAATACCAGCACCGCGCTTGAGCATGACACCGCCCTACACGCGACAGATGGGGCTGCTAAGCGGCGTGCGGTGCCGGCCCGGGCGAGGCGTCCCGGCCCCGACCACACATCTCCGGCCGACAGGCCGCGCGCCGCTGCTCGGCCCGGCAGCACCCTCCAGAGGCCACCAAACCCCGCCCTCTCACCGGGCCGGTTACTCTAGAGCGGCGCGGCACACAGCACTGACCACACACCACTGCAGACATCCCGGTCGGCGCCTTTTAGATGAGCCATTCCGAGTCCATTGACGAGGCGTGCTAGGTCAGGCAGCACCTTGGAAGAGCGGCGGCACCAACTTGCTCGACCTTGCGCCCAAGCAATTCCGCTTTGCCGGATTCGTTGTGGCTCGGAGTTACTGGGAGTTCAGGGGACTTGTGTCTCGGCTGGTAACGGTCGGGAAGTTTCATAGCTCCAAGACATTACTGAATGGCCTGTTATTCCAACAAAACTTTTCTCCTGGTGCCATTGAGAAATTCTGCCGTCGCAGTGGCCCAACCAAATGTTTTTCGGGGAACATAACTGGTACAGGGATACCACCAGAGACCCAGACTTTATATTTTTAAAGCCATCGAAAGTGCTCACATTCAGTATAGAGAAAATTGCGCCTCTCGAGAACAAAAGACAACATAAAAAGCAATAAACTCTAGTGGCCTTTGATGAATGGCCAAGACGAAAAACAGAAACCCGTAGCTCGAGATTGCTTTTACTTTCCACGAAACTTGAAAATGCTGCAACCCTTTGGTTTATAAGCACGCAGTTATGAAAGCCAATGTATGTATTTGGTACGAAGCTAACAGGGTTAACTCATCTTGTTGTTAAGAAATGTGTGGCTTGGGCTTCATCTTCATGACACAGAGGAAGGCTCAGAAACTAACAACTACCGAGGAAAGTTCATAACCTACGCGACCTTTCGCCAACACACCCAGACGCTATCATTTCATCACGCGGAACGGTTCCTGCATTCCCCCCCCCCCCCCCCACATCCATCTCTTTACCGCACGGTCGGCCCCGTGACGCATCCCCGGCGCGCGGGGCAGCCGCCGCTGGCGGCGAACGACCGATAAAGTGGCGTTACCGGCGGCGGCGGGCGGCGCGCCAACCTAATTCCTCGCCGCTCTCTTACAACTGGCAGCAATTAGGTCCGGCGCTGCTCCCCCGGGTGCGGCCTGGGTCTGCCCATCGTCCCGACCACAATGCGCCGCCCGCAGTCCCGCCGCCGTCACCGTCGACGACAGCGACGGCGACGGCGACGGCGGCGACGCTGATCTGGCAGCCGCGACCGCCAAGCGCTGCCAGATCGCAAGCTTCAGCGACGCTCGCGGGTCGGAAGACGCCACGCGCGTCGAAGGCACGCCCAGTGTCGTAAATTCGGCTGTCACCGCAGTGCTGTCAGGCTGCATTATAGCCCTTGTAAAACGAGATGACCGTTGGTGGAAATATGGCCTCGATGGCAGCGAGGACGTTTACGGTCACTTTCGAGCGGAAGCACCCAGCTCCGCGGCCCGATCGAGGTCTGCTGAGAGGTAACATCGGCCATCTGCGGGACATTTTCTCCCCAGAAATATACCTTAGCGAGCTGATTGTCAGGAGCGCGGGTGCGTGTCCAAGATGGGGGGGGGGGGGGGGAGAATGCATTTCGGCTCGTTTCTTTCCATGCACCGTCATCAGCTTGGTGCTAAATTATCCCATATGCTCAGAGGATTCGAGCTCCCAGAAGCGTCCCCATAATTCGATAGCTCCCGTAGCTATGTTGATTATTTGGTACGAGTTCACGCGAGTAATCACTCGACGAGCCCAACGAGCACCGCTCGTTCATTCAGCCCGGCCATTGCGGAACGAACACAAACGGATAATCAACACAAACGGACGTCTACGATACAAACGACAGATGACGCCAGATAATTAGTGTATTTATATCCACAACTCCCGTGTAAAAAGACGTGTACATGAAAGTAATGTGGTTCTTTCACGCTTCTATGCCCGTGCAAATTACTTTGCCGTTTCCGGAGGTTGTTGATAAAGTATGGGTGTTTTCATTATAAGATCCAGGGTAAAAAAAAAATGCTGAACGCGCTGCAGTTGGGAGGGGTGCTATTTCATATGAGGCAGTCAAGAAATTGGGCTGATTCTAAGCAACCCAACTCGTCAACAATGAAAAGTGTGCAATGCATATCTGACAAAAAAGCCAGTCTGCATGACTAAAAACATCATTCCTACAGATTTCAGTGGAGGCCATCCTCAGCGATTAATCGCAGGAAACCAGTTTGTAGGATTTCGACTTGAAAGACTTCATCTTCCTTAAGAAACGCCCAAAGTATATACTGTATATATCCGACCAGTAAGACCATTTTTGCTGCATTGGAGCATGCTAGGTGATGTGCGACATAGTGACCTTTAAGCAGATTACTGTTCGACATAACATAACACAACCTTAGGTGCGTTCCTGTCCGGACCAAGCATTTTATCGATGGAAGTGAGCTTGAACATTGTGTACAATTATGGGCCTTGGCGAACGCTGGATACCAAACTAACCCTTGCTTTACACTGGTCTTTATTCGGTTCTTCTAAGGCGGTACAAGCGGGCCAAAAATCAACTAAAGTGCAGTGGTATATGCGTATTTTGCAAGCGTGCGATCGATTTTAGAACACTGTGGCGTGGTCCGGACGGCGGTTAAGTTTCCCACATAGTGCGGGTCGATCGAGTGCAGCACAAGTTTCTCATTTGGTCGCGTACGAGTTCTCCGGTAAAACAGCTTCTCTTTTTTAGGCAGCCTTCTGCTTCATTTCAAAATTCCATTCCTGGCAGCACTACGAGTGCAGCACGATTTATGCTTTCTGGGAAACATCCTCCAAGGTAAACTGGACTCTAAAGTCTTGCTCAGCTGTTTTCCCTTGCTTGCGCCGCCTCGGTCGACCCGCACCCGAACTCTGGTCGCTGTACCTTGCGCGCATCTACAGTCAGTACCGAGCTGTCTGTTTTGCAGACTGCCAGACTGCGTCGTGAACACTTTTTTAACTAGAAACACTAGCGCGTATACTTTTTATGACAGCTTTGTCATTTTAAGAGCTCAAGTGACTAAGTCTGCTTTAACTCTGAAACATCCTTACTTGCTTTGTGACAAGTCATTCATTATTTATACTTCTACTATTTTGTGTTGGTTTTTTGTATTTTACTTTAACGACCCCACCTGTTAGGGGAGCGCCGCTCTGTTGGTGATAAAATGAAATGAAAAAATAACCGGATAAGCAAATAAAGCCAGTCGTCGTTTTTGAAAGCCCATATGGATACAATTGTTCAAAGCATGGAAATATCGTGTAGAGTTTGGGGGAGGATGTAAGCTGATGCTTTCCGTCCGCGCGCTCAATATCTGTGACTGGAATGCTGGCTGCCTTTAGGCATGCCGGACCTGACAATTTCAATCCACGGAGTAAGGAAAGATGGAGCACTACGTTTTTGGTGAGTGTGGCGAAAATTTTGAAAAAGCCAGCTATTTGGGTAGACACCTAACAGGTAAAACCCTTGTGACGCCGCCGGAACCTAAAAGGAAGTGATGGGGGAGGCCGTATGGATTAAATCAAGACCATACACTAGCTATTCGTCAAGAGCAAGTATTATGACGGTGGAGACATTTCCATGAGTGTTCACATAGGTCCTCATCTAATGCAAACACGAAATTTTCTTTTGAACCGCGAACTGGGACTAAGACCGAGTTTTTGCGATATAACACTTCATGGATGACTAGCCTCTACCCAGAACAAACTCATTTTCAACTAGCTAATAAGTATATCCCCATCCCTTAAAAACGAGGTCATATCGTCTTGCAGTTACTTGAAGCTGCCATCCATTGCACGTCTGCTTGGCAGCGATGCGCGCCACCCGGCTTCTAGTTTTAGGAGCTCATTTCAGGGCGAGAATTGCATGACATTCCCTGCGGCGCACCAGCCGTATTTCTTCTGCACGTGGGCTGCCCGAAAGGCAGACCAGATTTTCCCCCATCGTGCCAAGTCGGGCTGAGGAATCTATTGAATAATTTATCTAGCCTGATCGACCGCCCACCGACATTCGTGGTTCACAAGCAGAATCTGTAATGTCGGAGGTTTCAGACCAGATTCAGCGATCTAGATTTCCTAGATGCCGGAACACGCATGGAGAAGTTGAAGAGAATTCGACCACAATTCGCATGCGGAAGATTTCAGATAACAGCTTCCGTACTTGAAAACATGTTCCACATTCATATGGGGTTTTGAACTGAAATGTGGCATCCTGAAGACCTTTCGTTGCTGTTCACAATCCTACTATTCTTAAGACTAAGCCCCTCTAATTTATGAGCTACACGCCCGCACATATGGGGAAAGGTATATCGGAGAGAGTGTTTCAAAGTCACTTTAGCATTCATGACGTCATAATAGCGTTATTCAAATCGCGCCACTCCATACGTCATGTGGCGGTCAAGGCCAAGAAACAGCATTGTCCAGGCGTTCATATCTGACGTTCGTGAGCACGATTTCCAGGGGTAACGACCGTCATTTGGTTTTTAATTAGCGTTGTGTAAGGTGCGATGACGTAATCAAACCATGACGCAATGAAAAGCATATTTACTAAACGGAGAATTGCGCTGACTAGAGCAGTATTTTTCTCTTAAAAACAAACCAGTACTTTCAAGTGAGCTTGTTTTTTATCATATCTGATGCTTCCTTCAATATCTCCAAATGTGGAACATTCCCTTTAAGTGGCATCTTATTACCACCAACAACAAGCATACAATCAACGAGACATTACACACGATCCATATCTGTCACAGACCGGATTAAAACCGTCTGCTCTGAGTGCAAGCACTCTCATCAGATGGCGCTCACTTTCGGAACGCCACCACCGTCATCGCCGAAATTCCCATGCTTCCAGGATAGGAGAAGGCGGAGGAGACTCGAGTCACTCAATGTTACTGTGTCTCAATACAACTACTGTGCTCGTCGTGTAGAACCAGCCGACTTTAAATATTAGCGCCTCTAATTAGTGGGCAAAACGTTCTCAGCTGACCGTTAAGCGGTCAGGGACGCCTCCAGAGAGGTCGCGCGCGGCGGCGACGCCGACTCACCCGTCGACGAGAGGCACTTGTGTGAGGATGCGCCTGGCCAGCTGGAGGCGCTGGGCTGGCGAGCCGCGCGCCATGTCCCGCAGCAGCAGCGGCACGCTGATGAGGCCCGTCGTCGCCACCACCACCAGGATCATGCAGACGACGCACCAGTGCCGCCGGCCGATGTCGGCGCCGGCACCGCTCTCTGCAACAGCACGCGCACGACCGAGTGAGAGGGAGGCAGGGTTCGCCTTCCAAGCCGGCCAGTGAACGCCACCTGAGCACGCAGGAGTATGGCACGGATGGCCGACGGCTGGTGCCTGCTTTGCTAAGGCGAAGCATGCCAAAGCGCGGCGTGAGAGCAGCCCTCGTGCTTCACTGCACGTGCGGTGTGTGGTCGCCAGATCTCACTCTCGTCTAACAACTGAAACAGCGCCGGAGTTGTGGGCGTGATGCGCTATTATGACAAGGCTCTATTCAAACTTGAGCCATCATCGTCATGTCTGACAGTCAGTGTAAACAGTCGGTCACAAGTCAATCCCAGTCTTGATATACACTTTGCCGACGGCTGTAGCGATTCTGGTGACTGGCAGCGTGCCTATCCCTGTCAAGACAGGTGTTCGGCGCTCGAGGACGGTGAAAATTATTGAACCTTGGGGTTAAGCCACTTGGGCTACCATGATACGTTCCTCTTTCCACGTTCCTAAATATCGCAGTGCCCTGTTCCCCCAGCACTCCCAGCCTTATCACACACTTTTCCTTATGTTTTGCATGGGTGACCAATGCTTCTAAGTACACGGCTGGCAAATGTTGTTGCTTGCATCCCTAGCACTGCGCCTAGGAAGGGCCAGCCCAGTTGCAAAGTTTCTTTGCTTCGGATCTTTTCCAATGCTCAAGTTGTTGTATTCATGTTTGCTTATTAATGGTTCGTTCAAATAGTAGGTATCATGAACCCAGTCACACATTGAATTGAAGATAACGGTGACCGACATTAACACTTACATAAAAAGGTCACGGTGATGACAAAAAAAAAAAAACAGCACGGACCTCCGATTGTCATTCATGTTGGCTGACTTGTGGCACCCGGTCACGTAATATGACCGCCCACCTGTCCACATCTTGGTAAGAACAGGCGGGTGGGAATTCAACGCACGCGAGGACCCAGAACAGAACAATTGTATGCGTGGCTGACAAGCGATATCTCCCCAGCTGCATCTCACCGGCAGCAAACGCTCTCATTTCCCTCTGGGATACCTGGGAGCGTCCAACAAAAAGAACTCTGAGGGCTGTTGGGAAGTCGCGTTCATAAAGCACACCAAACACTGTGAGCCGATCTCGCTGATGCACCAATGCCCCCGCTCCCAGACACCCTGCCCAGGTGAGGGCTGATAAGGCGTGTTCATTGCGCCGTACCGCAGTCAAAAGTCTCGCCGCCAAGTTGACAGCTTTCTGGATCCGTGACGGATGGCAATGAAGCCCAACCGGAAAGGAGACAGACTACAGTGGGCGGATGAAAACGTGGACCTGTACCAGAAGCTCAAGGGCTGTGAGTGCGAAATGGAGGCGATTTTGTAGAGAGACGGAAAGAAAGTGTTGTACTCGCGACCACCGCCGATTTATGGGCTCCCAGCTCAGACTTTAGTCTAGGGCCATGCATGGAACCTTCTCAAAGTGACATGGCGGTATACGTGGGTCTTATGTGGTGGTGTGGTAGCATGGGAAAGGAATGAGAACAGGTGGCTGATAAAGATAAGGAAGAGGGTAGCTCCGACTATACCACATCTGTCTTGTGCGAATACTCATGCAAACCAAAATCATTTTAGAAAACGGTTTCAAACGTTTCGCACGGTATGCATGCTTGGGTGAAAACGGCCGCTCCGTAAGGCGAGGCAGAACAGAAACGTAAGCTTTTTGTGACCGACGCTTTAGCATGAAAAGACGTTTATGGTCACTTGCCCAGCTGTTGCTTAAAAAGAACATAGACCAAAGCAGCGTAAAGTCGCTACATTGGCGCAACACATTCAGCCAGCGCTAACTCCCGCCGGTGAACTCATTGCCGTGCTGTCTCCTCCAAACGAAAACCGCTCGCACAGTACTTGCAAACTGGAGCCGAACACTCGTGACGTTATTTGCCGGCTGCCTCCGCGGTGGCGAGCGGCGGCGGTGGTGGCGCCTGCCGACTCAGCCGTCTCCCAGCCGCGTCTCGCCGCTGCCAGCGACATTTGCACCGGCCTCAGCCCAGCCGATTTATAAGTGGCCGGGGGTAAGGGGCTGGGGGTGGCGGCTCTCTATGGAAATTGCCCGCCGGAGAGTTGGGACACCCTCTCACTGCCGGCTGCAGGGCGCGGCGGACGCGCGGAATGCAGCCGGAGCTTGAGCAGGACCCCACAAGAGCTGACGATGTTGATGGCTCCCAACTGACTGTTTGTCCGCGGTCATGGTTTCTAGGCAAGGCAGAGGCTGCAGCAGGACCCGACAAGAGCTGACGATGTCGATGGCTCCCGACTGACTGCTTGTCCGTGGTCATGGTTTCTATGTAAGGCAAAGGCTGCAGTTTGTATGTGTTACAGTAACGAGCTGCAGGTGTTGACATCCCATCAACAGCGATAGAGTATGCTTGGAACAGAACATTGTCGCCACCTGCGAGTGGACAAGCTCAACCCTCACTATGCTTACAAGGAACATACGATGGCTTAAAAAGAAGCAGAAGGCATTGCTCGATTCCACACTGTACAACATCCGTCTCCAGCACCCTGGCAGCAACCCAACGGTGATGATAGTTTCATCTGTCAGCTGATGATACCTGATACCAGATACTCTTGCAAAAGAGATGGGCAGCGTTCCTGCCTCAAAAGACAGCTCGACAGATGTGTTCGTGCACATGTCTTGCCCAATCACCTGCACTACTGAGCGTTGGATGGCTCTGATTAACACTCGTGCGCATGACGTTCACAAATATCACATCACAAATATCACGATGGGATTTCTTGAAATAGCGCCGCCCGAGAACAGTGCGTGATACTTTGTGAAATGTTCTTTTGCACGACGCTTGTACTTTGGATGTAATTTTTGCTTTATGTGCATGTATTAAGAGAATCCTACGGATAACATACAGGTACTTTTCTGACAAACTGATAATACTATAAGCATCAGGTGTTTCTTATCGTCTACATAGTGATGTGTATGCTTAGTTTAAGTCAGCTTATTCATTTCCGTGTTTAGCATGCTGAGGATGCTAAACAGTTTCAAGCGGTGACAAATTTGGTCAGGCCAAGGTAAATTCCCTGGTATTCGCTCTATAACAAAATGTGAGAAACCCAGCCGCGACCGAGCATTTGTTCGGTGTTTATAATCATAGTTCAAGACGGCTATCTGAAGACAAACACCGTGCACGTTTCACGAAGCATGTCCCTTAGGTCACTTCGATCTCTTGGGTCAAACGTCTCAGATATCTTAGGAAGCTTTGTACATTCGATGCATCCAGCTAATCAATCGCAGACGCATTGCAAAAGGAAATTTACATTGAGTGAGAGCTGTGACATAAATTTTCAGTGCCAACCCGCACAGTATAATATCTCCCAGGGCGTGCCTACCTGTAACAACCCTGCGATCAGCAATCAGCTGCTGATCAGCTGAAAAAAGGTTGGTGGCACTCGGGGCAATTTCGGCAGAGTACTCCCACAACTACAAAAACTGGACTCTGGGAATGCGGAGCAGTGGGATGCCCATTCTCGTGTGGCGCTGGCTGGCGCCGGACTGGAGACATTCCAGCGCTCTGGAGCGCCGCGGCGACGGTTGGCTTCAATCTGACAGTTAATGATGCTGTCAGTCTCCGGCCGGCGCCCCACAGACATCGCTCCGACCGGCGCTGGTCGGCTCCCAGCCAGAATTATCATCCGACGCTGCAGGGCGCAGGGCGGTGGCAGCGCCGGAGACACGGCAGACCCTGACGTGGAGCGGGGGAGAGGATCCAGCGGCGAGGAAGAGGGATGGCCTCCATAGCATCAGGCGGCGCGAAGACAGAAGGCCGCCTCGTCTCCTCCGGCGATGGGCAGGAAGGTAATTGGTATATTACATTTACTTGTTTGGCGTATTACAACTCGAGCAATGTCACCCAAAGTCCTGGTAGCACGCGTCCACCTAGAGATAGGCTCGGCGGATATGCATTTTATGTCACCGTTGCTACTTGCTCCAAGGCAGGTGTGGTCATCGCATTCACACACGTTCACATTTGAATATGGCCACTCAAAATGTCTATTATAAGTCCTTGACATCTACAGCGTTGGTGTTCTTTTGTGGAATAGGATCACTGGGAACTGTGTTATTGGGCAAACACTGATGTCAGCACTTAATCAACACTCAGTTTACGGGCCCTTAACCACTCGCTACCCACTCAATGCGTTCGGTTTGGAGGGCTTTTACAATGTCATAAACTCAAAATGTGTTGTAATCGCCATCATTCTGCTATTTGATTTTGAAGATGCGAGCGTTGGGAAGGAAAGGAGAGCCATGGATTAGCAAATGATCTTGCTGATTAAGTTTGACGTACACGGAAAAACAATTTTCTCTGGTCAAGTGCATATTAAGTTAGTGTTGAAATATATGCTGTCGGTGATTCATATTAACTGACCCACACTTGCTAATGACTGCACGGGACCAAAAAACGAGATTAGGCATGTAAATAAGTAAATTGCATACTTAGCTTGTGGCTTAAAAAGACGCTGTCCTGTCCTACTGCCCTATATGAGGACAAATGATAGCCATGCCGGGAAACAGGGAAGTGTGGGATTGTCATCATTCGGAAATTACTTTTTCTTTAAATAAGCCGCCGGTGGAATCAGGAAAAAAAAGAACGAAAGCTGTCTCAATATGCTCAGCATAAATGATTTGTCGTGCCATGACGTCCATGAGTATCAGCCTTCCATGTAAGAAAAGCTAACGTGTGAACCAAAGAACACACCTTACTTCGAAGTTTTCTGTCAGCATTTCGGTCTTGCGCTATTTTCAGCGCCGACGCCTTTGAGAGCGTGTTACTCACCGTATACGTTAAGCACTACTCGAAACAGGCCACTTGGAGAGCCCCGCACGTCCGGGCCCAGCAGCGCCTTCAATGCAGCCGGCGCCGAATCCCTGCTCTGCCCTGGCGGGGGCGCAGTGAAGCCGGGCCGTTCGGCGTTAACTGCCGACACCCACGCTCCGGTTCCATCCGAGCCGAGCCGTCTCTCACCTGCTCAGGGCGCTAGCGCTGTCCGCGGGCGCCGGTGGCCCGGCTCCGCCAGCCGCCGCGCTGGCCTGGCCGGCGCCCGGCTGAGATTTCAGCGACGATTCGGGGAGAGGGCGGGGCAGCGGTCCGACAGGAGATGCTGCGAGACGGAGGGCTTCCGGAAGGGCGCGTGATACTACTGGGTAGGTAGGTCCCAAGGAGGCCATGGGGATTCCGGAACACCTCTGGGATTTCGGCAACGCGACAGAAGTTTCAATGTAATCGGCCTTACCTTTTCTATACGCAAAGCTAAAAATACGCGGGGTTTTCGAAAGTGAGGGTGGATGATACCACTCTGATAGTGAGCCAGTTTAGAGAGCGGTCGCTGTCGCTAGCGCTCTCGAGGTCATCAAATGTCGCGTGAATGTGCCACCCCGGCCGGCCCGCATTCGAAATGGCCTGTTTAGGTGCTCTTAAACCGGCTGGCGCTGGTGACAGGCGGCAGGGTGGGAGGCGCCGATGCCACCAAACCAAACAGAGCCGGTGCGCGCCGTTCACACGAGAGCGCCCGGCCGGGCGGCCAGCACCACCAGGCTGCCGAGCGCCCGACCGCGTGCAGCGAGCTATCGGTCAACAGATGAGTCGGGCCGGCGAGCGCTTCCACCGCGCAGTTACGTGACACGATCAAACGGCTGATGCCGAGGGCGCGCAGTCCACGTGCGACCTCTGGCCTCTTGGTTTGGTGAGCAGACTTGCGCGGTGTTATGAGCGATACTTCAGTCGGAGTGAGACAAGTGCGCACTCAGATGTGATGGGTGGGGGTAGGGGGTAGGGGGCGGTCGCTGCATTAATAATTGAAACGCGCCTTGACGCACATGCGTGATGTATTTCACGATGCAGAATTCCTTACCTGTATAAAACTGTACCTCTCATCTTGCACTGCAGCAGAAATGAAGGCAGAAATTGTAAGCACATGTCACTGCTTAAACATGGCCCCGCATCGGATGCAAGCATCCGTGGCTCAGTTCTGGTCGCTTCTGGACTTGCACATTTGACGCGCACCGAATCCCATGCAGCCTGCAAACTTATAACAACTGCGCTGAGACCAGCCGAATTTCCTGCCGAAGTTTGCTGCCGGCCAAGTTAGCTGGACTTCGGCGGTGGCGGCTAGTGACAAGTGGGCGACGATGGCGGCTCACATCTGAAATTCTGCGCGTGCGACGGACGCGAACGCCTCCGCCGTCGGCGCCGGCCGATCCCACCAGATGGGATTTATCATCGATTTGACGGCAAACGACGCCGGCACGACAGATTGCGCTGCTCCTCCCCTCCCCCTCCCCCTGCACTCCTGATATGCGCAGTGCGGTTCGAGTCTCAGGGAGCGCACTGCTGGCGACGGTCGGCAGATCGCACCGCACGCGCCTCCTGGCCGGGCTACAGCGCTGTTCGTCCGCCTTTGAGTAGCCGCGCCAGGCCGGTGTGGATTTCCGCAGTCAGGGTGAAATCGATGCGAAATTCCTCACCACTGTTCTTATTTATTCACGACGATTATCGACTAATAAGGCAGGCAGGGGATTCAAGACTTAAGCGGAAGGCTAAAAAGGTCCGAAAAAGTGATCTCCTGTCGCCAGATTAAGTTGAACTCTCCATTTACTATTTCACCTGCTGCCTTTACTAACGCTATTGCAGCCAAAGTCGTTGCCTGACGATTCCAGACGTCATATGACTTACAACAGGTGGGTTCAGAACGCGATGTTTTGTAAATCGTTTCGAACAAGACTGACAAGAGCGTTTCCGGCCACCATTTCACTAACCAGACAGACGCAGTAAAAGGAGAATCCACTCTGGCTAAGTGTTGTTTTCAACACCATAACTTGGGAAAACAACTTCTATTCTTATAAAACGCCACGAAATAAAGCTGCGCTGCGACAAGGCGGGGCAACAGACGAACAAAAGACGCGTGGGGTTACAAAGCCCATTTTATGTATACTCGATAGGATGTTTAATGTGCATTCATGAAGTTATAAATGTCACAACTTTGAGCACAGCTCATCTCTGCACCAACAGGGTGCAGCCAGATTATGACGCCGGATGACCTCAGTCTCAGCATGTGACAGGCATGAATGGACATCACTTCCATGATATAAGCCTTCAGGGTCGTTGCTAACCCTCGCTCCATGGATTTTTCACCATAGCCATATGAGGAGAACTTCAAAGGCCCTCCTAAGATCTCAACCAGTAAGGGATAACCGCGGGGAAAAATAGCATTGAAATGTGCTTGTCAATTTAAGCTCTCGCTCTCGGATTGCATGAGATAGGTGTGGTGAGCAGTGGTCAAATCAGGTAAAAGAACCAACATAGAACTTTATGGATCTACTGTTATCTCATTAAGCAAACATACTAAGGCAATGCGGAAACCGGCGTTGAATGGCTCTTGGTACAACTATGAGATGGACACCAGCTGACATTAACGAATGTGACCTCTGATATGTCACGTTACATGGGTGTCCCGAAATTGATGCGCGGTTGTATCGTCCTCACTAACAGAGAAAATAATTGAGACGGGTTCATGGTTTATTTGCCAATGTAATCCCCACGCAGTGGTACACACTGCCGCATGGGGTCTGGCATGCCGCACATCAGGCTGTCGAGAGTCTGCCTTGACCCTCCGACACGCCACTGGCACGTTTTGGAACAGAGTCTTCTCTGAAGTGGCCGGTGAAATCTTGCTGAGCTTCTTCTTGACAATCACCCAGAGACTCTCGATCGGCGACATGTCGGGGCTGTTGCCTGGCCACGTACCCTTCTCCCAGAAGCCCGCGAAGTTGGCGCGGTACCAGTCCTGGGTCTTCCTGGCGTGATGAGCTGAACGCCGTCCGTCCTGCCGGAAAATCGCCCTCGACATGTCTGGCAGAAGTTTGACCTGAGTTGGCGGGACATTCTCCTTCCTCCGCTGTATCGCCGAGGCTGTAATCTTCTCCAGCATCCCTCTGACGTAGAAGTCGGCGGCGACGGTCTGCCCGCACGGGACTTCGTGTAGCTCAGAGAGACCTCTGCAGCTCATCATGCCCCAGACAAGAATCTTGAGCTTTTTTAGCTTTCTTAAGCTGCTTCACTGCCCCGGTGATCGGCACCTCCGGGCTGTTGTTGGCCCAGGCCTGGTCGATTCGGCGGATGGGGGCTTGGAGGAGCTCGAAGGGCGACTCGTCACTGAGCAGGATGCGTCTCCAGTCCTGAACGAGCCAGCTCTTGGAGGGTCTCGGTGAACTCCAGCCGCCTGCGCCTCCGGTCCACGGTAAGCCTTGGCTGCGACCTGAGGTCGAGCGGCTTCAGTTCCAGGCTGGTCTTCAGATACCTTTGGACGGCCGACTTGGAGGCCAGGTGCTTCTTCGCCGTCAGTTTTCCCGCCAGGGTTCTCGTCGAGTGGCGTCTTTTGAAGGCCAACTTTGCAATGACGATCTTCGCCACTCGGCTCAATGCCGACCTCCGCCCACGACCTGTGCGGTTTTCGAGCGTCTCTCCTGGGCGGTCGCAGGCCAGCCAGCGCCTTACTGCCGCTACGTTGACGCCCAAGTCTCTGGAGACCTGAACTTGGGCCATGCCGCCCTTGGCCATTCTAATCGCGCGGTAGCTGGTCGATGACTTGTGCTCTTTGACCACCTACGATATGCGGACTCGAAGCGTTGGCTATCTCGAAAGGAATGACCTCTCCCGCCCGCTACCGGCCGAGGTCAGGCCGGCCGCTAGGGTCATGCGATCACCTGACACGGCGGGACGTCCTGGGGCCAAGCGCGATACAATTTCACTCACTCAGTGTTCGGGAGAGGGGAAGTGGTGAGCGGCACCAACCGCGCATCAATGTCGAGACAGCCTGCACGGGGGAGAGAGCCGTGGCTGCTTCGGCCCGTTCGGCTATGTGAAGAGCTGGAGGGACCACGCCAGTGATAAAAACGGCGTTCTAGATTTTTCCAACAACTAGAAGATGTGTAGAATTGATGTTCAAGTCTTCTGATCTCCAAAGGTTATATCTGGTCACACTTATTACACCCAAACCGAGATTGGCCTGGGATAACCGGCATTCTCAAAAGCAGCGATAATGACAATAATGCACCCGGGGGGATAAAGCGGGAAACTTGTTCAAGATCTTCTTTGAGAATATTTCCTCCGGAAAGCTCTGTCATTTGTCACTTCTGAGAACAATGTCACCGACATTACCAAGAGGAAGAGTGATGGCTCTGTTCAATCACGACCAGACCAGAAACTTCATATGTTATGACCAGAAACTTCATCATAATTTCGCAACATATTAAAAGATCATGTTAACCCGGCTACGTAAAATTTCAGCATCGTGCTCAGAACCCCTCTGAAGGTATTCCATAAAACCCTTCGGAGAAGCTTCTGAACCCCTGTTCAGACACATTCCTGGTGTACGCATCGGGCGTTTATTTCAGTCATCGATCTATGAAGGCGTTCTAACCCACTGCAGCCGGTTTGGAGCTTCCTGGTCGCACGTCGACTGTTGCCTTTGGAAGGCCGCATGGCCAAATTCCTTTCTAGTGCGCATTCAGGTTGTCAAATATTTTACAGAACATGTGTTGTTTTTCATTGGAATTGCATCTTGCTCGATGCTCATCCCAGCACAGTTCAAAACGGTTTTGCGACGCATATGCGTCGGCGTTGCACACACATACTATCGGTGGCTCGTCAACACCACCAGTGCACCCCCTCCCTCACTGGACCCCGGGGCTCGGGCCATGGTGGGCGCAACAGAAGGCACAGCTAGCTCCGTCGTGGCCGGCAGACTGCTGTTGGAGACATGCGGTGGTGGTGCTGTCAGCTGGTGCTAGCTGGCTCAGCTTTGGTGGATGCCTCAGCGCAGCTAAAACCGGTCAACGACAATGACAGCCAAGATATTTCAGATCAGATCAGATGACACCACGTAAACGGAGCAGGGTGCGAAATAGGATTGCAGGGTGCGTTTTATCAAAGCTCAGGAGTTGCGTTTAGTTTTAAAGTCTGACCGGATTTTCGGCGTTTTAGATTGTTGGATATCTACAAATGCCTGAGTGACATTTGTAAAATTGGTACTTCATCAAATTGATAGGCAGCCAACATCATTAGTTCCGAGATTCTCATACAACATCGAATGACTTGGACAGCTGATAGCCAAAGCCAGTCAGCTCAAACAGGCAAATAAAGCATCGTTTCCACTCAGTTCGGCAGGCCGGTCCAGGGAAACGAAGCTCACGAAGCCACAGAAGGGGGCACACCACACCCCTGTCCACTAACCCCGCTTGGCGGCCGTCTGTTCAAACCTTGCACGTGAAACTAACAGGAAATTGAAGCGGGCAGCTAATCTGTCAGCTGTTAGAAGTGTAGGCTTCCTTTGTCCGGCCTCGGCTGCGCCACGCTCGCCGCCTTCCGACGGTCGGAGGCAACCTTTCAGCACCTGAGACAATGCCACCTCGGCCGAGGCCGGCGGCCGCGCCGGTCGAGCGCCATCGTCACGCCGAACTCTATTACGCCCCAAACGAGGCAGACGAGTGACCTCATTACCGGGGCGACTCGCGTCAGCACAAGGACGAAGCGATCTGACGCTGATGAGCGAGTAGGATGCTGAAGTTAGTTATTGCTAAACGGCTGAAATGCGCACTGCAAAGGCGCGCTGCTTTCAGTTCCGCTTCTGCGTCACCGAGTTCGGCTGCGCCACACCTGCTGAAAGAACACTTGTAGGTATGCTAGCCAGGGAGCGGGTGGGTGAGCATAGCGATTTATAAAGCATGAAGGCCTGTGAGCAAATATTAATGGAAAATTTCCACCTGTGGGATCGACATTTAGCTTAACGCGTAGGAACTACCTAGTTCCCCTCGAGCTGAATCGGAAAACAAATACAGTTTTCTTGAATTCTTCCTCAATGGCTCCGGATTTCCACTGGAATAGAGATTTTCGCAAATATTTTTTTTCCGGATGAGCTCCACATTTATCCTCGCAGAAAGCTCAGCAATGGTTACAGCGGCCTTACGCTCCTACTGTCAATAAATCGTGCAGTGAGATTCGTGATCCAGTTGCTGTGCGTAGTAACTCGTGTTACTCTTTTTGATAGTTCATCTTGTTCTAAATACGTCACTCATGGTATTCAGTTCAAGTGAACATGCCCCATTTCCATTAAAGGGTAAGCCTCCACGAAATTGGTTTTTAGTTAAATACTTATAAAGTTTCGGCGCGCTCTGCATTCCTCTGGTTTCTTAGTTTTCCCAAATGGTACCTCATTACGCCAAGGTCATGCCCGGGTCCCAAGGGAGGTTAGTTCATGCTAGAAGTGCTTCCGTTGCGGCGCTGTTTTGTGTGAGTTGAGGCCAAAACGTTACGGCTGGGCGAAGGCTCAAAAGCCGCACCGTTCCCGTCATCTGAGACCTGTTATGGTCGAAAGGCCCGTCATCTGAGACCTGTTATGGTCAAAAGGCTGCTTCTAGCGACAACAGTTATCACCTCGCGCTGGCACAGATACGGACGGAAAGCTTTTTTGGAAGGCCCCGACCCTTGATACCTGGACAAAGGATCACGGCTAAACGATCGTAGCCATCTGACGCCGGTCGATCAATATAGCCCTGACGTCTGTGGTGCTCTCGGCGAGATTCTGTGGTGCTCCCGGCCGGATTCCGACGCTTATTACACCGTTAGCTCGGCTCAAGACGCTGCAATCAACGTAATGAAACCAATTACGCATTGTGTCCTCCGAAACAACACGTCTTCCATGTGTGCCTGATCGATGCCCGCGCGCGCCCTGCTCTTACGAAGCCGTGAATGTACGCCAGCTGGTGGAAAGAAAAGAAGGCTTCAGTCTCTTCCATTACTGCTCACTTTGATCTTTTCTTCAGGAAAAGTTTTCCCGAAGATGCAACCTCCACAGTAAGACCTGTTTATCAAGACAAAACGGTCCCATCTGTATCCAGCTCAGCCAGAAGAGGAACGCTTGCAGGAAGTGAATAGCACGGCCAAACAAAGCGCCGGGTCCCGGGGGAGATTGCAGCCTACGGGCGGCCAGGCACGCGCTGTGACGATCTGCGTCCTCTCTCCCGCTCTTGAAGCCTTTCGCGCGTACCACCATGATATTTCGTTTCATCCAGTATGTGGCATTTTAAATTGTGTGCTTTCCTGCAGATTTCCTAGAGATCGTAAAGGAAGTGCTTAGTTATGGACTGGAGCGGAAATGGTACTTGGAATGGTTGGCTGTTGTTTGTTCACACGGAAATTCATCAGGCTGCGTCATTTGCCAAGATATGTCTGGTGTCGGAGCTTTCTGAATGATGAACGATGACAGCTGATGACGACGACTGCCAATAAGCAAGATGGCAAAGTAAAACATCAAGACGAGCAGAAGCATGAACACGAGAAAAAATATCATTAAAGAAACGTTCATATATCTACGATCATAATCATATATCAATGTTTCTCGTTGACACGCTCAGGAACCAGAGCTGATTCGGGAGACAAACGTGACGACAATAGCAGAAAGCAGCACGACCACTCCTCTCATCTCTACGGCAGGCGGGTCCGTGTCATCCGCGCCCGAGCGCAGATCAGCGGACCCTCCCATTCCTAATCGCATTAGCCTCCAATAGCAAAAGTGCGGCGTCTCGGCTGAAGCTAATGCCGCAGCTCTCGCTGTGACGAGTGGACACTCGGCAGAAGGAGCTCCGTAGGAGGCGTCTGAACTCGCGCACTGCCGCGCGGCCGGCGGCGGCGGCCCACGCGTGTCCGGACGGCCGGCGGCGGCGGCCCATGCGTGTCTGGACGGCCGGCGGCGGCGGCCCACGCGTGTCCGGACGGCCGGCGGCGGCGGCCCACGCATGTCTGGATGGCCAGCGGCAGCGGCCCACGCGTGTCCGGACGACCGGCGGCGGCGGCCCACGCGTGTCCGGACGGCCGGCGGCGGCGGCCCACGCGTGTTTGGACGGCCGGCGGCGGCGGCCCACGCGTGTCCGGACGGCCGGCGGCAGCGGCCCATGTGTTTCCGGATGTCTGGCGGCAGCGGCCCACGCGTGTCCGGAAGGCCGGTGCCGCTCTAACTGGCTGGGATGTGGCCGCTTCCGGCCGTTCAGAATGGCCGTCGTCGGCCGCCGGCCCGTTTCTACGCCGCAGCGTCAAACCCAGCGACGAGAACGGCCGGGAAGTGGCCCTGCGAGCCAGCGGCCACGGCTCTTGGTCATGCCGTGCGTCACAGCTATGTTATTTCATAGGCTATTGTCCCTCTGTCTTTCTGAGACGCAGCGTGTTGGACAGGGCACGAGGAGCGTATATGTGGAGCTGCACACAAAAGTGTGTGCTATTGAAGAGGCTATTAAGGAACTAATCAGGCAATAGGCCGAGATAGATCAGACGATACCGGAAGAAAATCGTGGGATGAGATGGTGGGCAAAAGTCTGGAGCGTGGGCACGATGTGTTAAAGTCCATGGTAGGTATTACTGGCACTGCACGCTAGTGCTCCCACTGATTGCAGCTTTCTTTAAAATTACTTATATTTTTGGACGTGAGCATCCTACAGAGTCGTTCTGTTGTTATATAGGTAAAAGCCATGATCACTACGCACGTGTGTGGAGAGCATTTGCGTCAAAATATTCAGCTACACAAGTGTGATAACACCGACTATATTAAAAGGGGCAAATTGTGCAAGTCGCTGCAGTTCCACTTTTTGGAAGCCAAAGGAAATAACAAAATCAAGGGTTCGGCACTTGATAGTATGTTCCTATGTCAGGCGGGTAACAAGCTGAGCATGCCAGTACATATGTGATGTAAAGACTCGCATGCCATGACCTCGACACGTTTTGGAACATCTTGGAGGACCAAAATCCCCCACATGGGGGGACATCCTTGGGTAGCACTGACTTGAATACGTCAGAAGTGATGTATTGCATCAATACCGTTTCAAACGTTTAGTGGACGCATGGGTCCGTCCCAGAAGGAAATCTCTCTCAGACCCCAAAGCTGGAACCAAACTGGAATCCATCCCCTGGACGGGGCCTTCCTCGGGTACTAAAGCTGAAACCAAGTTCAGCATCCAGATAACGCTAAATTTTCATACCCCGGTGCTCTGAAATTCCATCAACCAACTCAGCGCAATCATCTTCAGCGATGCACTCCACTCACCGAGGGCGGATAGTTTGCACTGCAGCCGCGGATTTCACTCGGGGCAAACTTTACCGACGCAATCTCCAAAATGATTAAGTTCACCACCGGCAGTCAGCGCAGCCCATACACTATGCATGCGTTTTTAGCGTCTGGCGAGACGAACCGGTTCCCGGTGAACGGTGGACTGTGTGAATTGCAAACATGGACTGGCATACTTCCGGCGCGAGTTGATCGCGCCACGTGTCGCCGTGCGTCACGGTCTCGCCAGGGGCGACGGTCGCTGCCGCGGCGTGCTCATTGCGGTGCGGCGCGGTACCATGCCCATTAAGCGCTTGGCGCTGCAAGCTCAGGACACGCGCATCAACGAGATAAGCACGTGCGCATCAATATGTATGCACTGCAGGGTGCTAGGATTTGTGTCTAGATGTCCCTGAATGTCTTCGTTTACTGCTTCGGTTTCGATTACTGTTCAATTCTGAGAGGCGTATGCGTTGCGCGCTGTGGGCGTTGTCGTCAGTAGGATGTCACCTTTCTATGCACGAGTGACATGCACAGAAACAGCCTGGGGCCAACTGGTCCCTCGGCGCCGCAGGCCAGACATGTGCCAGGGGTGCCTCACCAGGGTCCGAGTGTGTCTCGGTGAGAGCTCTGCACAGTCTTGTCTCGTCCACGGTCAGTGATCCGGTGTTCAGGGTCAGTAATCCAGTGTCCGGGGTCAGTGATTCAGTGCTCAGAGTCCGAAATCACTGGTACATGACGCCTGATCCGAAGTTCGTGGCCGGGGTCGGTGGTCGGGGTCGGTGGTCGGGGTCGGTGGTCGGCGTGCGTGGTCGGGGTCGTGATTGGGGTCCGTTATTGGGATTCGTTGTCGGAGTCCGTGAGTGGGGTCCGTAATCGGGGTTCGTGGTGGGGTCCGTGCCCGGGGTCCGCGGTCGAGGCTCGTGGCTGGGGTCCGTGACTGGGGTCCGTGGTCGGGGTCCGTGCCCGGGGTCCGTGGTCGAGGCTCGTGGCCGGGGTCCGTGGCTGGGGTCCGTGACCGGGGTCCGTGGTCGGGGTCTGTGCCCGGGGTCCGTGGTTGAGGCTCGTGGCCGGGGTCCGTGGCTGGGGTCCGTGACCGGGGTCCGTGGTCCGGGTCTGTACCCGGGGTCCGTGGTCGAGGCTCGTGGCCGGGGTCCGTGGCTGGGGTCCGTGGCCGGGGTCCGTGGTCGAGGCTCGTGGCCGGGGTCCGTGGTCGGGGTCCGTGGCCGGGGTCCGTGGTTGAGGCTCGTGGCCGGGGTCCGTGGCCGGGGTCCATGACCGGGGTCCGTGGTCGGGGTCCGTGGCCGGGGTTCGTGGTCGGGGTCCGTGCCCGAGGTCCGTGGCCGGGGTCCGTGGTCAGTGAAGGTGCGTTCGACCAGAAGACCATGGCCGGGGCCTGTCGCCTTGGCCGGGCGCTTCCGATCGCTCCATCATCCGGCCGACGCCATTCATCCGCGGTCAGTCGATCTGGCAGCCGCTCCGCCCGACCGCCCGTCCGTCCCGCGCTGCCTCAGGGTCGTCTCAGGACACGCGCTGAGGGCGACCGGTGGTTCTCCGGCAGGACGGCAGGTCGCCGAGAAATGCTACGAATTAAGTCCCTGAGCGACAAGGGGAACGGCCTACAGGTTTGCTTACCTGTGACTGAGCGCTGTCCTCTGGATGGGAGTCCGTTTTGGGACCAGGACTGACCCTGCGTCACGACCTCTGGATGGGAGTCTGTTTTGGGACCAGGACTGACCCTGCGTCACGACCTCTGGATGGGAGTCTGTTTTGGGACCAGGACTGACCCTGCGTCACGACCTCTGGATGGGAGTCTGTTTTGGGACCAGGACTGACCCTGCGTCACGACCTCTGGATGGGAGTCTGTTTTGGGACCAGGACTGACCCTGCGTCACGACCTCTGGATGGAAGTCTGTTTTGGGACCAGGACTGACCCTGCGTCACGACCTCTGGATGGGAGTCTGTTTTGGGACCAGGACTGACCCTGCGTCACGACCTCTGGACGGGAGTCTGTTTTGGGACCAGGACTGACCCTGCGTCACGACCTCTGGATGGAAGTCTGTTCTGGGACCAGGACTGACCCTGCGTCACGACCTCTGGATGGAAGTCTGTTTTGGGACCAGGACTGACCCTGCGTCACGACCTCTGGATGGGAGTCTGTTTTGGGACCAGGACTGACCCTGCGTCACGACCTCTGGATGGGAGTCTGTTTTGGGACCAGGACTGACCCTGCGTCACGACCTCTGGATGGGAGTCTGTTTTGGGACCAGGACTGACCCTGCGTCACGACCTCTGGATGGGAGTCTGTTTTGGGACCAGGACTGACCCTGCGTCACGACCTCTGGATGGGAGTCTGTTTTGGGACCAGGACTGACCCTGCGTCACGACCTCTGGATGGGAGTCTGTTTTGGGACCAGGACTGACCCTGCGTCACGACCTCTGGATGGGAGTCCGTTTTGGGACCAGGACTGACCCTGCGTCACGACCTCTGGATGGAAGTCTGTTTTGGGACCAGGACTGACCCTGCGTCACGACCTCTGGACGGGAGTCTGTTTTGGGACCAGGACTGACCCTGCGTCACGACCTCTGGATGGAAGTCTGTTTTGGGACCAGGACTGACCCTGCGTCACGACCTCTGGATGGAAGTCTGTTTTGGGACCAGGACTGACCCTGCGTCACGACCTCTGGATGGAAGTCTGTTTTGGGACCAGGACTGACCCTGCGTCACGACCTCTGGACGGGAGTCTGTTTTGGGACCAGGACTGACCCTGCGTCACGACCTCTGGATGGAAGTCTGTTTTGGGACCAGGACTGACCCTGCGTCACGACCTCTGGACGGGAGTCTGTTTTGGGACCAGGACTGACCCTGCGTCACGACCTCTGGATGGAAGTCTGTTTTGGGACCAGGACTGACCCTGCGTCACGACCTCTGGACGGGAGTCTGTTTTGGGACCAGGACTGACCCTGCGTCACGACCTCTGGATGGAAGTCTGTTTTGGGACCAGGACTGACCCTGCGTCACGACCTCTGGATGGAAGTCTGTTTTGGGACCAGGACTGACCCTGCGTCACGACCTCTGGACGGGAGTCTGTTTTGGGACCAGGACTGACCCTGCGTCACGACCTCTGGATGGAAGTCTGTTTTGGGACCAGGACTGACCCTGCGTCACGACCTCTGGATGGAAGTCTGTTTTGGGACCAGGACTGACCCTGCGTCACGACCTCTGGATGGAAGTCTGTTTTGGGACCAGGACTGACCCTGCGTCACGACCTCTGGATGGGAGTCCGTTTTGGGACCAGGACTGACCCTGCGTCACGACCTCTGGATGGAAGTCTGTTTTGGGACCAGGACTGACCCTGCGTCACGACCTCTGGACGGGAGTCTGTTTTGGGACCAGGACTGACCCTGCGTCACGACCTCTGGATGGAAGTCTGTTTTGGGACCAGGACTGACCCTGCGTCACGACCTCTGGATGGAAGTCTGTTTTGGGACCAGGACTGACCCTGCGTCACGACCTCTGGACGGGAGTCTGTTTTGGGACCAGGACTGACCCTGCGTCACGACCTCTGGATGGAAGTCTGTTTTGGGACCAGGACTGACCCTGCGTCACGACCTCTGGATGGAAGTCTGTTTTGGGACCAGGACTGACCCTGCGTCACGACCTCTGGATGGAAGTCTGTTTTGGGACCAGGACTGACCCTGCGTCACGACCTCTGGATGGGAGTCTGTTTTGGGACCAGGACTGACCCTGCGTCACGATACGATCGGTTGCTGGGGTTGTTCGCACGATCACGTTGCTTGTGATGTTGCATACAAAACCGCAATGCATTTGGATGCCACCAAGCGCTTCTGACTCTTTCAGCATATTTCAAGCATTACCAAAATTTTAATCGAGTAGACCGCAGAAATCAGCCAACAAAAGCCTCTTGGGTGTCATCACATACGTCGAAACGAGGGCACCATCGCATCAGGTATTCACTGCATGCCCTCGAGATGGAGCTCCAATGGCATCCCACGGGAGGCTTTGATATGCATACTCAGTGATTTGGCTCCGGCTGCATACATGACATCGCGGCATGAGCGGACGATTAACCCGGGTCGGAGTTCGGACGCGTCCCGACTGATGGCGTTGCGCGCGCAATGCGCGGAGCGGCATCACTTACTGCACCTGAAGTCATGGATGAGACCAGAGCCGACGTCAGCATCAAAATGAATTGATATAATTATTGCTTCTATTCTTTCCGGATATATCAGTGGAATATTGAGGGGAAATTTGTGGTGTAACCGGGTACTTGTGCATAGATCGGAATCACGAATTGGCACTCCCGATGCGCACTAGGATTATCACCTCGTGCGTCAATTCAAACTCACTGCATCAAAGTCATCAAAGCGTTAAGTCCGCAGCTACGCCGTGCGCGTGCTTTAAATCCTGCACAGGTTTTGTGCAATCGATGCGTTCGGGCGTGCTGAATAGCTTTACAAAGTGACTTGCCATGCGTTAACGAAGACCTCTGCCTGTGTGTCAGCGTGTTTGGTTTGAGATTCATCGTAAAGAGTGGGACTGCGTGGGATACACACATACATAGTACCCGCGTGAACATTTGCATGCAGTACCCCCGCCGCTCCCTTCCCTTCCCTCAGAGGGAAGCTGCGTGCAGTACCCCAACCTCTCGGGCACCCTAGCCGGCTATGGCGTCTGTGTTCGTGGCCGTCTACGTCCGCCGCCCCACGCTCACAGGCCGGATGGGCTATGCTGGGATCACGTCATGGGCCAGCTAGGCTGTGCTAGGATCACGTCATGGGCCGGCTGGGGTATGCTGGGATCACGTCATGGGCCGGCTGGGCTGTGCTGGGATCACGTCATGGGCCGGCTAGGCTGTGCTAGAATCACGTCATGGGCCGGCTGGGCTGTGCTGGGATCGCGTCATGGGCCGGCTGGGTTTGATGGGATCACGTCATGAACCGGCTGGGCTGTGCTGGGATCACGTCGTGGGCCGGCTGGGCTGTGCTGGGATCGCGTCATGGGCCGGCTGGGCTGTGCTGGGATCGCGTCATGGGCCGGCTGGGCTGTGCTGGGATCGCGTCATGGCCTGGGTGGAACATTTACCATGGCAGGCGCGGCGTCATGCGCGCCAACTTTCGCTGTCATAGTTATAATTGCTTATTTTGGTCGTTTTTTCACGCCGACTCCTCTTGGCAGCCTCCACTCAAGTTGTAGTGGAGGCTGCCAGTGTATTCTGTAGTAGCCAGAATTATCCTCGGGGGGTGTCAAATCGTATTCAAACTCGTGCGAATTCGGAACGAATTCATCCGAAATCGCCCAGCGTCCAATGCAAACTTCCTCACTGAGGGTCGGGTCATGGCCCTGTCCCCCTTCTCACTTGGTCGTGTATCTGTCTCCATCTGTGGATGACGGTGTGCTACACTTTCGCTGAATGTTCGCGAGCACTTCTCGATTGACATGTGGTCTGTTTTCGTCGCGACGCAGCTGTCTCTGCGCTGCGTTTGTGACGTGTTTGTGACCTGCGTTCGGAATGCGCATTGGGTGGGTCGTCGTTGGGAACGGAGGTGTGGGAAATTGAAGAGAGCAGACGGCCCTGACATTTTCACCTTTCATCAAAGTGATAGACATCCACCCTGCGCTACAGTATAGAAATACGGGAACGTTAAAGCGATATTTACCTCTTTGCCTTGCCTCCTAATGTTTATTTTGTCTCTTGCCTCTTCTTTTAATGTTTATTTTGTATTATTATGACAATTTTGTCACGTTTCGGAACATGTGCATGCTGTTGATTCAGAAACATGTCCACTTTAACGAACATGCTATATAAGGTTATGTACAGCCTTTCAACTCAGCCAGAACTCGGGGCTACATTTCATACCATTCGGTGACACGCTTTGGCAACAACTACCTCAAACCTAATGGATGGCAACGTCCATCCTATAATCTCCTAAGCACTGGGCATCGTCACCCCTAATGTTATTAGGTCTGGACGTCGCCGAGTGGGGCAGAAAAGCGACGGGGGAGGTGCTTACCAAGAGCCGGGCGGGGCGCATTACGGAAGATAGCGTTCAGAAGCCGGCGGTCCGTAAACAAGGCCGAGCCGCCGCCCGCGGCGGGAGGCGCTCCCCAGCACCCGGGCCCGCCTCGCTAAACCTTGTTTTCACCCGCGGTCGTTGGGGGAGCGTCCACAATAAACAGGCGGCCCAGACTGTTCGGCTGTTTGGGCGTCGTGAGTCCAGCCGCCACGCCGTCCCGTCCCGGCCCCGCTCGGCATGGTCCACGGACGCGCTGCAAAAAAAACGATTTCCGGGGGATTCCTGTCGACCCGGTTTCCGGGACGAGCGCCACCTGGTGTGAACGAGGTTATTGCATCTCGGACGGGCGAGGCGCGGGTCGATCAGGGCCAACCGGCCGCCCTCCGCGAAGCAGGCCTTCCCAGAGGCTTTTAGGTGCTATGTGGAGCGTCATCTCTCATGGTGTGTGATGCATAATGTGGAGATGAACTATGGAATGCACCGGCTGAACCCATTTTGCATACGAAGTGACACCAGAATTCGAGCATTCAATTGCATATTGGACACGCTGACTGTGATCAGAATATGAATGCGAGGTAGAGGATAGTAGGTACACGGCTCATGTTTGTGAAAGGTTAAATTCGTCAGAATGAAATACGAAATATTCATCCCCACCGACAGTTGATTTTTCATACGGCGCAATTGCTGTGATGCTTTAAGTCTTGGACTAAACGTGGAAAGAAAATTAGCGGCCACCATGTATGGCTTCTACAGGATATCCATACATAAACAATTCTGCATGTTACTACGTATTAAGTTGCGTAAGTTTCCCACAGATTGAAATAATGTTAAAGCAGGTCCGTTTGCTGGGGCGTCTTCAAGGGGAGGACTGGGGGCTACGTGTCGCACGAGGCCTCGATTTTGAACGCACATGCACGTGTGTTCAGGCAATTGTCTTAAATTTCATCAGAACTTTTTGAATGGATGGATTCCTTGCATCCATCATCCAAAAAGTTCGGACTTTCTTAAAATAAAAAAACAATATAATATTTTGTGTTATAGAAATTATAATACAACATAGGCATCATTCAAAAAGATCGAATCATCCACAACAACCAATGCTTAGCTCACGCTAAGCATTGCTTGTTGTGTGAGCCCTGGCCCCCACAATCCGATGGGATAATTTCGGGTCCACGACAGAATTTGGCGGCGAAAATGTAACGTGTCGCAGTGCTTGGCACGGTCTGTACTGCACTTTAACGTCATTTGACCTTCAGCGTGCCCGCCGCCATCGGCCGCAGGCCATTCCTGTCAAGAGCAAATAGCGAGCATCGAAAGTGACCCGAACCCACCCTGCCACGGGTGAGTGGATCTGAGGATAAGCCCTATAAGTAACTGAGCCATCGGGGTGGGAAAAATCGCAGCAGGCACGTAAAAATACGCTGATAAAATACCAACGATGTTGTTATGCGACATGCCAGATATTTTGCACGCTCTTAAGCATGTGTTTTAGTACAATTTGTGTAGCCGTGCTTCCCGATTACGAAATCCTGCATGCACTTTGCACGAAAGCATAATGAAATGGCAGATAAGTGCCAGCGGTGAACGGCGCTGCCGGGTCGACGGCTCTCGGTCAGTGCGCCTCAGGGGACGCTCACCTTTCTTGTCGGGCGCTCCCAGCCGGTCGGGGCTGGAGGACGAGCGGGCCGCCGGCAGCTCGCCGTCCAGGATGTCCACCGTCGACGCCGACGGCTTCACGTCGATCACGTCAACGCTGTCCCAGTGCTGTCCCTCGACGTACGTGATGGTCTGCAACGGGTGTGGAGTGTCACTTGGGCAGTGGCGGCGGGTGGTGCGGAGTGTCACTAGGGCAGTGGCGGCAGGTGGTGCAGAGTGTCACTAGGGCAGTTGCGGCAGGTGGTGCAGAGTGTCACCAGGGCAGTGGCGGCAGGTGGTGCGGAGCGTCCCTAGGGCAGTGGCAGGCAGGTGACGCGGAGTGTCACTAGGGCAGTGGCGGGCGGGTGGTGCGGAGTGTCACTAGGGCGGTGGCGGCAGGTGGTGCGGAGTGTTACTAGGGCAGTGATGGGCAGGTGGTGTGGAGTGTCACTAGGGCAGTGGTGGCGGGTGGTGCGGAGTGTCACTAGGGCAGTGGCGGCAGGTGGTGCAGAGTGTCACTAGGGCAGTGGCGGCAGGTGGTGCGGAGTGTCACTAGGGCAGTGGCGGCGGGTGATGCGGAGCGTCCCTAGGGCAGTGGCAGGCTGGTGACGCGGAGTGTCACTAGGGCAGTGGTGGCGGGTGGTGCGGAGCGTCACTAGGGCATCGGCGGGCGGGTGGTAGCCGGGCGACACGTGCAGGGCGGGGTGGGAGGCGGCCAGCCGCGAGTGGGGGCAGGTGATCAGGGCGGCCGCTGGGCGACGCGTGGGAGGCGGGTGTGGGTCGGTGGGACGTCACATGGAAGACGGACGTGAGGACGTGGGCCGTAATGCGGGAAGCAGAGGAGTCATTTGCCAGGCGCGGTGACAGGACTAGCAAAATGCCCGAAAATCAGGATTTTAACAAGGTGTTTTGCGGGGACGATTTTCGGATCCATATCCTTGGCAAGCGTAGGCTGCTGTACAGGCTGTACAGGCCTCATTATCCCAGAGCGTGTTCCCAGTTCAACGCCACGGTTAATTCGACACATTACAACTTTCCACGCAGTCCTGTGGCATGGCCGCCTCCATTTCAGTTTAACCAACTGCCAACTGACGGCCAAAGACGTGGGCGCACCATTTCCGCGACGCAACCCTGGATGCCTGCTGCACATAGAGTAGACTGACATCCGCTCGGGGTTCATCCGCTCGGAGAAAAAGTGGAAATGATCAGGGCAAGATACAACACAGGAGCTGGACAGTCAAAGTCCGTCACGTAACGGCAGATCCTTCGCTGCGCGTCACGCCCACGTGATCTGCCGCTCCAGCAGCTGACTTCAGCCGCCGCCGTCTCTCGAACACGCTGCGCGACGTGACTGCGGCACCAGAGGAGCGGCGCGAGAGGATCGTAAGAGCTCTGCGAGCCGCCCCACAGAAGCAGGTTTGGAGCGTTGCTGACTCCCTCACATGCGATATCTGCCGCGGTCTGGCGCATGTCGTCTTCTTAGACTTTAAGCTCAAGATGGCTGATCGCACAGAGTTGAGTAACCATGCTGCATTTACAGCGCCGACCGAATTCCGTCAGCAGCTACGTGAGCAAGACGCGCAACGCCAGCACTGGTGCATCACGTCTGCCTAACTGGCGGCTGTTCTAGCGTCGTCGCAGTTGTCCATTAGAAAAACGCCGCTGCGCTCTGACGGCAGCAGAAACGTCGTCATATTCCGGCCACGTTTGTGGCTTTCTGCGGCCACCGCTTCGCCGTGTCAGCCCGTCTTTTGGCGTTCGAAAACTGCTGAGGTGTCACCGACAGTGCGGGCATCCAAACCATCCGCCTTTATTGGATCGCAAGTTTTCTCCACTCATCTTAATAAGCTCAAAATGGCTGTAGGAAACAAAGAGCGATTCCCTTGGTATGCTGCGTCGCTTCCTGTTGTGGTCCACCGTGTAAGAAACGAGTAAAGTACGCGGCACCCAGAACATAGGTTGCGAAGAAAGTTGTTCAGCCGAGGTATGTTAGTGAAATGTTTAGCTGAATTGCAGCTTTGTGACAGAACTGTTTGCTTAAGACTACGCGCAGTCCACATACACACGGCCAACAGATTGGATTCAACCGTTGGTATCTTAGTTCAGCTTGAAATTGCGTAGGAGCGAACTTTTCCTTGCAGCATCATACTTGATTTACGGCGTGGCAATATGCACGCATGAAAAGACGTAACATCTCGCGTAAGTTGTTAAGTGTATTAACCAAGAGCATTCTGCATATAGATCGTCTCGGCGGCTCAGTTGGTTAGAGCGCCTGTCTTCCGATGCATTCACCCACGGCAGGGTGGGTTCGAGTCGCTTTAGGACGCTCGCTATTTGCCCTTGGCAAGTATGGCCTGCGGCCGGTGGCAGCGGTCACGCTAAAGGTCAGTTGACGTTAGAGGGCAGGACGGACCGTGCCGAGCATTGCGGCACGTTAAGCTTTCGCCACTAAAATTCTGCCGTTGCCTGGAATTGCGCGATCGGATGGTGGGGATCCGGGCTCACACAACGAGCACTGCTTAGTGTGAGCGCTGATCCCAGAAACTCATCGATTCAAAAGGTTCGGATCAAGTTTATAAAAGATAAGGTGAGACAGCACTAATAGCCTTATTTGTCGTAGAATAAATAGAATGGAATATAAAAAGGACGAATAGAATCTGTCCATTTTGCTGTTAATTCTATCAATATCACTATCACTATATATAACTATCACTATCAATAGGAGGAATATCACTATCAATACTGTCTCATCTAAACGCAACATCTCATTTGATCCATGTTCACGGCTGGTCGAAAGTTATGTGCCGATTTCCAGCTCTCTTAGTTTTGAGATCTCAGGGAGTCCAATTGATGCGCCACCCGAGCGAAGAGTATTCAACCGGCCACACGTGCGCGTGTTAATAGCTTCCCACCGTGAACTGTAGGTCGGCTACTGCTCGTTTATCCTAAGGACAAGACAAACAAGACGCTTGGCGATATAGCAGCTGTCTCTTTGTTCCTAGTATAAATTAAACGTTGGCTAATATTCATTAGACCTACCCGGTTTGTTTAGCTGAGGCAGGGCTTCCATAGAGAAATGCAGAGCCAAACCAGGCGTCCAGACGGTCACGGAAATATGGGATTACATTGCTGTCAGACGTGATCAAACGTGACATCCCGGCAAGACAGTGCCGTGATGTGTCGGATATGTGTCCAATAACCATTTACCTTTTCCAACTTGTGCAATGGTATAACCCAGACAGCCTGAAAACACCAGCAAACGACACAGAACTCGCACGGTTTGTGAGGCCGCAGAGAATCACAAAATCGTCATGCTCGAGAGCGTCCTCGGGTAAGACTGGGTAGCGTCTGCAGTTTGGGATCATCTCTGATGAAATGAACGAACTTTATGCGTTCAATACACGTGGCTGAGCAGTTCTTCGAATGCGTATTCACAGGGTCCCTGGAAAAGATCAACATACTGAGGGGAGCCATGCGCAGTAGAATGCGCGGTAAAATCCGAATGTACGTGTAACCCGACCGCTGTATGACAGCCTCTCAAAATCTGAAGGTGTACTTAGTATTGCAAGAGCCAGAACTAGCATACACGAGGGAACAACGCCGCGTATGCATTCCAAGCCGTGCCACCTGCAAGTTCTTGAAGCTGAATTTTGTCATAGCGTCAAACCAGATACATCAACTGATTTCGAGGTATACCAGTTAGCTGTGCCCACAGCGATTTGCCTAGATCGCCTATCGCCTCAGATCTACGGGTGCTGCACGCACCTCTGAGCTGCAACAACCGCCAAGCGCGGACCTGACCCCGTGCAGGCACGCTTCCCACTGGCCGTCGGGACCGCTACAGTGCCGGTCTGACCCCGCCGACGCTGCACCAGCCGGCGACGGCGGAGGTGGACAGCGCCGCACTAACTGCCACATTTATCGCCGCCAGCTGTCCCCCGCCCCTCAGAAGAACAGACACGACGGACGGCGACGCCGGAGGGAGAGAGAGCGGAGGAGCGGTTAGTGCCTGTCCTCCCAGCGGACGCGCGGTAATGTCGGACATGTTCCGGCGGTACTGCTGGCAGACTCGATTACGGGAAGGTGAGGAGGGAGCCGACGGAGACCGCTCGCGGCTTCCGCTCACCGGCAAGAATGGTTTCACCGCGGCTTTTCGAAACGCATCAACTGAAATGCATTCAGTTTGGAGGCAAACATGGATTTTAAACGATACAGCAGAACCGAGCGCAGTTTATTGTAACGTCATCGTGATACCCTGTCAAAAGCAGAGGAGAAGACGCAGACCGCCACAGCAACCACAGCTGGTGGTTGATGGTGAATGGTGATGTCATCCCTTAAGCGAGGTTAGGTCACTTTAGACAGGAATGGCGACGTGAGTATTTCTGCTAGCCGAGCGCGTGGCCTTTTGACGCATGGTTCAGCGTTTCATTGTCGTATTTTTTCGTTGGACTGCAGCCAACCCACACGCCAGCACAGAGGACAGGCCCGTCCGGTCCTGCGCTCTCGCGCCTCAGCACGATCGTGTCGGCAGACCAATGCCCAGTGCCGAATTTCATGCCTGCGGCGATGCCCCAGGCTGCACCCATGCCGAATCCGCGGCGTCTATCACCGCCCGCCACGGCGGCGCCGCCACTCGTTGGGCGCGTTACACCGCGCCTCTTCGGGTGATAACGCGCATCTGCATAGAAATGGAGGCCGATGGTGGCGGCGAAGGCGGCGGCGGCAGTCGGTAGTCGGTCCGCTCTTCGTGTCATCAGAGACGCTATGTTCCTACGTCTTGGCCACCACGACGGACAGGGCCGTCCGCATCGTCGCATGCCCCACCACGGCATTGACATGGCCGCCCGGACACAGGGGTGTACTACCACATGAGTTTATAGCAAGCCTGACCTCCGCTACGATTATTCGAGCCCATTCTTGTCGATACCCAGGCATGAAAGGCAGTTTGATCATTATTTTACGGCCAGGAAATGCGATTCCGATGTACGCAGCGTCAGGCAATCGCCATTACATCGCGCGGACGTGCTGCCAAATGCAGGCAATTGCATTCCAAGTTTCGAAGGCAAGACAGTCACATCCCAAGCCCAGGCCAACTCTTAAAGCGGACGGCACGTGCCCCAGCCCCGGGGCTCCGCCGCGGCTGCTCCCTTTCGGCCTGATGGCCCTAAGCCGCTCCCAGACTCGTCACGAGCGTGGCCGTTTCATCTATAACGCACCCAGACGGGCGCTGCCGCGGCGGCGTGCGGCGACGGCCGGCGTGCGGCGGCGGCCGCGCCCGGCTGCCCGGGCGCCCGGCGCGCCGGCCGCGGCTCGTCACGACATGTCTGCTGCTGGGTTATGCACGCCGCTCTCCGGCGGTGTGGCGGCGGCGTTCAGAGAAGGCGGGTCGATGGAGGTCGGCCAACCCGCCACAGTCGGCGGGCGCTGACGAGCTGGTGTCGGACAGACGGCGCGGCCAGCTGCCAAAAGTCAGCTCGGCGGCAGGCCGAGAGCTGAGCAAGAAACACACTGAGCTCATGATCTTTCCGCTTTCCGAGTTCTCAGGTAAAAATAACCCACCTGCAGTATATCAGGTTATGAAGATTCTTAACATATTATAATAATGATGATTGGGGCGTTAGGGCGTGCCGACTACCGAGGTCATTTCGACTGCATTTTATGTTCACCAGTACTTCCTGGCGTAATGCGCCTCTTTATCAAGAAACTTCGTTTAGTTCCCATGGGCACTAAGGGCAGTCGGACGCACAAGGCAGCGTCCCTCCGTCAGGCTTTTACATCGGAACTGGAAATCGAACGGTGTCTGACGTCACCGGAAGCGACGGCACGCGCAGACTGACCGACCGGTCGACGGATCGGAAATCTCGCACGACTGTTGTGAACAGGCGGATTGCCGAGGGCAGAGTCCTAGTCACAAACAGTGATCGAAAAAGGCGGACTGGCTGTGGCAACCAGACTGAAACAGAATGCTTGTTGCAAGGAAACTGACTGTCGTTAGCAGACTAGACGGGCTGTCGCGAGCAGACCGTCTGTCGCACAGACTGCCACAAGCAGAGTGCCTGCCACGTGCACAAGGATGACGCGGGCAGGCTGATCACCGCAAGCAGACTCATCATCGTCATCAGAATGTGTATCACAAGCATGCAGGTCGGCATATGCAGCTTTGACGTGCAGTCCGTTTACCCCACGCAGACTGATTACTTAGGTTAGATTAGACAGACAGCGCACGTTTGTACATTTGCAGAGCTTGGCAATCGCATAATGCACACAGGGTGATACCGGTCGCCAGACAAGGTCCGATCGCGCTGACTGACACCGGCAGGGGAACTTTGCCGCCGTTGACGGCCGCAGTTCAGCCAACTTCTGAAAAGTGGTGCCCACAGGCCGACCGTAGTGACAGGCTTAATGGCCACCGACTGACAGCCGCAGCCCGGAAAACTTAATGGGGTGTGATTTATTTCTGCGCTCACTGGCCGTAGTTTGAGCTGGAGTGGTGCACGGCAGACGCAGGTCATATGCTTGGCATTTGGCGAAACGAACTCATTTAAGTCGGCGCGTCCGTGAAATCAGCTGACCGTCTAAATAGAAGTTATCTATTTCTTGAACTAGGGGTAGGTGTTGTCACCCGGCGACAGCGGTTAATAATGTTCGTGATTTATTGGAACCATTGATGGTTCCCAAGAAATTCTGATGTATGAGCGGCTTTTGATAACCAGAGGCCACTGCTTACTGGTGTCCTTTCAAATCTGAATACTAAAAGCCAATAATCGCTGCTGTGGCTTACCGTCGAGAGACTTCGCTCATCACCACTGAGCGGAAACGCAAGCAGAAATGGTCCCAAAAAGTCAATAAATTGCATGAAATAATAATTTTCAAGCATGGGTATATTCAGAAATGACAGTGTTTGAGAAATAAGAAAAATGACAGTGCGGACAGTTTTCCATTCCCAGTTCAGCATACCGCATTTGTGCTCGACTCAACCACACATGAATCGAATTCATACTGACCTAAAATAATTGGGAACCGAGTCAAGCTTCAAATTGAAACCACAATTGAAACAGTCATGTGTGTGTGTAAATAACACATTTATATTCTCTGAAGCACAAAGCATTCGTCCGTGAATCGTCAATTTCTCGGATGAACGACTTCGTGCATAGCATAAATAAGTGCGCAAGTTGTTGCAACTTTCCTCCCTCAAGTGCCTCGTAACCTTGTAATATGGTTCGGTAAATATGTACGTTCGTGTTTTACGTTAAGAGGTATGTTGGCATTAAATCCGGCAAGTTTCCTTAATTCCATGAAATGTCGTCACTCGTGTTGTCATTCATTTTCATAGCACTTTCAAACCCTCATTCCAACCACACTAGCCAAAGTGAGGACTCGAAAAGACACCAGTGCGCAATGCTCCAAGATAATATGGTTGAGTTTCGCTTAAAAGTGGGCGAGGGTGAGTATCCACTCACACTTTCCAGAGGGACCACAGAAAAATGCTCGAGGTTTCCTCCCGCTGACAACGTGGCCTAGTATTGACAAAGCAGCGGACGCTTAAATGGACACTGCATCCCCTGAAGCTCAGAACCCGATCGTGTTCGGTTGCCTCTGGGTGGGACAATTTATTGTTAATTGTGCTCTGAGGTTCACGAGCCTCGATAGCCGCCATCACCTCGATGCTCCATGCCTCGCTCTGACAGAGGATGCTGGCATCAGCTGACCTACGCAGACTAGGGTCATCGCTCAGCCATTCCAAGACACAATCTCCCCACGTCTTGCCTGGATGATGGCCCATAACCAGATTTCTGCTCATCCGATCCGCACGATTAATAAAACTGAGGCCTTGCCCGGCCCGCTATTAATTCCACGTGAGAGGTCGGACCGCGCTCGTTGGGTCTGGTGGTTAAAAACTGACGCAGCAGAATCTGACTTCCTGACATCCTTTGTCTTCGTGTCGCACGTGCAGGGACTCCGAGGCCGTCATGGCGAGACTAGTGCAGCTGCTCCGATAAAGCCTTATTGGTGATTCCATGAACGACGACATTCAGTAGTACGTTTCCCAGGGACACCGCTTTATTCTATTTCTTTATTTATTTATGTTTTACATTCCTGCCAGCCACACGATTGTGGTCGTTGCGGTAGGCTGCACTCGTACATATGGTGGGCAACGTAAATGGTTCATTTGAAAAGCGATGTATTCAATAAAATCCGTAGAATAATCGTTTTCCTGCATGTCATAAATGAAGTATAATGTTGGAGATTAGTGAAACATTTGAACATTATCATACATGCTATCGTCACACCCCTTCGTTGATGTTCCTCACTCATAATAGACGTTTCATACCGGTGTCCCACGAAAAATGGTCCATTTGGGGGGGGGGGGGGGAAATAGCTTCTTTGCTTTTTTCTTATTCAGTTGAGATTCTACAATGGCTGAAAACCAGCATTACATCTATGAAGAACATTTTAACGCTATAATTTGGTTAAGCTGCCATGGGCAGACGATTAACAGTTAGTGAGAGAAGATTTGCAATATGAAGACTCTTTTCTAATATCAAGTGTATTTAGCGCGAGATCAGTTATTCCGATAAATCAAGGTGGCTTGCATGTTGGGGACCGCGATTCGGAGAAAAGAAAAGAAAAGAAAAGGAGTGGGAAGATACAGATACAGATATCGACATTCGTTAAGGATATCTTAAACTGGCTTGCGGCTAAATATACAACACTGACAATGTGGCATTATCACACAATATGCGCCCCCCCCCCCCCCCCCCGCTGTAACTCCGCCGCACACAGGACATAACCATATGAAATCCGTCACGGCCGGGAATATACGTCGTTCCCGCACAGGCGTCACACCAGAAGATCCCTTTTTTAATAATTAAGAGCAGGGATTCTACCGGAAAATGCGCCACCTTGCACAGCCGAAAGGTTCAGGGACTGACCACAAAACGCTTTAAGAGTGTAGGCCGCTGACAGCCTCTGTCATGTAGAAAGTAGGCCCCTGACAGCCTCTGTCATGTAGAATGACGACCTTGCCCTCCGGGCCCGAGACCAAAGGATTTCTCCTTTGGGAATGCTTAAAGAAAATTTGCGCAACAAACCACGACCCAGCCGTGCACTCGAAAGGCAATCAAGGGGTAAGTGAGTACAATTCCGGGAGCATCTCGCGGCAATGTGCTGAGGAAGCGTGCGCAGCGCATATCTGTGTGGTGCATCCGAGGCTAAGGAGCCATCTGGAATACGTTACCATTGGCTCGCAGGGCTCGCTTTCGGGACGCTCGTTATACCGCAGAAATCTTGAACTTCCACGATTCACACCAGCATGATAGTTTAACGGTGACCGGGACCGAATGAAGCCGTTGTACAATTCCCAGTCACAGAAGCATAATATGTGGAATGACGTTAAAGCATTTATATCAGGGAAAAACACATGCCACTCACTCCATCGAATTCGTCAGTGCAGCGAGTTCCTGGTCGGCCATATGACATTCAAGAGATCTCCCTCATAAGAGGCCACAGCGGCGCGATGACAGAAAAAAATAGGGTCCACAATACTTGTCACGACCTATGCACACAGATGTTGCAGTGAATCTACGGATAGGTTAATTACAAAGGTGTGTCAGCTGTTCAACACATGGGCATTGATTTAACCTTAGTGGAAGGCTGCGTATTATCATCTGCGGTCTGCATTACTCGTAATCACTCACGCTCTTGTCAAAGTTCTGCAGGCAGCTAAGCGCGTGCAGTGACTGTCGATGTAAATGCGGCAAAATAATAATCGAATGTATTGGCGCCACGCGTTTTCCATACAATCCTGAGCTGATCCTGGCTCTCCCCGAAGGAGCGCTTGACAACGAGCCTCGTCATTCCCAGAACTGCTCACTTCCCCGGCCCGTTCAAATTCCAGCGCAGATGGAGTATCAAGCGAGGCTTCAAGTCGTCATCCCCCGTCTGACCCTACATTGGCGAGCTGCGCCAGCTCTGGGAACCCGCACACCACACGTCCCAAACTGGCATGTTGCCTTATGCGCCAAAGCTCCTTGACATTGGAGATCTGCACAGAGTCTTTCGCTGCCAGAAAGCGTGTCGCATCACAGATATCAAGAGCGCCTCTCTCGCGGAACACATTTCGCGCCGTACCGTAACATACCGTATCGTAATCATTGAGAGAGGTGATTTCTTGTACGTTTTTGCCATTCGGGGTTCCGAGTGTTTCGGCCAGTACGGTAACGGACAACTCATCCCGCGCTCCGGGGCGCAACCGTTGGCGTCGCGCACAGCTCTTCCAGGAGTGTGCGATCGCCCGCTGGAAGCCATTTCGCCTCGGCGGAACCCACTCCGCCCACGCAGACCTCGCGTGACGGCCGCCGCCGCCGGCGACGGTGCCGTCGGCCCACGCGGAGCCACTTCCCGGCGGCGCCGCGGCGACCCGACCCCGGGGCGGCGCTGCTGACCTCCATCTGATCAGGAGAAGTCTAGCCGGGGGGGGGGGGGGGGGTCGCGAGGGACGCGCCGCCGTCGGCGATGTACGACATCGCGTGGAATCGAGCCCAACGGCGGTGGAGCAGCGGAGGAGCCCGATTTAGGTGGCCAATGTCACGGGTGCCGCCAGAGGAGGCGCGCCATTCGGCACCCTTCAGCGCCGTGACGGTCGTGGTAGAAGTTGTGGTGTGATGCGGACCATGTAAAGGGTGAATGCACCTAGTGTTATGTTGATTTGAAACTATATATCTATGGCATAGTCCAGCGCACTGAGCAAACACGAGGCTACAATTTACTTGGGCAGTTAGCCGTGTACTTGAACCCCTAGGCATAGGCCAAGCTCAGGTCTTCCCTCCCCATGTCTGTCTGCCCCCCCCCCCCCCCCTCCTCTCAATGCTCAGCGGAAATCACCTGAAAACGCGCATGATGAAAGCCGAAAATGTCCAGATTTGAGGTGTCGTGTTTCGAAAACATCAAAGATTTCGTTGTGAACCAAAAACGTTAGTGGAATGAGTCCATAAGTACTCTTGTTTATGGGCCAATTGCACTGTCACGTCTGATTGTAGATTATATTGAACTGTTCCAAATGTGAACATTAAAGCTTGAAGAGTGTACGATAACGACAGCATTGAAGGTTTATCTGCAGCTTAAAGCAATCGTGTATCTAATATGAGAACATCTGAGGCATGAACAGACACATCGTTCTTCACGCATCACTCACCTAAACCAAGCTTTCCCCTGATACATACGGAACCAATTTTCCTGTTATCTGTTACATTTCAGCATGTGAGTTTATTTGTATATGCGCTCTACAGTTACACGTTATAACATTTATGGCCTCGTACTTTGATTTATCCGAGTTATTACACTTGGTTTCATCACGTCCAATAACTCGAAGGAATATGGGTGTTTGACCATAGCACCGATTAAAATGAATATCACTTATCACGATTATGTTAGACAACTATCGAAATCATTTATCTAAATGCATTTATTATTATAGGTAACTTAAATAAACACTCATTAAAATAAAGCCTAAGTTGAACCGAAGTGATAAGATCTCACGAAATATTAGGGCTAAGAGAGACCACCGGGCAGAATCTCAACCCTGTGGCTCATTGGGTGTCATCTGCCAAGTTTGACACTAGTTGAAACGCATAACAGATCGCAGAGCGAACACATGCCGCACAGATCTTGCGCATTCAAGCCTGTAAACAGCGTCGCACTGTGGCGGCGAGATGGAGCCATTTGTGACCAGCAGCGGGGCGCCGGCGGAATGGCTGCCTGCTCAACAAGACCAGGATTCATTCATCCCAAACGACCAGCTATCAAGAACGCTGACGAAGCCCCCTTACATCCCACCAATTGAAAGTATTAATAAACGTCACTTTGCTCCGCCAGCCCCGCCCCGAGTAATTTGCTCAGGCTTTGTCGTCTACAACATGATTTGATGTTCATCACCCTGATATCTAATCGCGAACATCGGCCGAATCAAACGCACAGGGCACACATTTCACATCTCATCAGACGCGCTCGCATTGACCGGAGATGGTTCCACCCGCGCCCACCCCTCCTGTGTATCCCGATGGTCCGTCTGCCGCGGGCCAGGACTGCGGCGGGCGCGCGCGTACGCACTCCGCTGGAGCGTCATCGTCAGGCCGTGTTGACACGACCACGCCGCCCCAGCCCGGCCGGCCAAATTATTCCGGCCGACTGTGCAGCGTAACACGATCGCGCCGAGCCTGTCCCGCGGGGTAGAGCGGCGGCCGGCAGCCGGCGGCTGGACCGCCGCGCGCCGGTGGCCGCCGCCGCCGTCGGCCGGTCAGGGAGTGCGTGACCCGGCCTGGAGCCGGCCGGCCGGCCGACGAATGCCCCAGTAAAACGGAACGTGACTGATGAAAGCTCTCCGCCAGCTGCGAACTCGCGCCGCTCTCATTAAATCTTCCGAGGGCCCATCGCCGATTGTTCCCCGGCTGAAATTGGCGCCGATTGACTCCATTAGTGCTTCAGAGTGGCCAGCGTAAAAAGAGCGCGTCTCGAGGCCCTCGCTGATAAGGGCCCATTCGTTGCTTCGATTTCCTTGGCATAATAAGTTATAAAAGGGGGTCAGCGGTATTAACTAAATATGTCGACATGAAACAAATATGGCGAAGATGAATGACGCATGGCTCTTGCGAGGAGAGCTGAACCGGAGACAATCAAAATTCAAACCACTGCACAGCTAATGAAGTAATCTTCTAGAAAATAGCAAATGCCTCATCAGTCAATATGAAAAACGCTAACCGAGCGCTCCTGCTTGTACACTGCACATCACCAAGAACGGAACGTTGCAAAACGTGGCGGTTAGAAAGTGGACACAGCCTGGCTGCATTGATATAACATGCACTTGCTTGCAGCCTCACTTTCTGACTTCTGTTTTTGAACGCATAACACACTACTTTGGTCACGAGAGTTGCTGTGCTTCGAGTTAGCTTAAACGTATGAGAAAAGTATTAACTGAGACCACCTGAATGCCACATATTACCCTCGCAGCCCCAGGTGACAGCTGCATGCACTTTTCAGCCGTAAAGAGCGCAGATATGCAAAATTTTGCTAGATTTCTGCGTGCCAGCCGTTCAATCATTCATCAGACTTGACTTTCCTGCAGTGTGCAATGCGGTCAGATTTGATGACAAATTTTACTCTGTGCCATATCTCCAAAAGCAGTATGGGTGAGGCATCACGTCGACGTTGACAACATTTTATCAGTGATTATATCCGACTGTCAGACTATCATGGCTAAAGGAAATGAATCATGTCGAGACAATAGAAACACTGGAAGATGAACTTAACGACGCTGACGGTTATACGCAGGACGATGCCCATCCCTGTCATCACTAGCTCGTCGCACGCTGAGTAAGGCGCTTTAAAGGGAGTGTCCCACCTTTGGAGCATGTTTCAAAAACATGCCGCAGTGAAACCCCAGGATCAGTTACGTCTGACAATTGCACTGGGTAGTGCCAACGAAGCACCGCCAAGACAATAAGAGTATTAAGTTTAATTATTTTCAAGCACAAATTACGCTGTCAGCGCTTTGTAACAGCACTACGCCTCTCAGCACTACACAAAAAATTTCGACAAATTAACGTGTTGTAAACGTTACAGAATACACCTGTTGGGAAAGCAAGGCAAACGAAATGTATCACTCCCATAGTGGCGGGCAGGGGCCCCAATGAGATTCCTTTTGTGTAGGGGGTTCTTCAAATCGAAATCCTGAACTACTGAGGAGTTCGAGAAAACTGATGTTACTGATCAAAACGTACACTTCTGATTTAACAATAAGTGGAAAGCACAAAGAGGCGACATTCCACCTTTAGTGGTGTTACGGTCGGTAAGACGTTTGAATGGTGTTAGCTACAGGGCACACACCTGCCAAACACTGAGCCAAGGCCCATTCCCGCTCCACCACAACATTGCCTCATAAATAACGTCGAAGCCAATCTAGTCACGCATAAGCCTGTCTGCATAAACCAGGCCGCTTCTTTTGTTCACACTTTTCCCAGCTGCTCCACTCGGTGCGGGCTGGACTGTAGCGTTGTGCGCCGATGGCTTCCGGTGTTCCAGGGCGACCCTCCCTCGCCGCCGGCGGTTTACTCGGACAGCTGCCAGCTGACCTTTGTCAGTCAGCTGAGCTGAGTCAGTCAGTTGGCGGGACCACGCACGGTCTGCCACCTGAGCCCCGTTCTTCATGACCAAATGGAAGCCCATTCCTTACTTCGAGTAAGCCCAGTCGATGGATGACGTAGCTACCGACTTACCTATGACGTCACGGCTCAAGCCCATTCCTTACTTGGCCAAGAGGCAAAGTAGGTGCGGTAACTCGTGGTTATTTACATAGCAACGCATAACAGCGCCCACGACGCATTTGCGGATGGGGTAGGGTGGATGTGGGGGGTTTCATCGAGCCCCTAGATGTGTCAGTTATGAGCTACGCTATTGCCATAGAGTAGTGTGCTACTGTTGGTTGAAAAATGCATTAGTCAGGCTTATTTGCTTTCCCTTCATGATAGTTCGTCAGGGGTTGCAGGTCACGGCGTACCTGGCCGAGGCGCAGTAGGTACACTGATGCGTCAGCCATCATTGCCCGCTTAGTGATTCGATCGCAAATGCACACTTATATGCATTGTTTCTTAACTCCTTTGCTTAGGTACTTAGGCATTATATCAGTGAAAGTATTCCTGTAATGCAAGCTGATTTGTTTCATAGGTCTGATTCACTATTTTGAATTACCAGACCACAGGCATGGGTTGGTAAAGGTTAAACAAACAAACATGCAGTTGTGTGACCTGTAAGCATGATTGTTATGCTGCATGAAAATTATATTATTGATATGGTTGCACTTGTTTTCTATGTCACTTTTTCACTGACCTGTACCTTCACTACATGCCTGACAGATTATGAACAACATGGGGATGGTAGAGTCTTGGAACCCTGCTGTTGAACAGTGTGTCATGGTGACATTACCTAAAATTTATGTTAACAGATTAACCACTGGTATGTATTTCAGCATATCTTATTAACAGGTAACAGGGATGTGAGGTTGATCCCAGAGTAGTTGCTAGTGGTATTGAGGCATGTGGAAGTACAAAAGAGGAGCATAAAATTGTCATAATTGAACATTTTTATTAATGATAAAGGACATATGCATAATTTTGAGCAATTTGTTCTGTACACATCAAGCTATGGCCTGTCCTTATTTTAATTGCATTAAATCTTCTCGATGTGGCCATTATATATACTTTTCCAAAGAAACATTCACAATGGCCATGGCTTTGTCTTCTGTGTTTGACAAGGTGGGTGAGTTGTAAAAAATTGATGTACGTCATAGATGTCATCCTCTTGCATTTAAGTATTGTTTGAATGGGGTTTTACCGTCATCATGTAACCTAAATAGTCAGTTATGGAAGGCAGTGAACACTTAATTCTTAAAATGCTATGTGCCAAATGTTAACACCTGTGGATGAGATCTGACACGCACTAGGCAATCAAACAATGAAATTGTCATACTGTATGTTGCCCAAAGTAATGCAACTGGGTTTACGCAAATTGTTGCCTTTCTCGATGTGGAGAGTCCCCAAGATTTGCAGTCTATGTTCCTTCAAAACACACCACTTGCTGCTCCCTAACTGTCTGTTTCCCAAAGTGTGTTTGTGCTGATTTGAATGTGATGAATTGACCGTTCCGATGCGCTTTTATCTTTCTCAATCTTAACATTACAACATTTAACTGGAGCAAGCTGCATGCATCATCATCTTTGTCATGAGGTGGTCAGCCATGTGCTGTCGCTTTGTGATGCCCATGCACTGCACTTGCAGGTTCTGTATGCTAGAAAGCAACAGTGCACCTGTGTCAGTCTGTTCCACAGGATCTGCCTCGTGGGGCTCTACAGGCACTATGTCATCCCCTGCCTCATGCTCATGATGCAAAATGCAATGAGTGATGCCTGGTGCAATGGTCAATGCAATGAAAACCTCAGCCACCTTGCCCGTGTTTTTCACCCCTTAATGTTTTAGCTACCGCAGTTTGTTTTTCAGCGTGCTCAAAGCACGCTCAATTTCGACACGTGGTTTTTTGTATGGTCTTGAAGTGGCGCTGAGTGGGGCTGAGGTGATTGTTGTCTAGGGAAGGGGTGATGATCTCCGGGGAAGGAGGAAGGTCCTGTCTTTGATGAGGTGTGTGTTAGATGGGAGAAGCTGCCGCCGATGCTCCCTTAGGTCGCAGCAGAGGGAGGGCCTTCTCCGAAAAAACGCGAGAATCGTGGTCGGATCCCGGAACCCTACAAGTACATCTGTGAGCGCGCCGCGGTGATCACAAATAGCCAGTAGATGTGCTGTTTGGTGACGCTTGTGGGTATTATGAGCAGCTGCTATCTCCTTGCTTGGTGAATCCATGAAGAGAAAGGACCCGTTGATGGCTGCAACCACACCCGGGGAGCCGGCGCACGCTGCAAAGCCTGCGATGGTTTCATGTAGCCGCGCTCCTATTGGCCACGCGATGGCGTCACCGCGCGCGACAGCAACGTGCTTGCAAAATATTGTCAGATACTAGTGTGAACCAGATTTTGAAGCTCGAAACTTGTCGCCAACGGAGTGTTGGGTACTGGCTCGGCAAGATATTGCAGCGCAGGCATCACATCTTCCAACGGCCGCTTCGGGTTGCCTCTGCGATGGCCGTGACTGTTATAATAAGGAGCCAGCTTCGCCTAGAGATTTTGAGAAAAAACTCGCGCGAGATACGAAACTGCAATTTGAAATTTTCGTCATCAAGTCTTGGAATCACGTCAGCTACATAATTTTCTGTTTTGTTCACGCGATGTTGGCGCTTTGGCAGGGCCAGAACCGCCACGTCGGCGAGTGCACCACTGTGTTAGTTACTTTCTTGATCCTGCAGCATAAATAGTTTGTCTGGACAGTATGATTGTGGGAAAGTTTATATATTCCTTGAACGCTTTGAAATGTAAATATACTGCATAACCTGACGTCACATGTTACCATGGATATTGTTCGTTTGTGTGTCTATATGTAGAACTCTCCTTAATGCGACTTGTCACAACATGAGATTTATCCCTGCACATGTGCTCCGAGCAAAGCGGTATCCCTGCTTGCAACCACACGCGCCGAAACTCTTTCGTGCGTAGCAAAATACATGGACGACCTTAAGATACATGCACGATGATCTTAGATCGCGTGATGCCCAGTGCCTCTTAAACTTCGCATCTGTGGTATGATCCATTGCATGTGGTTACGCCCACGCAACGCTTGAAATAATGTCACGTCTTTCTGAGTCGAGGGCGATGATATCCCTTTCTCTGCCTATAATATTCTCGTTTAGCTAGGTCGTTATGGTATAGGCAGCTGTTGTGAGAGATTCCCCTGAAGTATTTGCACATTTATACATTGAAGTACATTTGGCTGTCCCGACTCGTCAATATCATCTCTGCTGCGCGTCAAATGTGTTTGTTGGGAAACAGCTGATTTTACTAGCCACCATGTTGAGGAGTTACTTGAAGCGTTCTCCATGACGTTGATGATGTAACTTTGGAACGTCATAGGTTGTTACCTGAAGGGGCGGAGCGTCTGGCAGCATTTTCCCATCAAGAACGGGACCCTGGGACGTGTTGCCTAGCACCTGGGCTGCGCTCCACAGCACCTGGGCTGCGCTCCACAGCACCTGGGCTACGCTCCACAGCACCTGGGCTGCGCTCCACAGCACCTGGGCTGCGCTCCACAGCACCTGGGCTGCGCTCCCCAGTACCTGGGCTGCGCTCCACAGTACCTGGGCTAAGCTTCCCAGTGTCCGGGCTGCGCTCTCAAGTACATGGGCCGCGCTCCCCAGCACCAAACGCCGTCCACAAGTTGCAACTTATGACGTCAGAGGTCAGTGCGTCGCGACAGTTCCGGCGGCTTCGGGAAAAGTCGCTTATGTATGATGTAGGCGCTTGCGATGTCACAGGTAGCGACTCAGGTAGGCATTTTGCCGATGAGAAACGCGTGCCGTCCAAAGGTAAAACCCCGTATGTTCATTTCAGGCCATTTCGTGTTTTTATGTCATGTGATTCGTCTTCTCATGCTCAACGGGGATATTTAAAGCAATAGTTGGAAATTTTACAAACTTTTAGCTAAAATAAAGGGATAAAAACTTGTGAACATTTCAACTGATTGTTTAAATAGTCGAATTCAGCATGAGTAGACGAATCAGATGACATAAAAACACAAAATGGCAAGATGCGATAACAGGAATTTGTTCTCTTCCTAGCCATTCTAGGAACGTCTTTAGCCTGACACGAGGCTTCGCCTTATTTCGCGCATGTCGTCAGTACCAATAGACCTGCTCTATGGTGAAGGACTGGTGGTTTAGCAGTGAGAATGAGGCATCAACACACGCATCCGAAAAGTCCATGGTCGTGTCCTGGTCCTGCATGGTGTCTATCGATGCGATAGTAAAGCAGTACGAATAAGAAAAGCCCTAGGGTTCGTTCGCATCGTAACTCCTCCCTAATGAGCAGGTCGCCGTTTGAATTAGGCCAGCGCAAATTCCGCTCATGTCACGCCAGTGCTGGAGGTAATGTGTTGTCTGGCCGTCGAAGTGATTGCCCATAACAGTCTGCAGCACGCGCAAGTACTAAGTAACCATTATTAGGTGCTAGTGACAGCACTGGTATCATTTAGACTGTGAAATATCGCTACGTGTTACGAGTTATGATCACGTTGCTTCGAAATATTACTGTAACGAAAGCGCTGGTGTTCATGCACCAGGCTGTCACCAGATTATCATTTAGATTAAAGCGACACAACTTTTCTTCCTCAGATACCAGTTATATCGTGCCATGGCAGGAGCATTTCCTTCCCGCTGCGTCACACGAGTTTGTCGTAAGATACACGATACAGACGTGATGTTGCATGGATCCCTCCATTTAACGCAGCCATAGCCCCATCCCAGCTTAACTCGCCCTGACAAGGCGACATCGGACCCTGCCAAAAACAGTAACACAAAATGAAGGAACGTGTACGCCTTTGATTCATTATACCATGGGATAACAAAATATAGTCTGAGTTTTCACCCTAGGGGAAGCTGTGTCCATCTCCCGCCATCCCCATACCATCTCCTCTCCCCGTCTCACTCCACTTTCAGAACTAACAGCCGACCTCGGCTCATCCCAGCAGCGGACTCACCTTGAAGTTGCCGAAGCCGAGATGGTCGCAGGAGCACTGACACTCACGGATGTGCTGCTCCAGATCCTGCGGTAGCGGCGGCACGCACGTCAACTCGATGCTGTCCGGGTCCACCACGGAGGGCGACGCCCGCGAACACGCGTTTCCATTGCACTGGTTCCACCGTCGGCGCGGATCCATGATGTGCTCAGCTCCCTTGGAGCTCACTTAGCCACGAAAACACCGAATACCGCCGAAGCTGTCGCAATGCCAAGTCACCAGCGCCTGAGCGTCGCCGGTGTACGCCCGACGATACTGGCAGAGTGCCAAAACGCTCCGAGGTCGAGGCAATACGGCCTGATGGTGATCTTTCCAGCGGCACGCGTGGGTCAGAGGTCAGCCCCCGCCCGCGGCGAGCGTTCGGCACCGACTGAGGTGCCGCCGGCTCGGGACGCCCGCCGACGCACAGCGCCGCCGCGCACGGGCCTCATGATGACCGTCCATAGTTCTAATGCCGTCGTTCTTCGTGGGCTAATTTCATGTTCATCCTTTTGGGTTTTTCTGAAAGGGGTTAGGGGTATTGGGGGATTTAGGGTCAGGGCCCGTGCTGACTTTACGTCTCCCACGCAACAGCGACGATCCCACTGCCTCAACGGCTTTCCCCCAGACCAAGAGCTGACCTCAGCTACGAGGCCCTGAAGGCGAGCGTGCAGACTGACAGGTACCCCGGCGGCGCGTTGTGCGCTTTAAAGAACTGTATCACCCCTCATACGCGCTTTTGACATTTTTTGTTTTGCCAGGATCGCATCTTGGCTGTTATTTCCAGGGAACAAGTGTTCGAACTTTACTGTAAGCGGGAAGCTAACTGTTCAGTTTCGCACGAGCAACTGTGTTTTCTACAAATTCATCTGCTTCAAATGCCGTCCTTCCATAACTTCGCTAGGCTGAAAAATGTCTTGAATGCTCAGTTATCTATCGCCCTCGTCTTAGGACATTACAAGTCTTTACGCTGCTCAAATACTTCTCCACTGAATGCAAACACGACACACAAAGACACACATGTTATTTCGCATACCTTGGCTCTGATTACACGCTAGGTCTTTAGACATCGAGTCGGCCAATCAGAGGCTGGCGTTCCAATGAATAGCCTCGGGCGGTTGAATGTCTCGCGTCCGGTGCCAGGTCATGCGAGGTGGTACTGTTTCGAGCTTTCTTTTGATCAGAAGTCACGATGTTTTGCCTGGGCCCGTGGGGTTTGCAATTTGCCATAGTAAACATCACTCGGTAGCTATAGCCTGGCCAAAAGATGCTTTTAAATAACAGAGTGTTGCGATTAAGACATCACATGTTGGCATGGTTTGATACTGGGACAACTTGGCAAATGACAAGTACGATATCAACCTCTCAGCTGTACATGAAGCAAGGCAATGCAAAGAGGAGACATTGCACATTTCTGCCTCCTTCTATGTGAACTTATTCACACACACACACGCACACGCACACGCAGACGCACACGCACACGCACACGCACACACACACACACACACACACACACACACACACACGCACGCACGCACGCACGCACGCACGCACGCACGCAATCCTTCCACGAAACAGCCTTTTTGCATTCAGAAATATCAACCTTGTCCATATCTAACAAGGGGACGCCGTCTCCGCGTCGGCCAGAAACCACGGACAGGATGGAAACGACCGGCGGCCACTTGTTCTCCTGCGACCTTGGGCTGGACGTCCAACTACACGCGGCGAGGTGGGGTGAACAGGGTCATGACCTCTGGAGCAGCGTCTGAAACTCCGAATGGAATGGAATTAAAACTGATGCCGGCCCTGCTACAAACGTGATGGCCTCGATCGGGCGGGACTGCGCCGCCAGCTGGTCTTTCGACAGAATTGCGCGCTCGCATGGCGGCCGTCTTTAAATGTCTGATGCTATCTGGCATAGCCACAACTCGTGACGCCCAGCATATCGGGCAGAATTCTCGAAATGCTGAATTATGAATGCGTTGCTGTTACGCTTTTCGGCGTGCTAGCTGAGACGACGTTTGAGCCCACGCCGACGTTCCCGTCTTTGACGATGTGTTCCACCTCGCACAGCGCATGTGACCTGCACTCACGCAACGAGCGACGGTAGTTCAGATATCCCAAGCCTTTTGCAAGTTAATCTGGACCCAGGGGAAGAGAGCAATGACGCCCTGGCGGCTTCCCGCTGTCAGCAATGTGCGTTTTTCTCCCGGCAAGAACAAGAAGGTGAAAAAGCAGAGATTGAATCGCTTAACTCTTGGTTTTTGTGTAGCTTTGGTGGGTTTTAACTTCCCCCAGCCAAAATGCGCTGCTGAGTCCTTTCCTTCTGCCACAGATGCCGATGAAACCTGGCTAGAAATCAGCACACCATGACGCCGGCCACTCTGCTCTCGGTAGTAGCCCGCTCCGTCGTTATTTGAGAAGTTCGACAGAGTCATCGGCACGCTTCCGAGTTCCACTATCACAACTGCAGAGCTTTTACGCGAAGGAGGTCACCTATCTCGGCCAAGAGCTAAAACTCAACGGGTTTGATGTGGCTCAATAACTTCACCGATAAAGAATAGATTCAAGTAATATAAAAATATATACTATCCGGAGAACGCAAATACCCTCAGCCGATGTGATGAACATGAAGAATTGATTGTCTCACACTTTTTAAATACGGTTGGGAGTAATAAAAAACAGAGAATTTGGAGTGCATGAATGCAGTTCTGATGCAGACATCCCATTGCTCAACAGGCTGCTCGGGGTGTCACATCAAGGCCAGAAGGCAAGACATGCAAGAAACGCCCACTGCAGCTTGACAATCCACAAATCACACACACACACCGTGCATGCGCACCTATAATTGCGTCAGACTCGGTTTCATATCTGAGTTGTCAGCCAGCGCATTTACGTCATATTCCACATATCCAGCGGCGATAACTGCATAGCTGCATGAGGCTATACACACATCACCACACAATTTATGAACCCACTCATGTTGTATTAGCATACTAGCTCATAAATTATTGCTGCAAGTGGCTATATTCTGAAGCTCATTGATCTCCTTATTTATGGAGTTGGCCTGTATGAACGGAACAAAATGCTTAGGAAGGTGCATGACTTAATTAAACATAAATCTTTCTAAGCTAACTAGAATCGATTTGTCATGAGTTTCTTTGCTCAAAATAACTGACCCGCCATACACGTCAAGGTGAGTACTGAGCAAAGTGCACAAGCAAGCAACAGGGGTGTGTATTATGCGAAAGCCCAACGTTTCAAGGCATTTTTCATAGTCATGCATGGACAGGGCTATACGAAAAATTGATTCGGGCAAGAAGAACCAGCTACCGCTAGTTGTTAAGTTCCTTTGAAAAAAGAATGTGCGGAGGGCTGTGAGTTTTATGTTGAAATGCATTTAGTGACCTTCAGTGTAACTGGAGGTAATGGGTTAGTAAAAAAGGTAGTAGCCGTGGGTTAAACAATGCTACGCAGCCTTCGTAAAGAATAAGTATATGATTCTAAGACGGCAAGAACAGAATATGCATTATGCTTTTCTCATAATGTATACTGATGTTTGTTTGATAACACCTTTTCACCAACACCTTTTTGTTGCATTTAAGCTGGGTGATTTTCGACACAAGAATTCGCCGGCAAAAAAAAATTGTGAAAGTACCTGAAACATTTTTCAGACAGAGCATGATCTGAGTCTATGCAGACTTTGCCAATTAAATCCTATAGGAAATGCTTTGCGAGTCGACTGGAATATCACCTATCAACTGTTTGAGAAACTGATTGCCTCTGGAGTGGGCGAAGACCATTGGTTGCAAGATTAGCTCTGAAAACTGTAGATAATGATTATTTCAATCAATGCTTGAAACGGGTGCTGGATGAATTATATTATTGTGTAGCGCGTGTCAATGAACGTTCCGTCTAACCGACCTGCGCAGGCGCTGCTTGCCGCCTGACAATAATCGCAGCAGTCGATTTGTTATGCCTCGTTCTGATACTACCCACTAGTGCGGAGGAGTTCGCTCTGCACTGGTGAGAATTGCGACATGTCGCGAGAAATATCATATTTTGTTGCCTCTTTTTCATACATCGTTGAACCTGTTGTGTAAAAAAGCACATAAATAATACAAGCCTCCACATTCCATGGACTTACATATCCTCAGCGGTTGTTAAAATATGAAGCTTGATTTATTAGTCAAGTTGCTTTCGTAACATATTCAAATATTTACATAAAGGAAGCTAACAAAAAGTAATATTTTACGTCGCAGTTGCGACACAACTCACACCAGGGGAAAAGAGGAGTTATTTTCCGCACTCGAGTGCATTATCCGCAGGACGTATAATAAATTGGCCGCAGAAAGTATTGTTAAACAAGCAGCATTTGCGTCGAACGAACGTTTATTTAGCACTGATACGCATGAGTGGGGGGTTTAAGCAGGGCCAAGAAGGCTAACCGCCATCCTCTTTTTAAGGTGAGGGGACACCAATGTTAAATGCCCCATCCCGAACCCCACTGTCATATCTAATTTGCGTCTAGTTTAAGTTTGTGCCGCTTAAAATGTACCTGTCACTTCACCTAGTTCACCAGCCATCTTTCTCAAACCACACCAGACGATTTTTCGTATCGTAAATGACAATATTTCATGCTACTATGTTCTCGGACGAATGAAGAGATCTCTGGACAAGTCCCATGCTTCTCTAGCATGTAAAGCTCCTTGCCGTCTATTTATATAGTCTTGGTACTTTTGTCTATCCGTTTACGCTCAATTCAAGATAAAGTCGTTAAGGTCTGGACGGGTATGTCGTAGACGGTTGGTGTAGTCGAGCAATTCGGGAAAAAATCAGCTTATGCGGGTGTTGTATGCAACCGTCGTAAAACTACCGTTATTTCACTTTATGGCTGAACAGACGAGGCAATCCTTCAATGACCATGAGTTCTTGGCTGTTTCTGCAAGTAAGAGAGTGGCATAAGCCTTATTCTTCGGAGAAAAAACGGGAAAATGAGGGAAATAGTTGGGTTGATATTTCGGCAACATGTCTTTGTCGAACCACTAACCGAAGTTAGCAACGTGCCAATATCAAAACAATAGCTGGAGACCTCAGCTATTGTTTCGATAAAGGCATGTTGCCGAAATATCAACCCAGCTATATGTTCATTCTCCCGGCTATCTCCGAGGAATAAGGTTGATACTACTCTCTTATCTATGTGAATAATGTTCCTCGCCAATGCACTGAACAATACGCGCAATTTTGAACAGAATAGTTTCTGCAAGCAAGTACCTTGCTTACAGTCGGATGTTCGAGCAGTTTTAGTTCTTCGAGCTACTGGACGAGACGGAGTCAAGTCTAATATCTCAGAGGCATGAACTGGTGATGCAATAACACAAAAATTATGTGCAACTGTAACAGACAGATTCAGCAATGCCTTAAAAAGGAAAATTTACCCATTTGTTGATTTGTGTATCTTCCTGTATCAACAGAGAAGCGCTCCCAGGACAGGCGAAGTTGTTTAGACAAACAATAAATACACAGCACACAGCAGTATCGGCATTAATAATGGACGACATGTCTCAAAGCTAAGTGAGAATGCTACAGAGTTAAAACATACGTACTTCCTTGAACTCTGAAAATACCGAAAATGTAATGGAGGATATCCGCGCTAGTGTTGCGTGAATATCCTTCTATCCGCGTTAAAACAGTGTTTACAACGCTTGGCAGTCTGCAAAACAGACCGCTCTGTACCGTTTGCAAACAAACGCGAGGTACAGCGAGCAGAATTCGGGTGCGGGCCGACCGAGGCGGCGCAAGCAAAGGAAACCAGCTGAGCAAGATTTGAGGGTCCAGTTTACCTTAGAAGTTGTTTCTAAATCAGAAGAATTGTACTGCACTCTTCGTGCTGCTGGGGATGATATCTTAAAGTGAGGCGGAAAGCTGTCATAAGATAGGAGAGCTGTTTGCCCCGGGAATGTGTAAGCAAGTGATCAAATCAGAAACTTGTGCCGCACTTGATCGACCCGCACTTCGTGGGAAATTGGTCGCCCCGTCTAGCCGACACTACAATATTCAGAAGCCGATAACACCTTTGCAAAATACGCAGCCATCACCGCGGTTAGGTTGAATTTCGACCAGCTGGTATTGAATTGGAACGACCGAATGACGGGACCAAGTGATCGGCTGTCCATACTATGTCAGGGACATGTGAAGCGAAGGTTAATCTGGTATCTAGCGTTACGCCACTTCTCTTATTTTACACACATTTTTCAAACGCAGTTCTATCGATAAAATACTTTGGAAGAGTGAGTTGACGGGACTGAAAGGCATTTGCTCGTTTTGCAGGGCGAGGACTTTAAAATGAGCAATACGTGGAGACGAGTAATGCAAACAATTCAAATTCATTTAAAAACGCATTGGTTTAGTGATTCAAAGAATTGATGCCAATAATGGACAAGCAATGCAGCAAGCCATAAAAACTCTAGCAAAATAGTTATTGAGTGTTGCTACTTACCTAACCGATTTATCATTTTGAGAATTTTGCAAAATACTAGAATACTCAACGTTTCAAGCAGCGCTTGACTAAACCAAGCATAGCTTATGTTGCATGACTGAGCCAAGCATAGGCTATATTGCGTGGCTACATTCTGCGTGTTGTTCGATTGAATGATCAGTGTTGTTCATTCCCTTTTCGCCTTTTAGGATAGCTCGTACGTCGACAATTTGGTCCTCAGCCGTTTCAATGCGGTTTCTCAGCCGCTTAGAAAGCACTCGATTTGCAACTCTACCCAGAGCAGGCCTTTAACATGTGAAGTCTATGGGCTAGAAGGAAAAGTACGTTATGGAGTGGTTGTACTTCCAACGTACTTCGGTGGGACTGCCAATAGCTGCCGGCTCTAGCAGTTACGATCAGAACACAGCGAGTTTGCGGGGGGCATTTCGTGGACAGCTCTGGTTTCAGGGACATGAGGTCACCAGGTGCGCGTTTTAGGGACATGAGGTCACCAGGTGCGCGTGTCCGGCCGGGGCAAACGGTTGCAGCACCATGTGCTGCGAGTGCCGCACAGTATGTGCGGGGAGAGTGGGGCAAGACGGTTGGGGCAGAAAAGCAAGACATCACATTACAGCCTAAAGTACTAGCGTCACCGCCGTCAACTTCACAAACCGCTATTTGCCTTCCAAGTGAATACTTTCCACTGGCTTGTCTAGAGCCCCTCTTACCTATAGTAAGGTGTAAAAAGGTTAGCTTTTGGCCGATGATGTCTCGCATGATCAGTGTTTATATCACATAAGGATTCATGACGCTTCCCTCTTCGAACCCCATGCCCTCCGACGAGCCCCAAAGGCTTGTTACGACGGCTACCGACTCTTGTCTGTTTAAAATTCAACTGTCCTTTTAACCCCGTCTCATTGCCTTGCTTAGTCCTTCGTTTTTCCCTAGCTGCAAACACCATGGCCTCGGTTATGAGGGAAAGACGACGCGAGAAAGATGGAGCAGGGAGAGTATCCACACGGCTGCCACATCCGTCACGAGGGAGCAGCGTGAATCAGGCGGCTGCTTTGCACGGAGTACCCAGCACGCGACTTCAACGTCGCCCTTCTGACAAGTGTTCGCTCCAAGTGGCTTGGAGCCCAAAAAGAGAGTATACACACCATAGTAAGAAAATGAATTAAAAGTGACATACTGCTTCTAAAGAGTATGTTCTACGGCTTAATGCCCTCAAACGAGCTTGGCATACCAGCATGCTGAAATACTCATACCACACAAGGTCAAAGCGGGCATGGCCGGGAAGGATTTATTGAGCGGCTTCATGACGAGGAACAAAAACCCATCTGCTCCGTACGCCAGAAGCCACGTCTGCAGCACGTGCCCGTGGACTTAAAAAGATTGTCGTTGACAAGCTATTCGATCTGCTGGAATAGGTACATGATGGCATCGCCGACCCGCACAGAATATTCTATGCTGATGAAACGGGCGCAACAAGAGTAAAGGCAAAACCACCGGCCCAAAAAGAGAAAAAGCAGATTGGGAGTGCACCCTCGGCAGAGCTGTGCAGCTTACCACGGTGGTTGTGCGCATGTCCGTGGGAGGCAGTTTTGTTACACCGATGACGTTGTCCCATGAACTTGTGGGACAAACATCTGGAGGACGGCGCACCAGCCGGAACAATCTGCGAGTACCGTCACTTCGGATGGATGCAATGCGCCATATTAAAGACATGGTTCAAACATTTTCTTAAGCATGTTAAGCCTTCATCAGGCGATCCAGTTTTGCTTGTCATGGATGGCTATCTGGGCACCAGGAGCCTCGAACTGATTGACATCGCGCGAGACAACCCCGTGGCCAGCATCAGCATATCACCTCACACCAGTCACCGTCTGCAACCGCTTGACGGCACGTTCATGTGACATCTGAGCATCTTTTATTCACAAGCCGTGTACAAATTTCTCAACCGGAGCCCTGGACGAGTCGTGGCCATCTATCGAGGGGATAGAATCTACGACAAGACGTGGCTGAAGGCGGCCACGCCCACTACAGGCAAAACGCTTACGGTTTCGGAGACATCCTTGCCCTTGGCTGCTGACGCGTCCACGTCTAGGAATGCAGATATCTCCACAGCTATAGGGCCGACAGAAGCATCAAGGGTCGCTGAAATGGCGATGGTAGTGGAGGGGCCCGCAGCAGCGGAGGTGTCCACGGCTGGGACGATTAAGCCGTCCTGGTCAGCGGCGGCCGCTTGGGCGACCGCTACACCTGCTTCACCACCTCCCCAGCTCCTGCAGTGCCACCGATGCCGTCCTGGTCAGTGGCGGCCGCTTGGGCGACCGCTGCACCCGCTTCACCACCTCGCCCAGCTCCTGCAGTGCCACCGATGCCGTCCTGGTCAGTGGCGGCCGCTTGGGCGACCGATGCACCCGCTTCACCGCCTCCCCCAGCTCCTGCAGTGCCACCGATGACGCTCAGCCCTGCTGATATACTGCTCGCCCCGAAAGCACTTCAGCACAAGGGGCCACAACATGTCGTAAGCAAGTAGGAACGGCCATTCTAACAAATGCACGGTACAAGAATCAGTTGCAGGAGAGCGTGCAGAAAGGGAAGGGAGAGCCCCAGAAAGAACCCCAGTGACAGCAACAAAAAAGGAAGACCTGCAACAACTAGAATGACGGAAGTAGCAAGTAGAAAACGACAAAGGCCCATTTGAGGTACGAAGAATGAAGGTACGAATAACGAGAAGCGACTGAAAAGGAAGCCAAGGCAGGAAAGATGACAAGGGTGATAGTGAAGATGATGGAGAAGTAGATAGTGTGCGGTGCCTGTTCTGTAACGAGTCGCTTGGTGGGTTGGTGTCGGATGAAGGATGGGCATGTTTTAATTGGCGTAGGAGCTGTGCACATGATGAATGCACTGGTCTGGACGAGCGTGATCTGTACTTCACACGCAAGATGTGTTCTCAGAATTAAAAGATCCTGAGACATCTGAGGCTGAATAGGCTTTGGATATCCTGTGACTTATTGAGTCGGTTTGTATTTAAGTTTACCTACCTCAAAAGTTTCCAGCTGTTTCTTTCGCTCAGGTGCTTTATTCGAGCTCCTATCGTGCAAACCGAAGCCTCTCTAAGGTCAAGTACCGGGGCAACGTAATGTTGATCAACAAAAGCTGTGTTTCACTGCGAGCTGTGTGGGCAAGGACCTATTAAAAGTCTGAGAAACAATGTTGGTATTTCCGAGGCTATTTCCAACTTCATCTTTGTATCGATAGCAGACAAAAGAGAATACCAAGCGTTGGCTTGAGAGTGAGGCTCACACTCGCCTCACACACAAAAATTGTCCCGATTTTAAAAACTTTGATTATGCTTCTCTTGGCTCAAGAAGTGCTGTAAAAACATACTCTTTCTTTGGAGAGAGATATGATGATGAAAGATCTCAAGTACGGATCTGGGTCATTGGTGTTAGGATAGTCGGCCATTTGGGGAGGATCACGCTTCGTGACCCACTCCCATTTGATTGCGGCGCACGAGTGTGTTGGGGAGACCCCGTTATGACCCACTGGTGGGATCTATGACGTTTTTGTGCAAGCATCCGGGAAAACTCCTTTTGGGTATTATAACGGTTCAGAGATCACCCAATGCCTCTTTGCGTATGATCGCATATACAAAATGTCGGCTTTGTACTGACATAACGATATGTAGTTGTTATCATTCGTCATGTTTGAGATATATCGTTTTAAGTGTCAGGCGGTCTGTTTATGCACTACTTTCCCTGTACTATTTCGCACTCTGTATCAACAAGAACACTGCAATAAACGGCCAAGTTTGTTGGTCCAATAACTAGCAAACCTTTTGAGGACGAAAGTCATTGCCTTCTGTCATTGTCTTTGAGTGTTGTGTGTTGAGCCGTGAAAAACATGTCGATGTTTTTCGAAACTGTATTGGACTTTTCAGTTAAGTCTGAATGGTCGCTGTAGGTAACTGTTTGAGACTGCTGGCTCACCGATTACGAGATAATTCTGTCCATACCTGCCCGAGGGAACATTTTACGTGTCATTTATTGCTTTGGCACGGTCACGCTGTTAAAAACGCCGTGGAGACCCCTGCGCCTCTCGCCAACTGGCATCAGCCGGATCGGTCAGCAGCGTCGGAGACTCAAACCCAGCTACGTACCACATGCAGGAATCGGATGTCTGAGCCACTCAGGCACGGCTGAAGGAACGGAAAATATGAATATATTAGGGAAGTATAATACCTAATATACCTGCACCCCAATATATTTAGACAATATGAGATACGATATATACGCATCCCAATCATTTGACCACTGAACTGCGTACGTAATCGGCTGAAGCGCACCGTGGATGCCTGAAAAGCTAGCGCAGTTAGTTCTATCCTGTGTTGCCGAAGCGCTATGAAAAGGACTGATCGTTTTATTGAGCATTATTATGTTTATACATGTACCATACACACACCACACACACCCCACACACCACACCACACACACCACAACACACACACACACACACACCACACACACACACACACACACCACACCACACACACACACACACACACAACACACCACACACACACCACACACACACACACACACACACACACACAAACACACACACCCACACACACACACACACACACACACACACACACACACACACACACCACACAACAACACACACACACACCACACACACACACACACACACACACACACCCACACACAAACACACACACACCACACACACACACCCCACACACAACACACACACACCCACACAACACACACACACACCACACACACACACACACACACACACACACACACCACACACCACACACACACACACACACCCACACACACACACAACACACACACACACACACACACACACACACACACCACACACACCCCACACACACACCACACACACCCACACACACACACACACACACACACACACACACACACACAACACCACACACACACACACACACACCACACACACACACACACACACACACACACACACCACACCCACACCACAACACACAACACACACACACACCACACACACACACAACACACACACACACACACAACACCACACACACACACAAACACACACAACCACACACACACAACACACACACACACACACCACAACACACACCACACACACACACACACACACATATGCAAAGGTTTGCGTGACAATGCCGTCTAACCAGCACCTGGTACTATATTGAAAGTCACTTGTTCTCAACATAACAACGCCAGCTTGGGTTTTTACACAAGCATAAAACGAGAAGACCGCAGCAAAGGTGCAGTTTCAGCCGAGGGCCTCAAGCCCCCCCCCCCGTCCCTCCCACCCAGCTTTGGGAAGGAAGTGGGCCAAATCCGGAGAGAAACACGGTTTGGTGCACGCTGTTTGTTTATGCTTTATTAAGTGCGATTCCTTGGTTTGTATCGTCTAGGTTTGCTATGTAGTCTCATGTTTGCTCTGTATACCCTGACAATTCTTCTGGACTTGTTTTGGACAGATCATAAAAACACAGTATTGAGGGAAGGTTAAGCAATTTTTCACTGCTAAGCCCGCCCATCTCACCTTGTTTTGCGATTACAGCCCTGGACTGCGGGCCTTCGAATAGCCTGTCTTCCAGAAAGAGGC
>NW_023596818.1:17518266-17566892 GCF_011947565.3 Pollicipes pollicipes
GTTTAGCACCACCGTGAACAAATGCGAATTGCGTGAGGCGTGGTGATGCCAGGAGCCGCAGCTGCCCGGTAAGAGAACACCCACCAGTCTCACTCCAGCCAGCCAGCCAGAACTCACCGCAAGCATCAGCGGCGCAACGAGCACCCAGCAGACGAGGAAGTACATGCTGGGCCGGTAGTTGATCATGAATTGGATGTTGTCCGAGAAGCGCTTGACGCCATATATCCACATGATGCCAATCAGCTCGAACACAGCGATCAGCATCACGCAGAGTCCGCCAAACGTGTCCATCAGGTGCAGAACGTACGGGCCCGACTGCCAGCAGCGCACCGCCGTCACAGGGCCGCGCCGAGCAAATGGCCTGGTGCTGGGCTACTCTTAGATGGATCACAGGCCTCATCAGTTATAAGGGCAAAACAATTAACTAGCTTAAGAAGCAGACGCCTGCACATACTTGGACATAGAATCAACGGTCACAACCTTTTTTATTAGTTGTTGCAGAAAACCAGCTGACAACTTCGCCCCATATTATCATCACGTGACCGCACTGGATTCTCTTTCGGGTTATCGACACGTTTAAAATTGTATGCAAGTTTCTTTTCCGCCAGAATCTCTGTCATATAACCAAAAAGCCCAATAATCCATACCAGGAATCCCATCCACATGCTAAAGACTGCTTTTCGCCCAAATATTTTCACAGAAAGATAACAATAGGAACTTCTTCCTCCGTTCTTTCTTCGATATAATCCCATTATGAAGTCTTACCTGAGAGACGCAGGGCAGACCAAGGAGAAAACAGGAACTGGAGGCTACCAACGTGACCAGAGCCTTCCAGTTCCGTGTGGACGGGAACGAGTCGTAGATGGCCGTTGTGACGGTTTCCAGCAAGGCAAACTGCCAAAACGACGCGTTGGTTTTGGGATGTTTTTTTTTGGGGGGGGGGGGCGAGTGGGCATGGTGAAACAGCACAGAGACACGACATAACTGTGTATGGCAATAAATGAACAATGCACAATTCAATGAATGGCATCTGTTGGGAATTCGTGGATGCGTTGCTGCATAACACAGATTGTGTTATGTGCATAACACAGATTGTGTTCTGTGCATAACACAGATTGTGTTCCGTGCATAACACAGATTGTGTTCGGTTTGGTGCTTTTAAAGATCACGACATCGAGTTGTATGTGGGGTGATTAGCCGCTAGCAGCGCCGCAGCTGCAAACTGACAGACAAATATCCTCCCAAACACACCTTCAAAGCGCATTTTATTGCCCAGTTCAAAAGGTGCAATTGCGAAACGCAGCACTAATGGCTGCCTTTCTGTAAGGGAAAGCTTACGAAACAAAGACAGAGTTCAAACGTTATCAGTGACCAGGAAATTCACCATTTCCCTTGGCACTGGGCCAGTCTCCCAGCCAGTGTCCACCCCGTACCGCACTCACCTCCGAGTCCAGGCCGAGGGTGTAGAGCATGACGAAGAACAAGATGGACCAAAGCTGCCAGCCGGGCACGCCGCCTATGGCCTCGGGGAATGCGATAAATGCTAGGCCCTGGCCAGACTTCACCACCTCGTCCACCTTAACGCCGGCCGACTGGGCCATCGAGCCCATGATGCTGAAGATAGCCACGCTGGCGATGATGGATGTGACGAAGTCCAGCGAGGATATCACCATTGAGTCGATGTGCACCTTGTTGTTGAACTTGTTGTACGAGCCGAACATGATCAGGCCGCCCCACGAGACGCTTAGTGAGAAGAACATCTGCTCGGCTGCCTTCTGCCATACCTGCGAGGGGTCACCAGTAGGTCGCAGGTCAGACGATTTGGAAGTCATTCCCATCGGTCACAAATATTCGCAAGATATATGTCGGATACGAATCCATATGGCGAAAGCGGCGAATAGCTTCGCTTATAGTCGTCCAAACGTCCTGCCAGAAGCAAACAGGTTTTTCACCCCCTGGAGCATACTAAAAATTAAGAGCAGTATAAGAGCAACAGTCGCGTAAAACATCAGGACCGCAATTGTAATGAGTTACTTCTGTTATCGTGACCCAGCGTGGCAAAATATCGAACCAGTGCGACAAATTAGGTTATCAGTCTTCCACAAAACTGCCGCCCAGTGGCGGATATTTGCTCCAGCTGCTCACAGTGATGTCCTTGAGCTTCTCCCACTCGGGGATAAAGAAGAACTTGATGCCATCAATGGCCCCCGGCAGGGTGCAGCCGTAGGCCAGAATGGCGATCAAGAAGACGTACGGCGCCGTGGCCGTGACGTACACCACCTGTAGGAACAGACCGCCTCGGTCACAGCCTAGATGCGGAGCAAGCATCAAGAGACGCAGGGCTGGAGAGAAAGAGAATGGGAGGAGAACGGGAGAGGCTGAAAAAGGAAGCCAGGGTAGATAAAGAGAGAGTGAGAAGTAGATCGAGTAGAGAGAGAGTGAGAGTGAAGAGAGACGAGAGAGAGGAGAGAGAGAGAGAGAGAGAGAGAGAGAGAGAGAGGGAGAGAGAGAGAGAGAGAGAGAGAGAGAGAGAGAGAGAGAGAGAGAGAGAGAGAGAGAGAGAGAGAGAGAGAGAGAGAGAGAGAGAGAGAGAGAGAGAGAGAGAGAGAGAAAAAGTCACCTTAAGAAAGTGACCTTTCACAAGTATTTTGGGCATGCCTGTTTTTTTTTTTGGTGTTTTTTGGTCTTCAAAAATATTCAGTTTAATGCAGACAAATGTCCTACAGGCTGTCTGTCACCTTTGGAAGTTATCACCGCTTATGCAGCGTCGCTTAAATCAGCTAGCATAGCTAGGGCATTCTAAGCGGTCCACCCCAACTGAACGCTGATGTCCACTACGAAGCTCTAGCTTACCTTGCCGGAACTCTTGACACCCTTCATGAGGCAGAAGAAGACGATGATCCAGGAGAGGAGCAGGCAGAGCGTCAACTGCCAATTCATGCCCCCGATGTCGCCGGGCGTGTCCAAGCCGTCTCCCAGGCGCAGCACAAAGTGCCTACAGACAGTTCGTTTCAGCGTTCAAATGGAAATGCTCCTGGGTGGCAGCAACACCTTCAGCAAGTCACCACTTCGACAGTTTCTTGGTTTCCAGCATGCACCACATTAAGTGGGCTTCCGGAGACGCTTCTAAAAGTTATGCTTGCCGTCGGTACAGCAGTTTATTGGTTACTGCACGAGCATAGTAGGCAACGCAATGGGAAAGAGCACAGAACCGGTTTCAGTCAAGTTCCGTTGTTTTCTTTGCGTGGTGTTGCGCGGCAAGGCAGACTAATGGTTCCATTCCAAACTCGGGGAATACTTATCTAGGTGCGTAGCAGGCGATGGGATATGCTTACACAAGTGAGAGATATCAGGCGGAGGGGAGCAGATTAGTGATGCGAAAGTGGACCGTGCGCAGCGTGATCTCCACGAGCCCGTCTAGCAGGAAACGGAAGTTTCACACCGCCCGATTGCGATGCCGCCGAATGGAGAAATCCAGACCCCATTCAGGGGGCTGCGCCGCATCCGACGAGCTACTCAACCGCGTGATCACGACTGAAGGCCGTCCTGAATAGACGCAACGCTCGGGTCATGGGAAAGCTTCAAAGCGGAGGGCGCGAAAGCGAAAGCGTCTTCGTGGATCGGACAGCACACTCGGTATGGACTGCCCCGACTCTTAGTTGTGCGGCGGCTTCACGTATGCTGTTGACATGGCACTTAATGTTAGGGTTGCGTTCAAGCACAGACTTGCGATGTGTTCTTGTAGTTCAAACTATATAGATTCAGTATGAGATTATCTTGACCTTTGCGACCGCCAGAGATTGGCCGGAATTCACTCATAACGAACGCTAATGAAGTTGTCATTGACTGAATAAGCAAATTATCCAGCATTATTTGCATTGAAAAGGTTCCGTCTGTCAGCCAATCGCATGGGTGAATGACATTTCGTGTGGGTTGACTAGTTTCATTCTTTACCAAGATCCGATGCGATACAATCCCGATTTCATTATCTTTGCTGTGATTCCTTTCAAATATCTGTCATGGAAACCAAAGCATCGAGCCAACACGTGCATACGAATTTCGCCGTCCAAAGGTAAAACCCCACATGCTAATTTTAGCTATTTGGACTTTTTCCTGCTGCCTGATTCCTCTACTGATCCTGAATTCGGCCTATTCAAACCACCAGTTGAAATTTTGGAAAAGTTTTAGCCATTTTTTAGCCAAAGTTGTGAAAATTTCAACTATTGGTCTAAATATCCGACCTCAGCATCAGAAGACAAATCAGACAACACAAAGACCGCAAAATTCCCACGATAGACATATGGGGTTTTAACTTTTGACAGCAGAATTAAAACGAAGCTTGCTCCTGCCGGACTCCAAAACAGCAATATTCTTACTTTCAGCAATATTGTGAAAGCATTTGCGTTCCAAACAACAGGAGCAGTGCCGATTCAAAAGGTGCATTTGAATTCGGCAATGACTTCCATGCAAACAACCAACTTGTCTGGTTAAATATGTTGCATTGCCATGAACTGATACCTTACAACCCTCCGCCCGGCGAAGAGTTGTTGACCCGCGCCCGGTCAGGGGCAGTTGACCTCTCCTACGGTTTTTAAGCACGGGTAAAAAAAAACGAATGATCGCAGCAGCCTCAAACCTTTCAGTACCTGTTATCTATCAAGTTGACATCGCTTATGCAAATTTGAAGCTTTACTCTACCAACATCAGTGACCTAGGTCAGGATTGCCAAGCATAGTTTTAACTGTAAGAGCTACAGCCTTCAGACCGGAGCGCTCAACAGCGGCGGCTCTCATCGAGATATTTGGGACCTATTTAAAAACAATTCCCGATTTCTTTCACCGACATTCGCAGAAAGCTGCCGCATCCTGCTTGATGTGTGTGTCTGCTGTGGCTTGCTCTTGACGCAGTTATGATTTTGCAGCGTTTTTGACGTTTGCTCGAGTCGTGCGTGAGGAGATCATGCTAGTGGTACTTTCATTATGGCTGTGTCTTCGTTCATAACATTGTGACCGAAAACAAAATACAAAGTGTCGATGCTCCGATCGTTCAGAATTTGTTGTATCTAGAACTTTTTATTCCTAATCGTCTATTGGCTCTGTCCACATACGACTAAAGGAAGATTTTGATAGGTTGAATTCTTAAACCGAGGGTGAACTGCAAGGGTTGGGGATCTCAACAGCGTGTCCAAGAATGCGTCAATGTTCGCCTCGTGCTCATGGAAGACGCCACTGGAGGAACGCCACATGAAATTGGGAGGGAGGGGGGGGGGGGGCAAAGGGATCCGATAGTAGTCTTAAAATCGAAGATCATGTGTATGGGTGTAGTAGAAAAGGATAAGTCTAACAGACCCTCTTGTCCATCATCAAGCGGTGGTGGTGATCGTGCTTGCTTTGCCTGCCGCGAACTCACTTGAAATATTGTTCCGCCGCTAGCTCCGTCTTGTTGTGGCAGTCGACGCCCTCCGTGAAGTTTGTGATGTTTCTGGACTCGAGGAACTTGCAGGCCGGGAAGGTCACGTTTCGAACGAAACAGTTGTCGTCCGCAAACGACTCTGGAAGCCAGTCCAGCTCCGTGTAAATGCCGTAAAAGGGTAAACACATTCAGGGTGTCCTGAACGCCAGTCGTTCGTTGCCGCAGTGGCAAAGCGGTGTCAATCGTCGCATGCAATGTAGCCAAGATGTTGTCAGAAAGCTCCGGGAAATCTTTGAGGCGACAAATCTTTAGCTACAACTTAAATAACAGGGGAAGTGTGCTGGTTTTGTCCGCTGCAGAATATTTAACTCATCACTTACCGTGACAGTCAGACCAAGGAGCGGAGCCACCTTGGAACGAGGCAAACGTGAAGAATAAGGTGTAGGCCATGATGACATTGTAGTAGATGGCCACGATCAGCGATACCACCACCATTGCCGCACCAACGCCTGTGAGGGTGAAAACAAGCCATCAAAATGGGCATAACGTAAAGAGTAATAAATAGCAAATGCACACAGATTTAGAACCATGGTGACCGGAAAGCCTCTCAGGTATTTTTCAGGCATTATATGTTTCCGAGTAATGTAAGACTGTAGCTAAAGCTAATTAACGCAGCAATAGCTAAGCATCGTAGTCATACCTAAGTAACGTAGCCATAGCTACGTTACCGTAGTCATAGCTTACCAGCAGCGTAGCCAAGTAACGAAGGCACATAAACGTTGGTCAGTGCGGGATAAATGACCAACGTCAACTCCAGGTCGACCGAAGGCGAGATGGTGCTACCAAACTCATTATGTTACCACGCTGAAGTTCTCAAAATGGAGGTAAACATCACATGCGGGCCTTTTTTAGCAGCGATTTTAAGTAACTAAGAAATCCTTTTAATAACGGCTGTCTGGCACAGGCGATTTAATGCCCACAGCCTATTACCTACCTTAAGTCATTAAATCCATGTGCCGCAATAGCTCCATTTTTCATAGCGCCAATACAAAATATATCCCTCCTTTCACGACCCTGAAAGCAGACTACACGCTGCCAACAAAAGCTGTTTAGATGCGATCACAACTCACCGTAAGCAGCCAAACCTTTCGCTCACCTTTCTTGTGGCTGCTCGACTACGTGCACTTGCCTTTCATGATGGGTGCCATGCTCCACATGGACATGGGTCCCAGCTGGCTATATTGGCCGATTGCTGTCTCCATCAGGTACATCGGCTTTCCCACCAGGACCAAGATGATGATGTAGGGTATCAGGAAGGCACCTGTCGCACCAAAGAACACGTGCGTATATTGGTTTGTCTCTTATCTTTGCCTGGTTTTGGGACAGCACTACTTCTACTCAAAGTGATTTCCATTTAGTCTTCTAACGTAGGTTGCTATATTAATAAGCAATGCCCAGACATGCCTTGGCCACATCCTTGAACACACATTATCGCTTGGTAACGTTGCATATGGAACTTTCTGCAAGCATACCCCAAAATACAATATTTGGGCACGTTTGACACGCAAGGGCAGCATTTTAAAAACGTTGGCCAGTACATTCTTCTTCAGGTCATTGAACTTGGTTCAAAATGTTTATCGGCACTACAGCTTAAGAGCAGCTCCAGGAAAGTGTAGCTGAGATTAAAACACTGCAGCACAGAGAGCTTCAGCTGATCTCATCAGGTATCTACGTCTCCAGTGATGTATTAATGCGTCACCACAACGTACAGCCGCCTTAGAGCACGGTCCGGCGTCACGCCCCGCCCCAAACCGTGGCGTCCGGCCACGCCCCCAAACCGTGGCGTCACAGCCCGCCCCAAACCGTGGCGTCACGACCCGCCCCAAAACCGTGGCGTCACGACCCGCCCCCAAACCGTGGCGTCACGACCCGCCCCAAACCGTGGCGTCACGGCCTGCCCCAAACCGTAGCGTCACGGCCCGCCCCAAACCGTTGGCGTCACAGCCCGCCCCAAACCGTAGCGTCACAACCCGCCCCAAACCCGTGGCGTCACGCTCCGCCCCAAAACCGTAGTTGTCACGGCCCGCCCCAAACCGATCCGGCGTCACAACCCCCGCCCCAAACCGTGGCGTCCACACACCCCGCCCCAAACCGTAGCTTCATGGCCCGCCCCAAACCGTAGCGTCACGGCCTGTCCCAAACCGCAGCGTTCACGGCCTGCCCCAAAACCGTAGCGTCACGGGCCCGCCCCAAACCGTAGCTTCACGATCCGCCCCAAACCGGAGCTTCACGGCCCGCCCCAAACCGTAGCTTCATGGCCCGCCCCAAACCGTAGCGTCACGGCCTGCCCCAAACCGTAGCGTCACGGCCCGCCCCAAACCGCAGCCCCAAACCGTGGCTCTCGCGGACCACGCCAGAGACTCACCGCCGCCGTTCTCGTAGGCGAGGTAGGGGAAGCGCCAGACGTTGCCGATACCGACCGAGAGGCCGACGCAGGAGAAGACAAACTCCCACTTGGAGCCCCACTGGCCGCGGTCGTGCTCTTCCGGCTCTATCTCCGGAGCCACCTCCACCGGCTCCAGCGAACGCTGCGGGATGAGAGGAGTCGGTTGCATGGGCCGAAGCGAGCGGTGCGACTCGTGGGAGCATGACGGTCAAAATGCTGCTTGTTGGCAAGCGCTATGAAACGCGTAGGTCCTCAAAAGAGAGGTCTGTTTTTCGGTTCTGGCGCCGCTTCATGGAATGCATCCATGTTTGATTGGTTTTAATTTGTCATACATTCATTTTTAAGTAATAAGGATTCAACGTGGATGCAATGGTTACATTGCATGTATTTCATGGCTTACGCGTTTCAATACCTTTTCAATATTGCGGCCGAACCACAGGTACTACTTATGTGCGTCACTGGCTACGAAGAAGGCTGCGACAGCAGCGTGCAGGTGCCGCTTCTAACTTGTTTTGCTGTGTGATACTCGCTCGATGCATTTGATTTCGATGTGAGCGGAAGCAAAAACCAGTCCAAAGCGGACTAATGGCCTGTAGTCAATAAAAAAATTGACACATGGATGACACCGAACAATGCGTTCGAACCTAATGCCTTTGGCTAAAAACGCGGCACAAATACTAGGCCAATCAAGAAATCGGAAGTGTCCATGGTAACCTAACCACAACGCGCAGGAGACCACGCTAAGAGGTTGAGTGTCTTATCTAATCTGCAAGTTGGCCAGATGTTTCGCTACTCGGATCAAAAGCTGCTGGATAGGGTTCTGGGTGGGGAGAATTCGGGCGTTCCTTTACAGCGAACTCTTATAGATGTGGCATTGTATGTCGCTGACGCCTATAGGGTCGGTGAGAATGTTTCCTCCTGTTATCTCCCCTGCCCTGCGAGGTACCCCATGATGTTGACACTGAATTATCAGTGATGCAAAGTTCAGCAGGTAGTCAGGGGCGTCACTCTGTATACCTTCGGGGGTCTTGAGCCCTCCCCCATGCTGACTTGAGCTCCCCCGCAATGCTCTTCTGAGCCCCATCAATGCATATGAGCAAAGAGAAAATACTCGGCCGAATAAATAAAGAAAAGCTATCTCAGCTATTTTAAACTTAATAACAGGCACCTGAAAACATCGATATTAGTGTCGTGTTAATTTTGTACCTAGTAGCATTCTGTATGACCTATTTTGTTGCCATGCCAGCTCCTTCACATCTCAAGCCAGTCTGCAAATTTTTAACAGGTTCTTCAAATGTTAACACCTGGATTAGGACAAAGAACAGTGGTCTGTAATGTGCGGCAGCATTGAAAGTATAGAGTGGCTCAGCATGGCTGTGGTGTCATGCAACACGATCAGTGGCTGCGGCAGTCATCTAGTCATCTATAGCCCCGTACTAAGATCTAGTAAAATGCGTTTTCCGCTAACTACTCCCCATTGCAAGCTTTTTACACAAAGGCAACTCACATTTACTTGGAATAGGAAGCGATTCCTCCGCCGGATGGACCCACAGAACATTTAAAACCTTTTTCCCGTGTTGTAATGTCCAGCACGCATGTTCAGGTGACAGAAATCCAGAAAAAAATCCGGCTGGGGGTAGGTTAGGTCAATCTTTTCTGCTGAGCTGTCCTCCCTTCCCCTCCCCCCCCCCCCCTACCGTCTTTAGAAAGTGTTATCCCGGCAGGTAGTGCTTTGTTGTACATGCAGGAACAGGGTGTTTGATGTGTGAGCGCGCTGAAAACCAAACAATGACAACTATCTAAGAAGCGGTCGCCAAGCACTTCAAGAACCGTGCCGACAATCATCACTAATGAGGAAATCGCCACTGCTGAGGCCAAGCCGAGCCGACACAGGAAGCTCTGTCCTCCATCGGCCACCCTCAGCTGGACGTCGTTGACCCACAACCGAAACTAATGACCGTGATGTCGCAAGTCTTGGCCACGACCAGCGCACGCCAGTCGTGTGCGCGGCTTTCGCGGTGACGATGCCTGAAGCGTCGTCAAGCTGCCTGTCATGGCCGTGGCTGGCGCAGCCGCGGAAGTTCCGACGCGTTCCGACGTCGTCATGGCAACAGGCAATGCACTGAACGTGCTGAACGCAGCATGCCGGGCAAAATCGTGACGTGGTGTTAGAGCGCAGGATGGGACTGTAAAGATCACGCTTTTACCAGCGATGTCGTGATAAAGGCTTGGGAACAGTCCGTGATGTCCATACAAGTGTATGACACTGTCGTGCTGTGTTGGTGGCCTGAACATCATTGGTTTGAAGAAGTTCCTGGATCATTGGTGCTGTTGAGCCAAAGTGGGCTGCGTGGCAAATGCGTTGATGTGCAGAAATGTAGTAATGCCTAGTGATATCAAAAGTACTTTGATGTCAAAGAAAGGGGCATGTTAAAGTCCCCAATCCTATAACTTAAAGTTCATAAATCCCGGCATGTTAAGGTCATTAGTCATGTTATGTTGGGGTTATCAATCCTGTAATCTTGAAGTCACTAACTCTGTTCCAGAACTCATATGCATTTAAACCACTCATTGTCAACGGCCCGGGCGGCAAAGTGATTGCTCATAAATACGGCTGGATTTCAAGAATTGTCTAATAACATCATCTACTGGGGGCTTTTTGCGCATCACTGCAGTGAAAATGAACAGTTCTGCCTATCCAGCATCGGCATTCGTTGTCGCAAATCCAGTGTGCGTTTTCACAGCGTGGACATTGCATCACGCCATGTCTCGACATCATCAGCGCAATGTTGCCATTCAAATAATAGAGATGTCCAGCGATGAGCGTGTACGAGCATGCAGCATTGCCACGCCGACAGGTGTGCAAATGCACGCGACGTGGTAAACGCTCCTGTAAACACACATACAGACCATTGTTCAATCCTGCACACAGCATGGGGTCACGGACTTGAAGTCTCACCTTCCCGAGTTTGTCGCCGTTGGCGTAGGCTGGGACATAGTTGTTCTTCCAGGACGAGCCCGGCACAGCATGGCCGTTTTTGTCGGACATGTTGCCACTGAGGTTCGGCGGCGTCGGTTCACTGCTCTTCCGGTAGCTCACGAACTGCGCCGGGTCCTGCGGACGGCGGCAGCAGGTGACGATGATGCTCCTGCCGCAGTTACATGTTGAAGGCAGGGGGAAGTTTGAGGCCTTCGCGGGTCGAGTTAAACCATGCGTATGAACCGAACATTGCACAGCATCAGGGTTGTAGTATAATTGAATAGAACTGAGCTGGACACATACTGCCATGGTGGATGGAGATATGCTATCAGCGAGCGCTGAATGCGTGCGCTGTGTTTTATATTTTTGAGTGGTTGAGGTGATCAAAAATGACCTCTTATTTTGTAGCTCCCAGGACGAGTAGGCTCATGATTCTAAAGTAAGGTTCCAAATTTGTCACGTCCTTGCCAGCCATCGATATGTGGATGTTACGGTATATTGCATATATACATACGAAGGAAACGTGCGTAAGGCATCTGGAAACCCCAGTAGCTGACACATACACACACACACACACACACACACACACACACACACACCACACACACACAGACACACACACACACACACACACACACACACACACACACACACACACACACACACACACACACACACACACACACACACACACATACACACACACACACACACACACACACACACACACACACACACACACACACACACACACACACGCACACACACACACACACCACACACACACACACACACACACACACACACACACACACACACACACACACACACACACACACACACACACACACACACACACACACCGAATGGCACAAAAGACAGTTAAAATCAATCTCTACACATCACGCACAGCTGATATGTTGCAATGGTTAGGCATCGCTTCAGCAGTAACGTCACAGACAAAAAGGCTGCTAAAATAAATGTACCAACGACGTGTAACCTTCTTGGAGTCTTTTATCGAGTCATTCCTAAAACCGTTTTCACCATTTGAGTGCAAAATGAAAACTTCCGAAGGAAAACTATATCGAATTAAAGAAGAAACAGTCTGCAGCATCTTCGAACTCAAAATGGGTTTTGAATAAACCCGTTTACTTAAAAAAGTGCAAACTGGGAGCAGATGCATTGTGTTACAAGCAGCTTATTTCAACCCTTGCCCTGACAGAGGGGGTCGATGCAGCCCCCCCCCTCCCGCTCAGGCTTTCTAAAGATAGCTCCCCAGCATGTCATGCAATCGCGCCCACATTTTCCATAGTCTATAGGGCATCCATTGCTCGTGTTTGGACACGGAACACGTGACCCTAGCTATTCTGGTTTCGGAGCAGCGGCAGTTTTTAGGAACACTGCACGGTGATCAACGGCCGTCGCAGGCGGTGGCCGACAGCCGACGATGCCGCGGGACGCGCGCGACTTGCCGACATTTTTTGGTAACGGAGCCATACACCATAACTGTATGGTGAACACATTTAAAAGGTATACTGTTGTACTCAAAATCAAACAAGAAACGTAACTATATAGGTTACGTGTCGCTACGTGGCACTTTCGCACATAATAAGCATAAAACTTAAAACTTTTAATGTTCAGGAGAATTTGACCTTTGGCTGGATGCAATTGGGTCAATTCTGATTTACCAAAAACCCGAAACATATTACCAATCGCAAGATCTTGTAGAGACCAACCCACTGGTGCTTTCTGCTAAGCTCTATCTTTCTTAGTTTGGAAACGACAGGGGGGTGGCATCGACCCCGTACCAGTCCCTGCCATGAGCAATGACAAATCAGGGCGAATTAAAAACACCTATGAGTCTTGCAAGCTTGAGAACCCAACAAAAAACGAGAGATATTTGTTTATAAAACATTAATTGCCCACAAGCCGAGGAGAGGTTTGCATTAAGAAATGAAAAGCGAAGCCTTTGCACACAAATAAGTTTTAGCTCACGGGACGCTTAACGGCCGAATAGTTTGACCATGAAGTCCTCATGAATTCTCATCATAAAAATAGGGGTGCGAATGCCTGCCAGTAAAATGAAAGTCTCAAATATGCCGTCACCGCCGTTCGCTGGGCGCTGGAAATAAGCAAGGCGGTGTCGAGACTGCACGCGAGAACAGAGAACGAACCTTGACATGCTTTAATGGTGCAAAGGGCACTAACACTGCGAAACTGCGAGGCCCGGCGGCGTAGACATTCACTTTATGGTCGGGTTACGGTTACATTAAGGTAGTTGATGTTGCAAACAGTATATGCCTTTTACATAGCTTGAATTTTTCAAATACCCCATTAATGCGGCTTCAAACTTGCGATGAGATATCGCGCGCTTCGTAACAAATAGGCCATAGGTTTGCTGAGGGGCATTCTTCGCAGTTGACTTCGAGCTCGATTGCCTCCTCGTGCTGTTGATCAGCCCAAGCTCAATCCTCTTAGGAACAAAAGCTATGGCACTGAGCGCAGCTCTAAGAGACGTGATGCCTTACGTTCCGCTGTTGGAAGGCCTTTTTAGAGACCGTCTATGACAACGCAGCATGAACAGTGCACATTACCAAACATTTTGGTTACTGGCCATTTATCGATACATCTGTCAGATTTGACTACTGGAGTCGGAATAACAGACACCTGAAAACAACCATAAGCGTGTTTCAACGAACACCTCACAACTTCAGATTGCGTGGCATCTGCCGGGAAGGGCGGAGCAGGCACAGAAAGAGAGTAAAACAAGATCGGGATCTGGTCCCAGGCATTATTTCCCTCAGTCAAGTTGGCTGCGGACCAACACCTCTGCATCTCCTCCTGCGTTGCGTCACAGCCCATCCCAGTGACGTCAGCTGGCGAACGGAGCTGAACTGTTTTGACGAACGTTCCACGGCCTTGAACGCCGTCTGCTCTCGAGTCCCGACCTTGCGTGACCTTGCGGCCGCCAGTCGGCGGCTGCTGATCCAGCCTGGGTGTAAAGCACCGCCGGCTGACCCAAACAGCGCGGCAGTTAACACTGCGCTATAATCAGTCGTCTCTCGCAAATGCCGCCTCGGACGCAACATCAACAAGGCACTGATTAAACCGCAACGCTCCGATATAACGCCTCTTGTTTTTACTTCACGCCCACACCGTCGATGACAAAGACCGGTGTGCGAGGGGAGCCATTCTCGTCCGTAGTCGCTCGCCCGGTCGGGACGGTAGACCCTCGCGTTTTTCAGTGACTCAGGGAGTCGCTTCGCTGCGTCGCTGCTTGGTGAGTCAGCGAGAGTCGGCGCCGTTCCGGGCGGCCGCGCGGCGACCGTGACGGCATCTCGCACGCGGCCAGGCAGGTGTCAGGCGTGACCGCGCCACCCGCCACCGGGGCGCTGCTGTCAGAGGTGGCAACTGGTCAAAGCTGGCAGCTGGTCAGAGGTGGCAGGTGGTCAGAGAGGGCAGCTGGTCAGAGGGGCAGCTGGTCAGAGGGGCAGCTGGTCAGAGGTAGCAGCTGGTCGGAGCGGGCAGCTGGTCAGAGATGACAGCTGGTCAGAAGGGGCAGCTGGTCAGAGGTGACAGCTGGTTAGAGCGGAAAGCTGGTCAGAACGGGCAGCTGGTCAGAGGGGACAGCTGGTCAGAGGGGACAGCTGGTAAGAGGTGGCATCTGACCAGAGGTGGCAGCTGGCCAGAGATGACAGCTGGTCAGAGGTAACATCTAGTCAGAGACGGCAGCTGATCAGAGGGGGCAGCCAGTTAGAGGGAGCAGCTGGCCAGAGTCGACAGCTGGTCGGGGTGGCAGCTGATCAGAGGGGACAGCCGGTTAGAGGCGGCAGCTGGTCATGGAGACGGCCGTCCGGTAAGAGGTGAGTCAGAGATGGTTTGGACACAGCCCTGCCCTGTCCTCCCGCTACATCGAGCGGACCCATATGCCTGAACTATTCTCCCACATCCAAACATGTCTCAGCTGCTTTAAAAGGGGCTGACCTTATGAGCCATAGCTGCCTCTCCTCGCTCCGCATCCCATTTCCCTCTCGTCTGGCGAAGATCGTTTGACCCTGAAGCGGCAGCGCACCTCCGACACTCAGTGTGGGAGACTCGACGGCCGACCTCAGCGGCACGCTACACGGGAGTGTTGCTGTGGTCTCACAGCCGGCGGTACACGCCGCGTCCGCATGAGAGGCATCTCCACCGGCCCGAGGCTCAGCGGTCGTGCTCGGGCGCCGTGCATGCATAATTCAGCACTGTGACCATGTCTACAAGCGGTGCGGGCCTCACGAGCTGAACTCGTGTCGGGCTCAGGTCGCCGCGACCATAAAATTGCGCCGCCTCGCCGCGCTCGCTGCCCGTGCAGACTCCGCCTGAGGGAGCATGGCCGCCTGAGGGGGCGTTCCCGTCTGAGGGAGTGTGGCCGCCTGAGGGCGCGTTCCCGTCTGAGGGAGTGTGGCCGCCTGAGATGGTCGCGTTTTCAGATGCGCACTCCCCGGGTCCGGCGCGGCGTCCAGGCAATGCCCCGGCGAGACCGCTGTAACGGTGCCGCTCCACGCCTCTGAGGTGACCTCCCGTAACGAGCTCGTCCTCGCCGTGAGGGTGGCGTCATTGGGTTGCGACGTATCAGAGGTGGGGGCTATACAGGTAGCCTACAATAGAGGGGGCCTCTTCCACCTTGCCCTTTTACATGCGACCCTCGCGGGTAAGAACGCGGGCTGGTCAAGACACAGACCTCGCCGCGCTTCATGTCCTCGGGCGCACCGCAGGAGCTGGAACATTTCACTTGCACTCACAAGCGGGCTGTGGCGACAGTGGCACACCGGTTTGCCTGAGGAGGCGGCCGCCCACATGTTGCAAAATGGCTGTGATTGCATCTCGCGCATCTCATCACCAGTGACAAGTACCATTCTGGCGTTATCGGAATAAATACTTCTGCATGAGCTCCCTTTAACATCACAGGCTATGCCGGCATTCAATGCAGAATATGTGAGATGAAGAGGCAGAAGTGATCCGGTTTGTGCAACTACCGTAAACTCACGCTGACACTGAATATGCAATGCATTGCATTGTGCCGGACTGCTCAGCTATGCGATTATATATGATCACGACAGACACGACGCAAAACATTGCAAATAATTCAAGTCATGATTAAACCTATGCTATTGCCAGCTATTCAGGATATTCCGTTGGCTGATTTGCTTCGTGAAAGAAGAGCCATTATTCTGTCTTGGGTAGAGGACAATGGCGATCGTCCTAGAGCCTGCCAGGTAAATGATCTTATTAATACGTAATGCATATGCCTCTGTATAAAGGTGGTATTTACATCAATCTCGTATGCTCCAGAAACGAATGTGATGTTGTTCTGAGAGCAAAAGCTGCTGTGAAACAGAATGAGAAGTATCAACGTATAACACGGAGGAATTGTATGACATAATCTGCAATATAACCTTTTCAAATATTCTGGCAATGGTGATCTTACCGTGTTTGAGACACGATAAATGAAGCAAAGTTATTGTTTTATTTGTCTTTCATTTTTGTTGATGCTTAGAGATTCCATTTACAATTTTAGGCTCACGCAACTTACGGTTTTCAATAATAGTTTCAGCAATACAAGGTCGTCGAGTTTGCGCGGATGACGCTGCTTTAACCGGCTAGTGACCGTCACTGATAAGTCGCACCGATCAATGTCGCTAGGTTACAGCCGTCAAATCACTGCTGTCACGGGTCCCTATCCGATCAATCATCCTCGGCCCCGAACAGGGCGGCCGGGTTGGGTCAAGGCCCGCCGGACCAGCCCACAAAAAAACTCACTCACACTGACATCGTAGCTGAAGGAGGGCATCGCGCCGCCCGGAGCCACCACGCCGCGAAGGCCACTGGAGCGGTGCCGCGTACCGGCCGACCCCGACCACACCGCGCCGCCACACTGGCGAGCCCGACACTCTGCCACCGACACCTGCGCGCCGCTCCCTCCCCCCTCTGCCCTCGCCCCTCTCCTCTGCCCTACGTAGTGCGCAGGCTGGCAGACCCAGCTGGAGGGCGGGGCGACGCTGCTGCCGCTGCGCGGACACGCGCGAAACTACAGCGAAGGAGCTTTGAGAGGGTGAGCGAATGGAACAACGCGTCACTCTGAATGTTTTCTGGCGTCTTTTTAGGACGGGTGGATTGAAATGGATTTAGAAGAGGCTGGTCGTACATATAAGAAGCCAGGCGGTCAACAGTGCCCGGGTAAAGGCACTTTTTAGTCATGAGCCAAGCTGAGCTAGCTCTCTTGTGTCAACAAAGTACATTACGTGCTTGCCTTTCAAGTTCGTTGTTTATCCGTTTGTTGTGTCCATCCTATTTAACTTCGCCCAATGCATCCATCAAATAGCGAACTATGTACCATTGACTAGCATGTGCCGAAACCAAGTAATCGTCAGAAACGACGACTTGAATGATTCTCACTTTGATGTCTCTTCTTTTTGCCACTGGCGACATGCAAGGGTTTCATTCTGCGCCAAACAGTGCATTCTTCGTTTAAAAGTGTGTTTCTAGGCCGAGATAAATGCATTGATTGCTAAGTGTGTTTGTGTGTGGAAAGTGACCGACCTTTTTGAGACTACATTCCTGGATAATCGTTGGGATCTTTTCCCTTAAAAATGGGCTGATCGTCGCACCATGCGAGGCTCGCATTCTGCGCAGCCTCTCACTAAGCATTGGTGACTTCGGTAGCCTCGGCACCGACCCGACCCGTGTGAAGCTAAGAGTAACCAGACGGGGCGGCGGTAGCCAGAGACGCCGCCAGTTGTGGTGGGTGTCTGCCCTGGGAGCGTGACGCAGCCCCCCCCCCCTCCCCCTCGCCGGGAGGGGTCGGGTGTCGTCCACCCCTGCGCACGGTCCGTGACGGGCCGCCCCAGGAAGTGACTCATAGGCGCATCACACGAAGACACCGGCAGCTGGACCTCGTCTCGGATGGGGGCACAAGAGAGAGAGGAGTAGAGGAGGGAGGGGAGGGAGGGATGTCCACGTGTCCAAGTACAGAACAGCATCCGAGCTCAGAGTATCGCAAAGTAGCTATATATGGGCTGCGATCATATATAAGCACGAGAACAGACCGCAGAAAAGGATTCAAAAGGCTTCTTCAACCGCAACCCATGGGAATGCTCCTCTGGTGACCATCCAGCACTGAGCCATGTTACCAAGCCTGGCTAAAGCCTGCGCGTGGCCGGTATCACGAAACGCTGGGTCATTTGCTGAACATTCGGAAGAACGACCCCTCCTTACCTTGCAAACCACCTCGATCAGCCTTAACCAGCTTCAACTCGAACGGACAAGGACAGCAGATTGTTTCGCCGCACTAATCTGATCACTTCGAGTTTCTCCGAACTACTCACCGCGAAAGCCCGACGCGGCTCACAATCCTTGGAAGCGGCGTACGTACCCCCCAATACCCCGCCAGGGGCCGCTTTGCAATCTGGAATGTACTGGGTAGCCTTACCTGGGATGAAAATTACCACGCGTAGTTTTCTGAGGAAGCGGCCTGTCCTTTTACGGCTTTAGCACAGCGGAGCACGGCTCTGGTACTGTAGAGCACGGCTCTGATACGGTAGAGCACGGCTCTTGTACGGTAGAGCACGGCTCCGTTACGACGGAGCACGATTCTGGTATGGCGGAGCACGGTTCTGGTACGGCGGAGCACGGCTCTGTTACGGCGAAGCACCGCTGTATTACGGCGGAGCACGGTTCTGGCACGGCGGAGCACGGCTCTGTTACTGCGAAGCACCGCCTTATTACAGTGAAGCACGGCTCTGGCACGGTAGAGCACGGCGTTGTTACGGCAGAGCACGGCTCTGTTCCGGCGGAGCACGACTTTTGTACGGCGGAGTACGGCTCTGGTACGGTGGAGCACGGCAGCACGGCACCAGCACCTTTGCATCCGACTCACGTGTGTTTAACCGCAGCATGAAGGTCGTGCGTCTGCTTGGTTGTGGCTCAGCGGCGTGTGACAGCGTCTAGCATAGGCGCACACAGGAATGCGAAAGGGCAGGCGCTAGGTGGGGGCGAGGTCACGCGTCGTGGCTTTGCCAGAAATGCGGTACCAATTTTGCTTAGGTGGATAAGCGCGAAGCGACGTTGTCTGAGATCATGTTGAGTGTGCGCCATAAAACATGACTCGAAATCTGCGTCTGGTTTCTGCGATACGGACGCGTGATACGTATAACGTTTTACCTACCTACAAGCCTCTTTTTTCGAAGTGGACGCGTTGCCTCAAACGATGTCGTCTTCGCACAGAACAAGGCTACGTAGTGACTTCAAAGAGGCGAATGACGGTGTGGGCGCAAAGGGGAACAATGTCGATTGTTTACGCTGCGCCTCAAGCGAGTGCGCTGTAGTACACCTCGTCGGCGTGCGCGGGACCGCCCGTGCACGCGCCTCGCCGGCCGCGATACGCATGACTCCCCAAGCGCCCCCGAATTAGTGCCACTCATACCTGACGAGGAGGAAGTGAGCGCTGCGCACAAACATCCCCAGGGGCTCGGCAGGGGCGCCGACCGTCGAGGGGTCTCGACAGGGACCAGACCGCCAGCAGAGCGCGTCTCCGCCCCGGGAGAGGGGCTCTGGCTCGCCGGCGCCACGGGAGAGGCCTCCAGCGGTGGTGCGGCCCGCCACAAGGCCGTGCTCCGACCTCAGCTGACGTGAGGGGCCGCGCTTCCCCAGTCGGTGAGGCTCGCGGGCGATCGGCGCTCTCGTCGGCGCTCAGGGCTGGGCGGGGGCGCTGTTGACCTCTTCTTCCACATGAAACAGCCGCTGCTTCTTGTGGACCCGGAGATGAGGTTTTAATTAACAGCACAGGAATCTGGATAAGGGGTTGTAATCTGCAGCAAGCATGAGTGGGATTGTGCATCACTGACATTTTGCCCCGATATTTTGTGGAGGTGACCTAACACTGATTATCACCAGTGTGTTTGCTTCATAATAGAAGTGTGTGTACCGTGGATGGCATTCCCATCATAAGCTCCCTGCACAAGCCTAGGCATGTTTGTGGAAATTTTTATAGATAGACATTTTTCCGTTTTTCCATTTAATGCACGTCTGTATGTCAGCACCAAGAGGCTGTCCATACCCTCCGCAACTATTTAGAAGCTCACAGATTTTAACCATCTTGCACCAAGCAGACGAGCGCCTATTTCAAGATCACAAATGTCCTATTGTTACAGACTGTTTTATCTGCCATTACTGCCATCACACCCGATTAGTAACTAGCAGCAAGAGAGCGGACGTAGTCACAGTCGCCGGTATACACTACGGCCCCAGCCTTGCAGTCATGGCAGCGTGACACTACGACAATGCACTTGAAGGGGACGGCTGCCCAGCACCATCACACCCGATGATTCAGCATGGACAGGGAAATCGTCACACAACGACGTGTGGTTTGTATGGGCCTTGGGCTCCGAAGAATATGGCGACAAAGAGGTGCCAAGGGAGCGCGGCGCATCGCAGGTTTGTTTTTGCTCCTGATAAGAACCACTGATCCATGATGAAATGTTTGCTGATGACGTTGTCATGCGATTCACCAAGCTGACCTTTGAGTGGTGACCTTCTTGCGCTAAATCTGCCAGAGATTTGAGGCGAAAAAGAAACCATTGGACACGATGTAGATGTCCTTAGGCTGTATTATGTTGTATCATGGCTGTGCCTGCGCAGGCATCAATGCCTTTGTTCATTTTCGTTCGCTGGAACATAACCTAAAGCAACTGACAGCAAACCAAATATTTGCTGTGGTTTGTTTCTTTTTGTTTTGTACTGCAAGAATTCGTTATGAGCACGTTGTGTAAGATGAAGGCCTCAACCAAGGGCCAGGAGCTGAGCCGCAAGTCGCCGACAGCTTGAGGGTTTGAGACCCTCAGACTGCATATAAGCTGTATGCACTCCAGGCTGCACGGCAATGCTAATAAGCTGCTTCCATAGCTGGCGTGCTGCCATGTGGCTTAAAGCGCAGGATGTCATAAAAGCAGCAAACAAGCGCCGTCAAGTTTTCTCACCTCGAGCGCATATTTTCCGCACGGTTGCAAATGGTGTAAAGCTTTGTCGTTCCAAGTTGCGCCCAAGGCACGGCATCAGCAGATGGAATGCCGGCTCGGTGATCAGTTCAGTTCATATGCCGGAAGGCAACGCACAAAAATGCATCCTACTGAGCAGCGGTCATTGCCGGATGACACGTGTCCGCAATGGCACATGACACAACGTGTCTCCACCGGATGACACGTTGTCCGCAGTCCTAAATCCCTTGTATTGGCGTTCCTGATTATGTTCAAGCACGCCCTCATTACCTGAACAATGTCTCACTCCGAGTGAGTGTAGCGTAACCATATGTACCATCTAGCTAGGGGTGGGTCCAGGAGGAGGCGAGGGGGGGGGGAGCATGGCCCATGCCCATCGCGGAGTCCCTATGAGGCTTTGATAGTGATGCCAGAAGATGTTGTCAAACAAGTCCCAAAACCTTCAGTCCGGGACCAAACCTTCAGTTGAGCCCCAAAACCTTCAGTCCGGGACCAAAACCTTCAGTTGAGCCCCAAAACCTTCAGTCCGGAACCAAAACCTTCAGTTGAGCCCCAAAACCTTCAGGCCGGGACCACATGATCTTCACGTTCAAAAAGCATGAAATGCCAGGGGCATCACAAATGGCCCTAGATCTTCACTTTCAAAATTAAGCGAGTTCCAGTGGCATCATAATGTCCATGACGCGTCCCTCGATAAAATCCTGGATCGGCCCGTTCAGTGAAGGGACACTAAAAATCTCACATTCGGTCCAACATCATCTTAATTTTTCAGAGCCACCCACTTCCAGAGGACACCACGAACGGCCCCGAAACTTTCAATCTAGGGTGACGACAAATTCCAAGGGCCAGATTCCAATAGCGTCATCATCAGGGGCACAAGAATGAGTGCAAAGGGACACGTACCCTTTTCCCATACGTCCTCGGGTCCCGCGGGGCCCGAGGGGCCCTTCGGGACCTGCCCGTGTGACCAGAATGGCAGGCGCAATGGACCCCGGGCTGGGACGGAATGCCGTACAGCTCCGGACCAGAAAATTAATCGGTGAAATCCCAAGATTGATTCACTGAAAGGAATTACCAGTTACAGCAATACGAGCAATAGAGATGAGCCAATGCGTCACGAATTCGTGGTGCTGTAGGTGGTGATCCGATCCGTGTACCAACCTGAATATCGTGCGGGTGGAACCTACGGCCCGGAATACCCCTTACGCGTATAGAAATTAATTTTAAAAAGGCGTTCGAAAGATCACTTTCCACTTTCCACTTTCCGATGCATGGTCGCTCCCCCCCCCCCCCCCTCCCCTCGTGGGCCGCCGCCGGATGTTAGCTGCAGGGCCGAAGCCGCGGTGCCCGTGGAAACTGCAACACTGGGCGTCAGTGCTCTTTCTTCGGGACAGCGAGCTCACATACGTACAGCTATTTGATATAATCTTTTAACGATGGATTTTAAGAATATGATTTATTTTCGCAGGCAGACGAGGTTGGATGATTCGTTGCAAGTGTTACATTCTGTTTCTCTCTATACTGGCATTTAATTTCTCAGGCCCTTCTGCGTCTTTGTAAAACCCGATGAAAATCAAGCAACACCCCGGGCTGTCACCGTTTTATAGAACAATCCGATGAGCCGTTGCAAGTAAATGGTACATGCAGTTTATTCGATGCAATCATTTGATTTCTGCGTAATTTCGCTTCAATTAATTTTCAATACATGCTGAATTGAATCTTCTGGTACCTTCTGGCTTCTCCTTGATCATAGAAGCTTATCACAAGAAGTAACAGAAGGAAATTGACCTCTCGACATAACTCGGGCTGAATCCGGCGAACCGTTTTGGTGGAAGATAGCCAGCCGATTAAAAACGAGAATCTGGGAACTTAAGTGGCCGAAATCCCGTGATTCCCTGGTGAGGGGGGACAAGTTCCTGGGGGCATCACAGCGAAGCGTGACCTCTGACTTGACGAAATCCTTTATCTGCACCTGCACCTGGCCAAACACACCCCATCCGCCGCACGCCATCCTTTCTGGCCGCTTCAAACCGGCCCGGCACTGCGTAGCGGCGGCTCCGGGCCCGATCCCTGAATGCCTACCGTGAGTCATCAACCGCCCCCAGCGGCGTTACCACCTCAGCGCAGAGCGCACGACCTTGACCCCGCCTGGCAGGGCGCAGCTACTGCGCGTGCGCGTGGAACGCCGCGAGCGGAGTGCACCTATTGGCCGCAGGCGTCAGGTGCGACTGCTCCTCCGCACTGGTTTGCCTTTCTCTGCTCTCTTTTCGGGTAGTCACTCTAGACATCTACGCAGGCATGCAGGCGTTTTCCGCCTCATACGCGCGACACGCATACGGTCACGTGCTCTCTGCCGATCCGCCGACTCCCACGCTCTCTCCCTCCCTCCGCGCACTCTCACTCTCGGCCCGCCTGACCTCGGGCGCGCGACGAGGCCGCTCCACTCGCGTGGCTTGGTGAGCGGCATCCCGCGTCGTCCTCCCATTCAGCGCGAGAGGAAACGGCATGCTGGGACGCTGGCGCATCGGGGACTGGAGACGAGAGACACCCCGCCGGTTGATCGTCTCTGGTTGTCTCCGCTCATTCCACTGCTTGATCGTCTGTCTTGTAACGCAGAGCCGAAGAAAACGAACCAAAGGAACCGAAAGCAAAAGCACACCCATGCGTACATTAGCTATGGCGCATCGGTGAGGTCGCTGTCGGAGGGTGCGCGTGGCGTGCCTCCACGCTTCGCCAGCGAGTGCTGCGTGTGGCACTCGTGGTAACTACCGTCACCAGTTGGAACAGCCGCAGGCGCTGATGAGGCCTTGGCGTGATGTCCGCTTGTTTCGTTGTTATCATGACATGAAATGCGTCGCGGAAAATAGGACAGTTTGGTCGAGATAAGTGAACGTTGGGCATGCGACCCCGCATGTTGACTGCACTAACGTCCGGTGTCTTCATGCGTTCGGCGTCGAAATTCGTTGATATGGGCGTAGAAATGTGGAGGAGGGGGAGGGGGGGGGGGGGCTTAGTGCGTGCGATGGCAACCCCACTTTCCGAGAACGCTGAAGATGAACTCCATGGCAAGGTACGGAAAGAATCGCCCTCAGTACTGGTTAAGTCATCCCACTTTCTTTCAGACGTTTATTCGCCGGTGGTTAATGGCCTAACCCAGTCAGGCATGGAGGGACAGGTTATGATGGACACGAACAGTCCAACCACTCCCCTTCGCACAACCAAGCGACTATTTCCGCTCCCGGTATGGCATAGATATATGCACGGAAGGTGGACTTCAAGTCCGTCTTTCCTCATCACCTCGCCTTAGCGACACAAAAATGCACGGTTCAATATGTACATATCATGCATCACATCCGAGCCTGTTGCGAACCGCTATCGACTCAGCGCTGTGCAATGTTCCGCCTCCGCCCCGTGCATTCGAGTCATGCATGCATGATTCCGCCGTCTGTCAGAAGCGGAGACAGACTTGGGAGACCATGGTGCCTGATGGCATGAGCCGTTTTCGGTATCCTATGCCTCAAAATAGGAAGTCGACGCGATGAACTATTTCCATTTTCATGCTACGCTGGAATCAGCCAGCACGATCCGCAGGTAAGATCGAGTGTCGATGTGAAGGAACTATGTCAGGCTCATTACATGAGACCAGAACTGTGCATGCTGGAAAAGTTTCCTAGTCGACGGTCCAGATAACATAGCTTCCAGATAAGCAGCTCTTAAATGCTGCTTCCGTGCACCTGCGCGAGATTCACGGGCAAAGCTTGGTTGATGCGTATGCTTGGACAAGTTAGCACGAATGGTTGCTGTATGCCTCATGGCCGTCGTGGTCCAGCGCTCATCATTCCTTTCCTGCCATCAAATCGATTGCCATCGGTATTCTCCCATCGACAGATTGTTTTTTTAGGTAGGATTTATTGAGAGCTGGGTCTGAGAGCTTTGGAGGCGTGGTACATCCTTAAAAATTGTCTGTCTCTACACAATATGATGTGATCGTACCCATTATGACAAACAAAAGTTCCTCATGTTCAAAGAACAACTAAAGATTATTGGGCATTATGCTCAATTTGCAACAGCCGTTAGTGAAATTTTGTGTGAGGCTGGTTGCCACAACTGGAAACATGAATATCGCTTCGAAAATAAAGAATCTGAAAAGCATTTAAAGAGATTGTTTAAACTAAGTTAGGCGTTTTTGCGTTTTCATGATGTTACTGTAGACTCATGATGCTATTTCACTATTTTTGTGCGATAAGCTACGCCTATTGTCTTTACGGGACGAATTTGACCATTTTTGAATGTCGAAACATACTGGGCCGATTTTGAGGTCCTCGGGTTTAAGATGACTTCGGAAAGTGAACTATCCTCTAACATGCTTAGCTTGAATATTTGAGGTTTGACAGATTTAAACGACGTGGTGGATAATGTTTGGGTCGGGTCAGCCATATTTGTATTAAACAATGAACATGGCGATCGTTGCCTGGCGGTGGCGCAGGGACGTCCATTTGGAGTGCACATATCACCTCTGGTCGACGGGCCTCAATGCGGTTTGCCTTGTTTGAGACTAGATCAAAGGCATCTAGCACAGTTAATATTTTTTTGCATTGTACGCAAAGCTATTACCGAAGTACAATGCACCATGGTGACTTGCTGTGTCACATGGCTCCATGCTCTACAGTAAGCCGCTTTGCTAAGCACGGACTGTTGTTTCGAAATCTCCATTTCTTGCGAAAATGAATTCGATCTGTATTCAGTCATGCTTTAGGCGCTTCTGCCAATTGTCTGTCTGTCAAAATCACGGCCAAAAATGTGCTGTGAAATAAAAAAGTCGTAGGGTATTGCTACTCTTCCGATCTCTTAGCTTCTTCAGAAATAGCGTGGAGAAAGCACGGACGTTCGCTGTAAACATTAAGCAGGCACATTTATTTTTAAATAGCCCCTAAAAGGAAAAGGGGCTCATCGGCACGATGAACAAAATACGAACAGAAGGATCGAGCTTCCATAGCCTGAATGATCCTGGTTCTGTGGAGAGAACCAGCGGCCAGCCAGATGGATACAACTGCCATACAAAGATGGACTGTCTGTACGGTCTGGGGTGGAGGATACCTGTACCGACCTTGAATTTTACATAGATTCATATCAAATCGGGGCTTAACACGGAATGTTCTGCCCCTCTGTCTCCCGGCAGCGTATATAGCTCAACCGCCGCTCAAGGTGACCAGTCTAAAAGGTTATGGAGGCCAGCAGACCTTAACAAAAGCGTCTGATAGCAGGCCTGCTAGATTGCTTGATAGGGCTTCTTTTCCACATTCCCCTCCATGTTCGCTGCCTGTCCGGGAACCGCTGAAAACCGCAGACCGCGTGATGGAAATTTTCCCGACAATTGTATTTGTTAGCCATCTAATTGGTGTGTCGATATACGTCGAGTTATTATATAAGTCGAAACAGCTGTGCAGGATATCGGCCGCGGTGTAGACTTGCGTATGCTCTGCTGTTTTGGCCGCAACTAGGGGTATGATCAGGCTTTATGAGAGCTAGGCATCGCGATCCTGTGACGACACCAGACACGCTTCATGCCGGGGCTCAGCGTGTCATGCGATCAGTCGTCACGCATGCGTACTTATTTGGTAGACTTTCTTAGGGATTAACTGCAATGGCACTGCAAGTCAAGCTGGAAGACTGCGGGGATGGACATGTGGGCTGAAGTAACTCAGCCATGACTGACCTCGCCACACTTTTACGAAGGGTTACCGTGCTTCGTCAGTTATACTGCTACCGCATAAAAGCGGTGGTGGATGATTGGGTTATGTTAAACACAACTGATGGGCTTATGGATTTCGCGATGACAAGTGATGGCGAATTTCCCGTACACAAATGTTTCTTGGCCTGAATTGAGTTCTGGGGAAATCGTCTTAGTTGTGCTTTTATCACACTTGCGCATAATTCACAACTTGGTAAACACGCTCTATTGTTTGGCATCTTCAGAAGATACAGAAAAACGACATTCAGAGACTGCAACACAAATTCCATGTTATTTTCCCGCCTAAATTATTTGCCCGTGCCCAACCGCGAGCGACAGTCAAACGCAAAATAAGATAGCCATTATAGTTTGCATATGCTTTTCGATAGGCTCGACTGTCAAGGTTTCCCACAATGTAAATGTAAGCCCGGCTCCTGTCTCCCATACTGTTTGCGTGCACTCGCACAGTAGCACGGCACCGTGGTTTGCTTTGCATACACCATGTCCTCTCACCACCGGAATCACCGTATTCTTACATGATAGCGCAAATTGATGATGACACTGTTATAGAACCTGTGCGTGAATACGACGAATTTCCGTCTGCCACCGTCCGACTCCGTGCCTGCCCCCTTTTGTGTACCGTCGTACGACGCCAGAACTCCAAGACCGGTTTAGCAGCTGATCAACAACGGATTAGGAGGTGGCCGGGTGACATTGACAGCCGTACACGGCCTGTTTGTGTAGGGAAGCGGCCGGAGTACAGCTCTCTCTCCACCATTGCTCACCTGGCCAGCGCGGAGCCTCGCATTCATCCGCAAGGCGCGCCCGCCCGCCTCACTGCTGGCGACCCCTTTCCAACCAATGCGATGTTCCCGCCAGGATGGCGCATCGTCCGGGGCCTGCGACTTTCCGACAGTCCAACAGTTCGAACCGGCCCCAGCCGACCACCGATCGAGATCTCATTGGAAGGGAGGGCGCGGCCGTCTCCACTCACCAACGTAGCGTAGCGGCCGTCTCCACTCACCAACACGTAGCCCCCTGTCTGCTATGTGTCCCGTCTCCGCCGCCCCTGCTCGACTTACCTGACACCTGTGGACTTGCGATCAGTTGGCTTCGCCCGCTGTCCGCTCCCGCTGGCCGTCTCTCCGTCCGCTGTCCGCTCCCGCTGGCCGTCTCTCCGTCCGCTGTCCGCTCCCGTTCGCAGTCGCTCCGTTCGCTGTTTGCTCCTGCTCGCCGTCGCTCCGTTCGCTGTCCGCTCCCGCTCACCGCCGCTCCGTCCGCTGTCCGCTCCCGCTCCCCGCCGCTCCGTCCGCTGTCCGCTTCCGCTCACCGCTGCTCCGTCCGCTGTCCGCTCCCGCTCACCACCGCTCCGTCCGCTGTCCGCTCCCGCTCGTCGTCGCTCGGTCCGCCGTCCGCTCCCGCTCACCGCCGCTCCGTCCGCTCCCGTCCCCCGGCCGTGGCTTGTCCCGCCTTCTCCGGCCTCTCGCGTGCCTCGCTCGCGGGCCGGTGGCGAGCTGACTGGGGCCGGCACGGCCGCGGCGGCCGGCCCACGTCACCGCCAGAACCTGTCCTCGCTGACCTAGTCACGGCCACCTGGGCCGGCTGTCTAGCCCACCGCGGCGTCTCCGCTGTCTTTGGTGCCTCGCGATATACCTTGCGTTCGGTGAGGCGTGAGCCGCCCATCCTTGACGCGTCCCCTCCCACCCCTACTATCTCCTGCCCCTTCTGTCTTCTCTTTCTGCCCCCTCTTGCCTCCGTCGCTTCTCCTCATGAAATCTCCTGTCTATTACGTGTGCTTTCCCCGCTGTCCCTGTTTGCGCTCCCGAAATCTCCGTGTCCAGTTGCACCCTGCCTCCGTTACATCAAACCCCCCCCCCCCGTCTCCGTTGTATCCAGTCCCACCGTCTCCCGACTCAGCCTTCATTCTCCCGGAGTCTCCCGTCTGCACAAAGCGCGGTCTCCGCCGTCTCCTGCCCCATCGCCTCACTTCCTTATTTCCGTTGTAAATCGCCTCTAGTCTCCCGTCTCTGCACCATCTCCTTCCACCGCCTCCCATTCCGCGGCCTTTCCTATCTACCGTCTCGCGTCGTCTCTGACCTCGTCTGCCCGTGCAAACGGCGCAGCGTCTCGCAGGCAGCCTTGCATTTATACTTTTTCCGCACTATATTTCCGTGGAGTTGCATCATGCACGGTCACGTGCTCTCTGCATGTGCAGTTTGGTTTGTCCGAGAAACCGGCAATCCGTCAGAAACTTCCTGCGGCATTAGCATAAGCTGAGTGGTACCATCAGCGATAGCGCAGGCTTGTTGCGGCTCCGTCGTTGGCCGGATACATGCATTTGTATTTAACTGCATGTGTGCTGCAACGCAGTGTTTGCAGATCCTTTGATTGCAGACGAAGAAAAGAGTCCAGACCCCGAAATGTGAACGATATTGATGTCAGCAGAAATGATGCTCAGGTGGTGTACATTCCATGTCATTCCATAAATTTGGTCTGGACAGCGCTTCGACACGTTCTAAAATGCACGGAGACGCCTTATACTGCATTTTATCTTGTACGCACATCTTTAGTGATATATTGCTAGAAAGCATCCGTGAACAGGCCGCACAGACCTATTTCCTTGTCTCGTTTACCTATGCATCGATGGAAACGCAATTTCCTCACCAAACACCTTACTGAGCATTCAGCGTTTCAGTTTTCACAACGTCTAGCTGCGCTGCCGCCTGAGTTCAATAGCCTTGCGCCATTGCGATTGTCATCGGGCCGGGACAGGCCCCGCTCGGGGCGACAGCCAGCGCGGGCCGTGTGGCCATCGTCTGCCGCCCGACTGCCTTTCCCTTTTATGACCCCACGCGCCGCCCGTGCCGGCGCCCGAGGCTCTGCTGGCGCCGGATCAGACGGTCGGACACCACTGGCGCCGGATCAGACGGTCGGACACCACTGGTGCCGGACCAGATGGTCGGGGCACCGCTGGCGCCGGACCAGACGGCCGGGGCACCACTGGCGCTGGATCAGACGGCTGGGCACCACTGGCGCCGCATTAGACGGTTGGGGTACCACTGACGCCACATCAGACGGTTGGGGTACCACTGGCGCCGCATCAGACGGTCGGCCACCACTAGTGCCCGATCAGACGGTTGGGGCACCACTGGCGCGTGATCAGACGGTCGGGTACCACTGGTGCCGGACCAGACGGTCGGGGCACCGCTGGCGCCGGACCACACGTCCGGGACACCACTGGCGCTGGATCAGACGGCTGGGCACCACCGGCGGCGGACCAGACGGTCGGGGCACCGCTGGCGCCGGACCACACGTCCGGGACACCACTGGCGCTGGATCAGACGGCTGGGCACCACTGGCGCCGGATCAAACGGCCCGGGCACCGCTGACGCCGGATCAGACGGTCGGGATGCTTGGATTGTTTTGGTAGGTAATTTTGAAGGTTATTTGTATGGAAATACGGTGTAGGCAACGTGTTTCGTCACCGCAATTTGTTGCGCTTTTGGCCCATCTCATGACTCGTTAGAACCTGAGGGAGGATTGCTGCCCGAAATGCAGTGGCTTGTATTTATATGAGTCAGCGTCGAAATGTTTTGTGTACAATTAATAATCATCCCACTGAGAAAGGTGAAAACTGATTGTGAAGCGCACGTTTAGTAGACATTAGCTTGCGCATGATATTAAATGAAAGCAAATGGTTATCCTTGCCGCTGGATCATGTCGGCTTCGAACCATCTCAGCTGACGGCATCTATACAAAATGTGAACAGATATGTCTCTCTTAGAATTTTGACTGCAACCACCATGTCGTGTGGTTCGTGTTGGTATACATTCACAGATGGTACGCGTTCTACATCAATGCAACTATAGTCTGACATCAGTGCAACCATAGTCTGACACCGATGTAACCGAAATCTGACACCAATGAAATTTTAGTCTGCAATTACTAACCATAAACTGATACCAATATAATCATTGAATGGCATGAATGCAACCATAGTCTGGTATCAACATAAGGAGTTGTCATGTCATTGGGGCTTTACGACGCACTCAGCTGCTGAGGCTATATGGCGTCGCCTGCCTCTCACCCTGGCAGGAAGGGCGGACACCGCGGGGAATCGAACCCCGTACCTCTGGTTTCCCAGACGCGCAGTGATTAACGCAGACGCCTTAACCACTACACTACCGGCACCCCATATATAACGAGTTCTGTTGTTCGGCTAAGTACATGCACTTCTCACCTGAACGCCAAAAATATGTTTAGAAAAGTCGCATCAGCTACTGAATTTAAACGCTTGTCATATGATATAGGTACATGTTGCTTCACGCCCATGTTTTTGTGCGTGTCGACATGCCCTCGAGTGCACCTTTATAAAAGGGAGCGTTCCATATTTGTGCGGGGTTTTAAATTGAAGTAGCCGTCTTGGAGACCTTTCGGTGCTACTCGCAATCCTGCCTTTCTTAAGACATAAGCTCCTCTGTTTTCTGGGCTACACACCCGTAAAAATGGGAAGATGTATATCGGGGAGAGTATTTCAAATTCACCTTGGCACTCATGACGTCATAATAGTCATTTCAATTCTGTCATCCCATAAACAATGCGTTGATCAATACCAAAACAAATATCATTGTCGTTGTGTTCATATGTGGCGTTTGTGAGCGCGATTTTCAGGTAAACGGTCAACTGGCTCTCAATCAAATGCGTGGTTTGGTTGTGGCATCGTGCATGGCACGGCACGGCACGGCATCGTGCACGGCACGATGCCGCAACCAAGCCCCGACGCCTTAACCAACATATTTACTAATACAGAGGATTGTGCCGTCCCGAGCAGTCTTTTTCTTTTCTTTTTTTCAGCCTTTCTCAAACGTATACGAATAGTTAAAAGTGAGCTCGATTCATCATTTCTGATGTTTGCTTCAAGGTCTTCAAATGTGAAACGTTCCCTGCAATTTGTCCAGGGGACAACTTCAACATTGCTAAATAAATACGCACCAGTCCAATCCTTTGAACTGTACAGACTTACCTTGAAAACGGTACAATCTTGATTTCGTTTTTTGCTGTTCGGTCCTCGCGGAACCCAGGTGGGCGGAAAGGGACAAGTGGCCTCATCTGTGCGTTGGAAATGTTCCAGTGACAAACCCTAAATACAGCTTGGAGTCTGTGGGGACCCATACATTTTGTTCCCTCATGTTACATATAATGCTTCGCATTTCAGACATATACACAAACACGCTCACACGTCCTGGCGTCACCGTTATACACTCGACATCGGGCGGGACGTGCACCAGTGGTTGACAGACAACAGCAAGGGACGCAGGCAGGGGACAGGGGCACCTCGGGACCGACCATCATGGGCCCGATCGGAGGGATCGAGCAGCCCAAACGGTCCATTGCAGGTTCCATTAAAGGAATTCAGCCCGCAAGGCATAAGCCCCACACGTCATTCCGGGGCCCTGCGCACCGACAGGGATCCTCTGGGGTAATGGGATTGCCGTAAGTGAGAAACCACAAATGCCTAACAATCGGCTCCGTGTCGGTCTGGGCTCGGGGGCCACTCCGCAATCAAGGACAAGGTTGGGACATGCGGTCCTCATTGAACGTCTCTTGAATGGTCGGAGTCCTCTTGAAGGGCTTCCTGTGCCAGTCAAAGGCATACGGTGTAGGGCCGGCAAGGGCCCTCGAGTTGGGCAGGACCACACTTCCTGAGCAAGGACATGGACGCCATCGCGAACGTAAGAAGGCCTCTTGTCCTGGTTGGAGCCCTCTGGCAAGAATATATACAAAATGACAATTAAAGGATCCACAATGAGACAATGAAACGGATCTGTTTCAGTCAGGGACCCCAGTTGTAGGTACCGAACACCTCGCTTTGTTTCAACCATGGACCCAATAGCTGAAATGAATTAAAGAGAGTAATTTACATATGGACACGAATGACCCATCGTGAGGCGACAAATGGCCACTGTCATTGTTTATTTGATGAAGTCATTTAATTACTGTTCGATTGCATTTTATTTCCTTCTAAATGTGTGATGACTGGATTCTTCTGGCAGCCGCTGGCTTCTCTTAGTCACAGAAGTTTAACATACAACTAAAAGAAAATTGACCTGAAAAAATTAAGTGGGTTGCATCCGACGCACCAAACCGGCTGAAGATAGTTTAACGTTTGGGAAATAAGGATCCGAAATACCGTTACCGATTGGCGGAGACTTTTTGTGGGGGAGAGCACCAAGTTCCAGGGGCGCCACAATAAAGCGTTGCACCTCGCTCCACGAAATCCTGTGTCCGCCTCGGAATGACATCGGAATACCGGCATCCTTACTGGTTTTACTTTGGGGCCTATGGTAGACAACAGCAGGTTAAGAGACAGTCACAGTTCTGACTAACTGCTTATCGCTGAGGACGCTAGCATCAACAAAAATAACGTGATTTTTCATTTTATTTTCGATTGCTTTCACGTGCAATCTTCGAAAAATGCACATGCTCAGGCGCCTGGACACAGCCGTCTTCTGCCTCGGCGTTGGTCCCGCAAAGCACCAGTTTTTCTGCTCCGGCTTCGGGTTCGGCTTCGCGCTGAGCCATTCCTACCTGCCGGTTCGGCTTTGCCTTTGTTGTGCTGCTTTGGCGCTGTGTTACCTGCTGAGTCGACATGTGTGGTGTGTATCATACGCCCTCTGATGGCATTTGGTCTTCTCTGCACCGTATATCCCTAAGGCAAAGACTTATGCAAATTTTACATGACTCTAAAATGGTTACATAATTGTTGAATTTGTTGCGGTTAACAAATCTTATGTTGTTAGACGTCTTTAAGTATTTTCTTCAATATTTTTTTCGGGTACAGCGGCCCCGAAAATTCGCGGGAAAACTTGTAGCCCGCAACATTACCAGAACGCGGTGTTTGGTGAATAACCCCGAGGGGTGGCACGTAGGTTAATAATCATTTACTTCCTTTTCTGCTTCCAGTTTTCCTTTTCAATACTTAAATGACGAAGTGGGAATAAGAAGTGCCAATTGGAAGTCATATTCCCGGCCTGCTGTGGGTGCTTAGCGTGGGATTCGCTGCGCCAGTTTGGGCAGGGCTGTGCGTCAAGGTGCGTTGAGACTTAAGCTTATCATGTTTATTGTTCAAGACATTGTCCTTGTTTGCCTGATATTTTCTTGGTTCTGATGAGTGCAATGTTAATGAACTGAATGCTTGCATTGCAAGTTCACATGGAGAGAAAAACATTGATTTCATTTGTTTTTTTGTTGTGTGGTTTAGGTTCCTTGCCTCGCTCCAAAGCTGTAAGTCACCCCCGATGTGCGCTAGAAATTATCAGAACCATGCTTGCAGCCTTTTAAATCTGTTTTCATAGTATTCTTAAAAATTAGCCTGCAGGTAGGTGATGGGCACTATTGCTATTAGCAAATTGCTTTGATACTCATGTGTTGTGAAAATAACCTAAACAGTCATAAAAATGGTATTCATTTTTGTGTCCGTCCCACCACAAACAATAACATCTTTGTTCCCAAGTACCATATAGTAACTCACTAGCAACTTTTCCCAGTTCAGTGCAGATACTGCAGGCCTAGTGCTTTGGTCATATTTGCTAAAACCACTTGTATCTTTTTGCAATGCTGCATCTTTGAATGTTGCTATAGTTCTGGGGCTTTTGTTACATCAATAAAACAGGCCTGGTGATATGAAATTGACAGCAAATATGATATGAATTGGTAAACATGCATAGTATATGTGAAAAACTTCATATAGTGCTCAGCAATAGAGATATGATCTCATGTTACATTTATATATTCCTGCTGCTCAAAACTACAAAAAATAGGTTTTAGTGTTCCCCATAACAATGGATGCACAATAGTGAATAACTTCTAATATGAAAGCATCATTCTAACCATGCATTTACAGGTTCAAACCACACCTATGTTCTACTCTAACCATTTTACACAGCATATTGCATGCTTCTCATTAGGTAGATCAAGGCTCATGTACTGATATGTTGGACCTTTCTAGCTGAAGCTTGTAAAGTTGCTCTTTTTTACTGCAGATAACAAGTTGTGTAATCCAGATATTTAGCCATCTTTCTGGCATCTTGGTTCCAGGTCATTAGAATGCTGTGAGGACTAACTGACCAGTGAAATGTGATTATGTCATTCTGATCATCAAGGAATTAGTAATAAAATGTATTCAGTGTTGTAAATATGCTTTCATAAAGTGATGTTGGTGTGTCAGACCATCTTTGAAAGCCAAGAGTTCCAGCTTAGCAGAGCTCTGGCATTGTCAAGGATTTGATTCTTTAATGACCATGACCATAGTTATCCTGATGATATGTGGCCAGTAAAGCAATTTGTCCTCAGTGCGAGGCCATGCTGTATACCCTTGCCCCAAAAGACATTATTAATATAGACAAGTTGTAGGTTCGGTGGCATATTAGTATGAGCGCCTGCCAACCATCCTACTCATGGTGGGATGGCTTGGTTTTTAGTTGGTATGCCTGCTCACTGGGATGACCTGAAAGTGGTGCCTGCACCACTTGGGAGTCAGGTCAGTTCAGAGGGTGGGATGGGCAGTACCAAGCATCACAGCATTACTTTCCCCTGGCAATCTTGCAGATGAGCTGGGATTTTATACTTTTTCTAAGCTTGTGGCATTACTTGTGGATTAATAATTTGGTTTGAATACCAAAGCGGTGACTATGTCTCTAAGCATTGTCACACATTAAAGGAAATGTTCTATATATGAAGACATAAAAGTGAGCTGATTATATTGATTATTCATTACATAGTCAATATAATCAAAGTGATTATATGATTATAATCATTATCAATATATGTACATGTATAATCATATTGATTATATGGTTATATAACTATGGGTATGCTTTTTAGTGGAAAAGGCTGCTCTAGACAACATGATCTCTGTTTAGCAAATATGATTTTTAATGCATCTTGTTTGTTTGTCATTGTACCTTGTCCAGTTCTGATCAATAGCCATTTCATGTCAGCGACATCTGGAAATCATGCTCATGAATGTCAGATTTGACAAACTTGACAGACATATTTTTTTGGCCTTGATCACTGCTTTGTCAGCGGAATGGTGGGGCATGAATGGTATTATTATGGCATCATGGATGCCTTGGTGACCTTGTCTTCGAAAAGATAAAACTGCATGCAAATGACTGGTTTGCCTATATGATAGGTATGTGATGTGTTTGGTGTTTTGTTACAATTTCAGTGATGGTACTCATATACTTCACGATGTATTCCATCATTTTACTCTGAAGCACACATGCAAAGCTAGTTGTCTTTTCCTATATGCCCTGTCAGCATATAATATCCATGCCACTGCATGGAACCACTGTCAGTATGTTGTCTGCCAGGAGTGCAAGACCATTTTGTAGTATCTTGTGTACATGTTTTTATCTGAATACACTCTGAAATCTGTTGCAGTGTTTGTTGCTCGCTCGTGCCGGCTCAGCGTTCGCCGCCCCACACGGCGATGAGCGACCGGTCGCCGGCGAGTGGCGCGCGGCCGTCACGTGACTCCTCCGTCTCGTCGTGGCCACGCCCGGACGCGGCGGCCGCCGCGCCGCGCCGCTCGCCGCGCAAGTCGGCGCGGCCGGCGCGCGTGCCGCCGTTCGCCGTCGAGACGGACCCGGTGGTGCTGTCGCGCCGCGAGAAGCAGATCGAGTACGGCAAGAACACGCTGTCGTACCAGCAGTACACGGCGGCGGTGCCGCGCGCCCAGCGGCTCGGCTACCACCCGCGCACGCCGGTCAAGCGCCGCCTGCAGAGCCGCCGCCGCTGGGACAACGCCGTCAAGTGCTGGCGCGTGCACCTGCACTACTGGAACGACCCGGTCAAGCTGGCTGCGCTGCGTGCCGGCGAGTCGGGGTCCGACAGCTCGTCAGTGTTGTCGGACCCGGCGGATGGCACTGCGGCGGCCGCGCCGCCACCGGCGCAGGAGCAGGAGCAGGAGCAGGAGCAGGAGCAGGAGGTTCTGGACTGGGCCGACGATGTGGAGGGCCTGGCGCTAGAGCTGGACGGATAGGCGAGGGACTGGAGTGAGGATGGGCCGCAGCGTGTAGGGGCTGTAGCGGGCAAAATGAGCCTCTGGTGAGACCAGACGTCCTGGCCAACTGGTGGCCAGGTGTCCCGGTACCAAAGTTGGCCAGATGTGACCAGTGATGACTGCACGAGCGGAGGCATTGCGAGCGATGATCCAGGATGAACCGTTAGGACCAACAGGGTCGTGGCGGTGTGGCGCCTTCGGTCCTGTCGCGCCGCACCTCTGGCGCAGCGACTAATCGTGGCTGCCTCGAGTGCTACTGCCGGGCATTTCTGCTGGGACGATCTCACGATACGTGGGCAGATGCTCCGATAAGTTTTGGTGCGATTGTCGTAGAAAATTGCTGACCCGAGCAGTCCAGACAGAAAACGAATAGCAAGCAGTGACCAGTGCATAGTGACGAGAGTGTTGCATGCGGGTGCACTTTGTGTGTAGTCATGTCGTCGAATGTCGTTACCATTCTAGAACGTCTGGTGAACTTGTGGCCTGATTTTCCACGGCCGCATCACCGACGTACTCTGCGAGTCACACGTTTGTCATAACGCTCGCTGTTCGCGTGGACGCGAGCCTGTACAATTTGCTAGAGTACGTGTTACATGCAAGCTCACAAGCGGTGATCAAGTCAGGCCGGCGTTTACCTAAGAAGCTCTAAGCCGTTCACATTGCAGGTCTTGCCTAACTTTGTTCTACGATTCTTTTACCTTCACACCCAAGCCTGGTTGCTGTGCGTTGGATGCTCATGTTCCGCGGGATTTGGAGCGAATTACTAAGGAAATCGGCTCCATTTACGGTTTTTAGTTGGGATGTGATGTGTTTGTCGACGAATTTACTTGCCTTAGTGTATTACGGACGGTGCGTGTCGTTCTGCGAGACCTGTATGCGCGTGTTACAACACGACTTTGTGATTTCAACCTAGCTGGTGTTGCTTGAGTCTTTATGAATCGTTGCAACTGCCTTTCATTTCAATACAAGTAGTGGTTGTTTATGATGTTACTCGGATCCTATAACAGTTTTGCAAACAAGTAGGGTGTATCCTGGATGCTTTCGCAGAGCCCTCACAGTCCAGAAGAAAATTCTCTTGTTCTCGCCGTTTAAATCATGACAATGGTAAAGGCACATCCTGCAAAATGCAGAAAAAGGTATCCCAGGCATATGAAATTATTCCGTTGGTGCTCCGGAAAAAACCCACTGTGCTTAACGCCATAAGGGTGAAATCAAAGCCATAGTGTAACGTTTCGTTGGATTCGCGAGATAATGGCCTGGTGTTTGCATGTGTGCATTTTCTCTGAACGTGGTGTTTCAAGCTTTCTTAACATTTAATACCCAATCATCCTGGCAAATCAGCGTGGGTGCGGCAAGCATCCCAGCGCACGCGCGTGGGAGGATGCGGGACAAATTTGTAAGGAGAGCAGGAAGTCCAGTAAGATTCCCCCGACGGCTACTTCAAACAAATTATGAGCTATCAGATGTCACGGATCACATCGAACTTGTCTGATCTAACAATAAGTAAACTGTGCAAAGAAGGTGGCACACCTTAAAAGCCCAATCCCTACCGTAAGAAACAAAAATATTGGATTGGTGCGATCAAACCAGTCCGATTAATCCAATCACATCTGACTGAGTGTATGTAATCCTGGACCGGAGGGGAGAGTTACCACACCAGCCAGGCAGAGGCCGCACAGAAGGTCATGTACGCTGGGGATGGCCGAGCTAACAGCCGCGGCTTCTCAGGCCGTTGGCGGTTCTGGCTCGGCCCGTCACTCGCTGCCTGTCACCGTTCTGTGTCAGATGGAGGCCGGGTGTCGGCTGCGGGAGTTCTGGACAGGACTGGCGCCGGCCTTTCCGGATCCGGCCGCTCTGATGGACGTGGCCGACCCAGACGAGAGGGCCCTCACCATGCTCCTCAAGACGCTCTACGTCGTCTTCAAAGGTAAAAACAGGTCTACTTCTTGCTTGTGGCACCGGGGAGTGCTGGACAATTGGTAGAACGTGGTTCTGGCTTGGTCCGTCACTCGTTGCCTGTCGCCGTTCTTTGTCGGATGGAGGCCGGAATCATTTTATTTTTATTGACGAAACATCAAATGTCTCGTAGCACATGCAAGCTATATTTACGTATTGGCTTCTCGCGTCCGCTCGTTTTGCCGTTGCGTCAGAATCCGCGAGGAAAGTTCCTCGTGGTCTGTGGGCGCCGGTATTTCCCCGGCCGTATCCTGTCGCGGTGCGATAGGCGCAAAATGACCACTGAAGTCGACACGCCTTAAAGCCCCGATAACCGGCTGCAGTGCTATGACTGACCTGGCGTCATTCGCTTGTAGGGGTGCTGGAGGAGCGTCACCGGCTGAGCTGCGCCCCAAACGCGCCCTCCTCGCCCTCCCAGGTCCAGCCCAGCCAAGCGAGCGAAGCCCACTCCAGCCAGACCGTTACAGAGCTGTGAGTGACCGCCGGCCACGGGGGATGTTTGAAAGCGGCGCAAACGCGAGATCGCACATGCTGTGGACAATTCTGAAGAACGGAAATTGAAAGTAATTTAGGACCTCGCATGCGCGGTGCACACGCATCTTTATCCTGGTAGGCAGATCCACATTTTGCCGATTTCAGGTCACTTGGTGGACAAATCCATATTCGCGCCGACATTGTTGATGCCTTACCAACAGGAGGCGAAGGTTCAAAACATCCATCGGTAAAATTTTGCTGGGCAGAAATGAGAAAAGCGTTCCCAATAACTGTGTATTCCACCGTACTACCCGGCAGTCATTCTGTGCACGCCCTCATTGCACGTGATTCACTGTGACCAGCGTCTCTCCCGCAGCGCCGACGTCACCTCCTCGCCGACGTCGCCAGCGTCGTCGCCGCTCTCCCCTCCGGCAGTTCTGGTACCCGAGACCGTGGACGCCTCGCCCCGGCGCACGTGGCAGCAGCCCGTGCCCGAGACAGCGCCGGCCGTGCTCTGCCGTTCTCCTCCGCCGGCCGTGCTCGCGCCAGAGACGGCCGAGCCATTGCCGCCGCAGCCCGGCTGCCGGCCGCAGCCCGTGGCGGAGACGGCACCGCTGACGCCGCCGCGTCCGCCGCCGCTGGACGCGGGGAGTCCGGTGCTGTCCGGACGTGGCTGCCTCGCTGGCGCCAGCGACTCCGGCGGCAGGGGCGGTCGGCGCCGACGCCACCGTCGCCGCCGCCGCCCCGCCGCCGCTGCTGCCGCGTTTGCTGCCTACGGCGGCGAGTCTGGCCGGCCGGCGGCGCCGCCACCGGCCGGTCCCTGCGCGGAGTCCCCGCTGCTGCTGACTCAGCGACCGCTGGGGCTCCACCGCCCGCCCGCGGAGCCCGCCGACGCAGACGGAGGCCGGCGCGGGGACTGGTCACGGGGCGCCGCGGACGAGACGTTCTTCGAGACGTCACCGGGGCGTCCGGGGGCCGAGTGGGTGGCCCGAGAGGCGACCGGTGGCGAGGCGGGCTGCCGCGGGCCGGATAACTGCGCCCAACGTGTGCCGCAGATAGGCCCGCCGCCGCTCTCCGCAGCCGGCGGTGGAGCGAGCAACCTAGCCACGCCGAAGAAAAGGAAGTACATCATCATCAGTGCGAACGATCCCTACCCGCCGCGAAGGTCGCGGATAGCAGCGCCGGCTTCTCCGAGGAAGACGCCGGTGTCGACTCCACCCGCGTCTCCGGCACTGCTCGCGCCGCAGAAGAAAACCGCGGCTCGACCCGATGCGTGCGTCGACTTCAGCCGCCGTCGCCTCGAGCGCTGCGCAGCTCGTGCCACCTCTGGCAGGGGGAGCACTGTCGGCGGACTCCGCCGGGTCTGCACCCGTCCCGAATGCTGATCTGTCGCCTGCCGAGTCGCTGTTGAAGCTGGACGAGTTGATGGACGAGCTGCACGATCAGCCGGGGGCGCAGTGGAGCCAGGGAGAGGCCGAGGGCGAGCGCGGAGAGGGCGCGAACCATAACCGGGACGGCCGGCTGCGTGCGGCGACGGCAGCCGCTGCGTTGAGACAAGGGGCCTCCTCGCCTCTTTCTCCAGGGGCGTCCTCGCCTTCCCCTCCGGGAGGCTCCTCGCCTCCTCCTCAGGGAGCCCCCTCGCCTATTCCGGGAGCCTCCTCGCCTCCTGCTCCGGGAGTCTCCTCGCCTCCTCCTCAGGGAGCCTCCTCGCCTCTTCCGGGAGTCTCCTTGCCTCCTTTAACAGTGTCCTCGCCGCCCCCTCCGGGAGCCTCCTCGCCTCCTGCTCCGAGGGCCTCCTCGCCGCTACCGGCGGAAGGGGTAAGCTGTCAGCACGAGTCTGTCCGGATGGCGGCACGTGGTGCCTCTTCCCAGCAGACCGGCGAGGCACTGATACAGTCCCGGGGCGGCGCTGAGGTCCCGGCCCGGCCAGCTGATCAGAAGTTACGTCAGTCGCAGGACGACACTGAGATCACCAGGTGAGCTCAGTCGGTCCTGCCGCAGCGCGCTGGTCAGCCAGTGGTCAGTGGCTCGGACGGCCAGTCGTTTGTTCGCGATAGCCAGTTAGTAAACTGAGGTAGGGAACCAGTGAGAAGAACTTTCCAGTTTCAAGGCGGTTAGCAGCAGAAAGCAATTAGCAGTAAGCGATCAGTAGGTACCAGTGAGCCGATGCGCAGTTGATACAGCTCGTCTTTCACTAGATAATTCGTCTGAGGTTGTGTTCACTAGCGGTGAGCTTGTGAGAGAAGTGAGCCATGTATACGGCACGTTATTTGCCCGCTTATGCGGAGTGCGCAGTTGTGTTATCATCATCATGTTCAGAAGTGTTACATTGTCATTGCTGTTACATGTCGCATTACATATTACATACTTGTGGTATCGCTGTTACATCTAGCATACTTCTGGGTATCTGTTTTATGGGTAAGGCTAGGGGATGAAACTTGAAGATTAGTCATTGATGGTCTCGCCGAGGTGACCGGCCCCTGACCTGACCCGCAGCCCGGTGTTTGGTGACCAGCCGTCGGCCGGCCCGGCCTTCCGGTATGACCAGGGCCCCGTCCGGCGCAAGGCCGACCGACAGAAGCTGCCCGGCTGGGCCTGCAACCTCTGCAAGGAGGTGGGTGTCAGGTCCGGTCAGGGCCTGCAACCTCTGCAAGGAGGTGAGTGTCAGGTCCGGTCAGGGCCTGCAACCTCTGCAAGGAGGTGAGTGCCAGGTCCGGCCGGGGCCTACAACCTCTGCAAGGAGGTGAGTGTCAGGTCCGGTCAGGGCCTGCAACCTCTGTAAGGAGGTGGGTGTCAGGTCCGGTCAGGGCTTACAACCTCTGCAAGGAGGTGGGTGTCAGGTCCGGTCAGGGCCTGCAACCTCTGCAAGGTGAGTGTCAGGTCCGGTCAGGGCCTGCAACCTCTGCAAGGAGGTGAATGCCAGGTCCGGCCGGGGCCTACAACCTCTGCAAGGAGGTGAGTGTCAGGTCCGGTCAGGGCCTGCAACCTCTGCAAGGAGGTGGGTGTCAGGTCCGGTCGAGGCTGCCCGGCTCGGCCTTCAACCTCTGCAAGGAGGTGGGCGTCAGGTCCCGCCGGGGCCTGCATGTGCTAGTTAGCTCTGCGGGAAGGGGAGGTGAGTGGCAGCTCCGGCCGGGGCCTTCATGTGCTCGTGAGCCCTGCAGGACGAGGAGGGCTTGCCCAGCGTGTCTGCTTTTTATGTGTATAGTGAGTAGGTGTAGGGCGGCACCCGCATGCAACCTTGAGGGGAGGGCTGTCTGTTGTCTGGGCCATAGGTGGGGATTTACCCTTTCTTGGTTGTGGTTTGGGTCGCCTCGGAAACGGAATGTCCAATTTAGACCGACTGTATCGGCGCAGTTTCCAAATAACTCGAGATGACGTTCACGCGTGGTGGTGACAGGAGTTGGTAGTGTGCAGCCATACCCACGGGCCGATACCAACAAGCTTGTTAAACTCCCCGCCATCGATGACCTGCTGTGGCCTTGCCTGTGACTGACTGCGGACCAGACGGGAGCAGTGCTGACCTGCTATGGCCTTGCCTGTGACTGACTGCGACCAGACGAGGGCAGTGCTGACCTGCTGTGGCCGTGCCTCTGAATAGACGAGAGTATTGCTGACCTACTGTGGCCGTGCCCGTGACTGACTGCGGACCAGACGAGAGCAGTGCTGACCTGCTGTGGCCTTGCCTGCGACTGACTGCGGACGAGACGAGAGCAGTGCTCCTGCGGCCGGCGACGCTGCGGCGGGGTCGGGTGGTGTGACCGGTGTCGTGTGGCGCGTGCTTCAGTGGTACGCGGACAGGGGGTTCTCCGAGTCCCAGCTGCGGGAGCACATGAACCGGTGCAGCCGCCACCGACAACGGGAGCCGCCACCTCCGGACACGCCGCCAGGTCAGGTCACGTCAGGTCACGCACCACCGCCGGCTACGGTGCTTGCTCGGGCGGGTCAGACGCCGTCTGTCACGCGACCAGGTCAGGTAAGATCCGCGGAGGCCATACACCTCAGGACACGCCCCCGGGTGAAATCGGACCTCGTGACACGGTGGCACGCGCCGCCGGTGGCGCACTATTCGTAGGCAGACGCCGGCCGTGACCTGCTGCATGTGGTATCATAAGTGACCACGCCACAACGCCTCGCGCGGTGCCTCTCCTAAGCGCTGCAGGAGTCACAGACAGTTCCGGTAATAAAAGCGCACTTGCGCCGCAATTGGCGGCACTTTCAAGATCGGCGAGATTTCGCGAATTCGTCGCGTGATCCAGATTAGCCACAGGGGACCCGGAAATTCCGCCCGGCAAGCCCTTATCGGATTTCCAGCAGCGTGATACTCTGCCGCTGTCATTTTTAACGATGATGGTCTGTAGGATGACACGGCACTTTTCGAACGCCTCCATGATGTGGAGGACTATGCCGCCCTCGCAACACAGCCGTGCGTGGTGTGGGTCCCTGCAGGGCGCCTTCTTTGGTGCGGCTGACATGAGAAGGGCAGCTGGTGTGGGGAGGCTGTGTTAAAGCAGTGCGCTGGCCCGGGAACATTCCTGCATGGCAAACAATGCAAACAGCAGTATTTCATGAGCTGGAACGGTGAAACTGAGATGGCGGATCCAGGGTACACGCAACAAGCTCTGCTTCTGGAATACTTTTGGCCACCTACACAGCCGATTCAAAGTGCATTTCTGAACGAAGCCACCAACCTCATGTCACTGAAACACGAGCTGCGCATTTATATTTGTCCACCATCTATAACCATTACCACACCCTCACCATGACCGACGTGTGTGGGGTATGCCCTCCCGCTGCCTATTAACTCGCCTTGCCCGCACTCTACCCACCCGCTGACGTACTCACCGGTCGCCATGTCTTTTTCGGAGGATTTAGTCGGCTCGAACCTTGAAATCGTCGCACATGATGACTGCAAGCGTTTTGGAAGGCCACTGTATGATGGGCCGAGTTCGGGGTACTTCATACAGGGCCGCTTAGAGCTACGTGGAGTTGTATAATTACATGAAACTATACAGAGCTATATAGAGCTGAACGTCTGGAATCCTTACAGTTGTCAAGGATTAGAATGCCGGGTGGATGGCTAAAATGGCTGACGACAGGCCAGCTGAGTGGTCCAGATGTCATAGTTAATTGTTCAGTCCCAGGTATACGAGCTGCCCCGCTGGTGGTGTGTCGTGACAGGTGTCGCGGAACACTCGCCCGAGTGGCCGGCTGGATAACGTTTGCTCGGGTGGGGAGTCAATTAGACCCGCCTGAGATCTCAGGAACTAAGAGAGCTAGAGACACCAAATGTACAGGATGTGTTGGTCTGTATGTGAACTCATTTAGGTCAAAGTTTGAGGTTTCTAAGTCATGGCCCTCGGGTCAAATAGGGTCAAACAAGGTCAAACTTCAGATTGGTCTCCAAATTGCCCCGGGAACCTAGATACCTAATATGAGCAAACGGTCACTCATTTACGGTTAGTGACCTTGTTTGACCTTTTGAAGGTTATGGTGACCAAAATTATGTAAGACTGTTTTGAGTTTCGCAGTGGAATAAGCGACAAATATCACGTTGGGCCGTACGCTCCTAAAAACAAAATGTTGGCACGGATCATTCTCAGTCATTGACTTATTCTGACCTTTGAGAAGCCCATGGAAGGTGTAAAGTGCGGTACCTGTTATCGATGAATGCGGAATGAGCATCGAACTACTTCATACAGCAAACCCAAGGGTGATAAAACAGGTTGGTCTTGACCTTGGTCTGACCTCATACTTGGAATTTATTTATTCAGTTGTTGTGGGGCCTACGAAGGTATCTTAGAGATGGGCGGTTTCATCTAACACTCGGTTGTTGCATCAGACTGAACGGTTCCTATAAATGAACTTCGCTGAAACCATGGCCTGATTTTGACCAGCCGTAATTCAGCGGCCTTACAAGGTAAATCTAAATTGTTGACACCAAACGATCCGCTATTCATTTGTCTACAGCTGTGCACAGTTTGGCGCGGCTGCGCCGCGCCGCTCGAAAACCATTATGGAAAAGCTTTCGGGGGGGGGGAGGGTGTCAATTTGACCCCGCCCGAGCGCGTGTTAAGGCTTTAACGCCGCATCAAAAGACGTGCACGCGACTGTCAGCACCGCTTCTGGATATATGTGCGGTTGCCAGGGGTTCGCACGGGCCGGGGTACCCCCCACCACCAGCGCCTCCATGCGGACGCGACGGTGGCTCCCCCATAGCTCCTCCACGAGCTCCGTCCGTCCCCTGGCGTGTTCTTCCCTGCCCCGGCTGCCGCTCGGCCTGCCGTCGCTCAGAGGACGGCGCGCTGGCGGCGTGCGGGCGCCTATTTCGAGCGGCGTGCGGCGCCGAGCGGCCTTGACGCCCGGCGCGCGGTGCGTCGGCCTCGGCCGGCTGGCCGCCGCAGCGCCAGGTGCCTTACCGAGCGGCGGCGCGAGCGAGGTTGACGTGAACCTAACTCAAAATATGCCCCTGTGTTTCTGTGGTGTTGCCTCAGATAACCCTTTTCTCGACTCTGTTTTCCCAAGCAGACAGGATGGTGTTATATATATATATATTATATATATATTATATATATATATATATACACGTATATACAGAGTTATCACAGGGCTTCGGGGATTCGAAGTCGGTCATCTTTAGATATGATAGGCACCAGGCTTTACCTACCTCTGCCGTTTCTTGTAACTTAAGCCAAGTCTGTGGTCGGATGGCAGTAAGCTGCTTAACAACATCACTGGCGGGCGAATGAAAACATCGCAGAGGTGAAATCAGACTGTTTTGCCACTAAAATAATGTGATTTAAGAGAGTGCAGGGGCTACAGGCTTCCCTAACTGGGCTTTCAACCTCCTTCCCACACTTGGGGTAAAGCTCCCCCCTCAACTCCGAGAGGCATTTGTGTCCCGTTCAATTGAATATCCTTTTTTGTTGGCGCTTTTTGGGATGGGAGTAAGTTTTGTCATAAGTCATTGCTCAGCCCTCCCTCACTCATCATGTTAAATCACGCCCCAGGCCACAGATAGGCAAGAAAACAGTTGAAGTCGGCACGTTCGGGCATTAGCGCGCAGTCTAAGTTTCATACTGAAGTGGCCGTATTCAGTTTGTTATACTGCCTAGCATATCTACCAGACAAGCTCCGTACCAAGCCCCCCTATGGGGGGCTTGGTACGGAGCTTGTGGCCTATGGCCTCATCTGATTGTTTTGCAGTTCTTAGACGAAATTTACTTAAGTGAAAAACAAACTTTGGCTCACAATAACTTCTAAGTTGAGATGTCTAAATGTACATTTTTTCAGTCAGCGTCTGAACTTGTATTGCACACCAAGTTTCGCCTTCAGTCGAGTGTGATCCTGAAATCCGTAAACGTGTCTTTAACGCTTGTTATACAGCCTGGGAAATTTTAGTTACGCAGCTATTGGTTCATCGAAATCCAAGTGGCCGTCCGGACTGTTGCCTGCGGAATATGCTTTTATTAATATCTGGGCAAGGGGATCGCGCTAAACGTGAGTATTGCTATTTATGCATTCAGATACGATTAATATTCCGTTAGGTTGGCGAAGACCTTGAAACCGATCTCAGTTGTGCCAGAGGATATTTGCCACCTTTAGAACTGACGGAAGCATGAATAACGGCGCAGGCCGGTTCTGAGTGGAACGAGAAATGTTGACAGTCGTTGAAGTTAAAACTGGACACCAGAAGTTAGGAAACTGCTATCGTTTAGATTGCACGTTTAAGATGAGATGCACGATGCGATTTATGCAACCCTCGGGCTACACCACTGATGTGCGTGCGACTCACGTACCTGTGACGTCATAGGTAGCAATTTCGAGACGGTGACTGGCAATGAGGAGCGATCTTCTGTTCAAGGTGGTGAACTAAAATACACGCCGTAAAGTAGAAACATGTCATCACTGCCGTGCACACTGCTATGTTAACAATCCATGCTGTCTACTGAAACCCGTCAAACCACCAAGTCAAATTATCTTTCTCACTGCATCACCAGGCACGGCGATAGGTTAGGTCATATCAGAACATTCGCTCAATTGAATACCAGGTCAGTTCGGGGTCGCGAAATCAATGTGCGAACCACGATGTCAGCTCGAGGGCCGCGGTGGAATCCGATGGCACGCCGTCAAGCCTGTTCCTGGGGGAGTGTGTTTGTGGTGCCAACGGATGGCACCACAAGTTAACAGCAGCTTTTAGAGTGTTGATGTACCCTATGCTTTAGTCGTGTTAGTCAACATACAGGTCGCCAGTCGAGCCTGTATGAAGTGGCGTATGGGAATGTTGGCACTGCCCCGCCGCGTTTGACGTGTTTTTGTTTGGAAATGTTGGTGTTCCCCTGTCTCCCTTGTCGGTGTTAATCCTGCCTGACTGGAAAGTCGGCTTACTACAGGATATTCTGGAGAACGGACCGACATAAACATCTCACGGGCAGCGCTCTGCATGATGTTTGGTGAGGCTCTGCTCCTCATCTTCCAGCCTACTACCGTAGCGCTTTTATGTTGCTGCTTTGCTGGTAGCGTGAAACACCACTCCTCAATCCTCAAACATGCTGCTGCTGGCATTGTGCGTGACACCACTCCCTGTGTGCCCACCGGCGTGTTGCAGGCTTCTGGGACCCACTAGCCTTCCCGTCCATGGACACCACCCAGTTCGGCGTGGGCCTCCGCTCCCGGACACGCAGGAAGCTGTGAGTGCCTCCCGCTTGGGCGGCCCGTGCCGGAGTGCCCGTCCACTGGCGCTGGGAGTGCTCGAGCTCCGCCGCTCGTTACGAGGAGCCGTGCCGGTGTTGCGCCGCCCCACGCTGGTTGGTCGTGACCAGTGGTGAGGAGATTCCCCGCCTGCGCTGGTTGGTCGTGACCAGTGGTGAGGAGATTCCCCGCCTGCGCTGGCTGGTCGTGACCAGTGGTGAGGAGATTCCCCGCCTGCGCTGGTTGGTCGTGACCAGCGGTGAGGAGATTCCCCGCCCCGCGCTGGTTAGTCGTGACCAGTGGTGAGGAGATTCCCCGCCTGCGCTGGTTGGTCGTGACCAGTGGTGAGGAGATTCCCCGCCTGCGAGGACGCACGGCCAGTCGACGCGTCAGTGCACGACTCGCCTCGCGCAGAGGCCGTCGTGGCGCTGAGATTGATTATCTGCCATCGGGCTCCCGTCGATTTGTATTCCGCCGTGGCCGCGTACCGGGTGCCGTGGGCGTTACACCGTCCTGATGATTAGTCATGATGGAAGGGTAGCGGACGTGCGGAACCAACTGCGTGCGTGGCAAAATGTTTTTTTCTTATGCGTGAGTAAAATCGATCGTGAAAGTGCATGCCCTCTTCTCTTGTCCGTTTAATTCTCATGTCAACCATCTTCTGTAATTTGTGTCAATTTGTATGCGCCATCCTCATCCTGGATCAGGTTCGGAGGATGGAGACGCATGCTCAGCATCGCACTACAGTTACGGCCTACTTTCCAATAACCTTACATTGGCTGGTGTATCAGTGCCTCCCAGCAAGCATCACGGCAGTGCTTCCGAGTCGTCGTGAGACATTG
>NW_023596818.1:17567965-17596473 GCF_011947565.3 Pollicipes pollicipes
GCACTCGCACAGTAGCACGGCACCGTGGTTTGCTTTGCATACACCATGTCCTCTCACCACCGGAATCACCGTATTCTTACATGATAGCGCAAATTGATGATGACACTGTTATAGAACCTGTGCGTGAATACGACGAATTTCCGTCTGCCACCGTCCGACTCCGTGCCTGCCCCCTTTTGTGTACCGTCGTACGACGCCAGAACTCCAAGACCGGTTTAGCAGCTGATCAACAACGGATTAGGAGGTGGCCGGGTGACATTGACAGCCGTACACGGCCTGTTTGTGTAGGGAAGCGGCCGGAGTACAGCTCTCTCTCCACCATTGCTCACCTGGCCAGCGCGGAGCCTCGCATTCATCCGCAAGGCGCGCCCGCCCGCCTCACTGCTGGCGACCCCTTTCCAACCAATGCGATGTTCCCGCCAGGATGGCGCATCGTCCGGGGCCTGCGACTTTCCGACAGTCCAACAGTTCGAACCGGCCCCAGCCGACCACCGATCGAGATCTCATTGGAAGGGAGGGCGCGGCCGTCTCCACTCACCAACGTAGCGTAGCGGCCGTCTCCACTCACCAACACGTAGCCCCCTGTCTGCTATGTGTCCCGTCTCCGCCGCCCCTGCTCGACTTACCTGACACCTGTGGACTTGCGATCAGTTGGCTTCGCCCGCTGTCCGCTCCCGCTGGCCGTCTCTCCGTCCGCTGTCCGCTCCCGCTGGCCGTCTCTCCGTCCGCTGTCCGCTCCCGTTCGCAGTCGCTCCGTTCGCTGTTTGCTCCTGCTCGCCGTCGCTCCGTTCGCTGTCCGCTCCCGCTCACCGCCGCTCCGTCCGCTGTCCGCTCCCGCTCCCCGCCGCTCCGTCCGCTGTCCGCTTCCGCTCACCGCTGCTCCGTCCGCTGTCCGCTCCCGCTCACCACCGCTCCGTCCGCTGTCCGCTCCCGCTCGTCGTCGCTCGGTCCGCGTCCGCTCCCGCTCACCGCCGCTCCGTCCGCTCCCCGTCCCCCCGGCCGTGGCTTGTCCCGCCTTCTCCGGGCCTCTCGCGTGCCTCGCTCGCGGGCCGGTGGCGAGCTGACTGGGGCCGGCACGGGCCGCGGCGGCCGGCCCAAGTCACCGCCAGAAACCTGTCCTCGCTGACCTAGTCACGGCCACCCTGGGCCGGCTGTCTAGCCCACCGTCGGCGTCTCGCTGTCTTTGGTGCATCGCGATATAACCTTGCGTTCGGTGAGGCGTGAGCCGCCCATCCTTGACGCGTCCCCCTCCCACCCCTACTATCTCCTGCCCCCTTCTGGTCTTCTCTTTCTGCCCCCTCTTGCCTCCGTCGCTTCTCCTCATGAATCTCCTGTCTATTACGTGCGCTTTCCCCGCTGTCCCTGTTTGCGCTCCCGAAATCTCCGTGTCCAGTTGCACCCTGCCTCCGTTACATCAAACCCCCCCCCCCCCGTCTCCGTTGTATCCAGTCCCACCGTCTCCCGACTCAGCCTTCATTCTCCGGAGTCTCCCGTCTGCACAAAGCGCGGTCTCCGCCGTCTCCTGCCCCATCGCCTCACTTCCTTATTTCCGTTGTAAATCGCCTCTAGTCTCCCGTCTCTGCACCATCTCCTTCCACCGCCTCCCATTCCGCGGCCTTTCCTATCTACCGTCTCGCGTCGTCTCTGACCTCGTCTGCCCGTGCAAACGGCGCAGCGTCTCGCAGGCAGCCTTGCATTTATAGCTTTTTCCGCACTATATTTCCGTGGAGTTGCATCATGCACGGTCACGTGCTCTCTGCATGTGCAGTTTGGTTTGTCCGAGAAACCGGCAATCCGTCAGAAACTTCCTGCGGCATTAGCATAAGCTGAGTGGTACCATCAGCGATAGCGCAGGCTTGTTGCGGCTCCGTCGTTGGCCGGATACATGCATTTGTATTTAACTGCATGTGTGCTGCAACGCAGTGTTTGCAGATCCTTTGATTGCAGACGAAGAAAAGAGTCCAGACCCCCGAAATGTGAACGATATTGATGTCAGCAGAAATTATGCTCAGGTGGTGTACATTCCATGTCATTCCATAAATTTGGTCTGGACAGCGCTTCGACACGTTCTAAAATGCACGGAGACGCCTTATACTGCATTTTATCTTGTACGCACATCTTTAGTGATATATTGCTAGAAAGCATCCGTGAACACGCCACACAGACCTATTTCCTTGTCTCGTTTACCTATGCATTGATGGAAACGCAATTTCCTCACCAAACACCTTACTGAGCATTCAGCGTTTCAGTTTTCACAACGTCTAGCTGCGCTGCCGCCTGAGTTCAATAGCCTTGCGCCATTGCGATTGTCATCGGGCCGGGACAGGCCCCGCTCGGGGCGACAGCCAGCGCGGGCCGTGTGGCCATCGTCTGCCGCCCGGCTGCCTTTCCCTTTTATGACCCCACGCGCCGCCCGTGCCGGCGCCCGAGGCTCTGCTGGCGCCGAATCAGACGGTCGGACACCACTGGCGCCGAATCAGACGGTCGGGTACCACTGGTGCCGGACCAGACGGTCGGGGCACCGCTGGCGCCGGACCAGACGGCCGGGGCACCACTGGCGCTGGATCAGACGGCTGGGCACCACTGGCGCCGCATTAGACGGTTGGGGTACCACTGACGCCACATCAGACGGTTGGGGTACCACTGGCGCCGCATCAGACGGTCGGCCACCACTAGTGCCCGATCAGACGGTTGGGGCACCACTGGCGCGTGATCAGACGGTCGGGTACCACTGGTGCCGGACCAGACGGTCGGGGCACCGCTGGCGCCGGACCACACGTCCGGGACACCACTGGCGCTGGATCAGACGGCTGGGCACCACCGGCGGCGGACCAGACGGTCGGGGCACCGCTGGCGCCGGACCACACGTCCGGGACACCACTGGCGCTGGATCAGACGGCTGGGCACCACTGGCGCCGGATCAAACGGCCCGGGCACCGCTGACGCCGGATCAGACGGTCGGGATGCTTGGATTGTTTTGGTAGGTAATTTTGAAGGTTATTTGTATGGAAATACGGTGTAGGCAACGTGTTCGTCACCGCAATTTGTTGCGCTTTGGCCCATCTCATGACTCGTTAGAACCTGAGGGAGGATTGCTGCCCGAAATGCAGTGGCTTGTATTTATATGAGTCAGCGTCGAAATGTTTTGTGTACAATTAATAATCATCCCACTGAGAAAGGTGAAAACTGATTGTGAAGCGCACGTTTAGTAGACATTAGCTTGCGCATGATATTAAATGAAAGCAAATGGTTATCCTTGCCGCTGGATCATGTCGGCTTCGAACCATCTCAGCTGACGGCATCTATACAAAATGTGAACAGATATGTCTCTCTTAGAATTTTGACTGCAACCACCATGTCGTGTGGTTCGTGTTAGTATACATTCACAGATGGTACGCGTTCTACATCAATGCAACTATAGTCTGACATCAGTGCAACCATAGTCTGACACCGATGCAACCGAAATCTGACACCAATGAAATTTTAGTCTGCAATTACTAACCATAAACTGATACCAATATAATCATTGAATGACATGAATGCAACCATAGTCTGGTATCAACATAAGGAGTTGTCATGTCATTGGGGCTTTACGACGCACTCAGCTGCTGAGGCTATATGGCGTCGCCTGCCTCTCACCCTGGCAGGAAGGGCGGACACCGCGGGGAATCGAACCCCGTACCTCTGGTTTCCCAGACGCGCAGTGATTAACGCAGACGCCTTAACCACTACACTACCGGCACCCCATATATAACGAGTTCTATTGTTCGGCTAAGTACATGCACTTCTCACCTGAACGCCAAAAGTATGTTTAGAAAAGTCGCATCAGCTGCTGAATTCAAACGCTTGTCATATGAGATAGGTACATGTTGCTTCACGCCCATGTTTTTGTGCGTGTCGACATGCCCTTGAGTGCACCTTTATAAAAGGGAGCGTTCCATATTTGTGTGGGGTTTTAAATTGAAATAGCCGTCTTGGAGACCTTTCGGTGCTACTCGCAATCCTGCCTTTCTTAAGACATAAGCTCCTCTGTTTTCTGGGCTACACACCCGCAAAAATGGGAAGATGTATATCGGGGAGAGTATTTCAAATTCACCTTGGCACTCATGACGTCATAATAGTCATTTCAATTCTGTCATCCCATAAACAATGCGTTGATCAATACCAAAACAAATATCATTGTCGTTGTGTTCATATGTGGCGTTTGTGAGCGCGATTTTCAGGTAAACGGTCAACTGGCTCTCAATCAAATGCGTGGTTTGGTTGTGGCATCGTGCATGGCACGGCACGGCACGGCATCGTACACGGCACGATGCCGCAACCAAGCCCCGACGCCTTAACCAACATATTTACTAATACAGAGGATTGTGCCGTCCCGAGCAGTCTTTTTCTTTTCTTTTTTCAGCCTTTCTCAAACGTATACGAATAGTTAAAAGTGAGCTCGATTCATCATTTCTGATGTTTGCTTCAAGGTCTTCAAATGTGAAACGTTCCCTGCAATTCGTCCAGGGGACAACTTCAACATTGCTAAATAAATACGCACCAGTCCAATCCTTTGAACTGTACAGACTTACCTTGAAAACGGTACAATCTTGATTTCGCTTTTTGCTGTTCGGTCCTCGCGGAACCCAGGTGGGCGGAAAGGGACAAGTGGCCTCATCTGTGCGTCGGAAATGTTCCAGTGACAAACCCTAAATACAGCTTGGAGTCTGTGGGGACCCATACATTTTGTTCCCTCATGTTACATATAATGCTTCGCATTTCAGACATATACACGAACACGCTCACACGTCCTGGCGTCACCGTTATACACTCGACATCGGGCGGGACGTGCACCAGTGGTTGACAGACAACAGCAAGGGACGCAGGCAGGGGACAGGGGCACCTCGGGACCGACCATCATGGGCCCGATCGGAGGGATCGAGCAGCCCAAACGGTCCATTGCAGGTTCCATTAAAGGAATTCAGCCCGCAAGGCATAAGCCCCACACGTCATTCCGGGGCCTTGCGCACCGACAGGGATCCTCTGGGGTAATGGGATTGCCGTAAGTGAGAAACCACAAATGCCTAACAATCGGCTCCGTGTCGGTCTGGGCTCGGGGGCCACTCCGCAATCAAGGACAAGGTTGGGACATGCGGTCCTCATTGAACGTCTCTTGAATGGTCGGAGTCCTCTTGAAGGGCTTCCTGTGCCAGTCAAAGGCATACGGTGTAGGGCCGGCAAGGGCCCTCGAGTTGGGCAGGACCACACTTCCTGAGCAAGGACATGGACGCCATCGCGAACGTAAGAAGGCCTCTTGTCCTGGTTGGAGCCCTCTGGCAAGAATATATACAAAATGACAATTAAAGGATCCACAATGAGACAATGAAACGGATCTGTTTCAGTCAGGGACCCCAGTTGTAGGTACCGAACACCTCGCTTTGTTTCAACCATGGACCCAATAGCTGAAATGAATTAAAGAGAGTAATTTACATATGGACACGAATGACCCATCGTGAGGCGACAAATGGCCACTGTCATTGTTTATTTGATGAAGTCATTTAATTACTGTTCGATTGCATTTTATTTCCTTCTAAATGTGTGATGACTGGATTCTTCTGGCAGCCGCTGGCTTCTCTTAGTCACAGAAGTTTAACATACAACTAAAAGAAAATTGACCTGAAAAAAATTAAGTGGGTTGCATCCGACGCACCAAACCGGCTGAAGATAGTTTAACGTTTGGGAAATAAGGATCCGAAATACCGTTACCGATTGGCGGAGACTTTTTGTGAGGGAGAGCACCAAGTTCCAGGGGCGCCACAATAAAGCGTTGCACCTCGCTCCACGAAATCCTGTGTCCGCCTCGGAATGACATCGGAATACCGGCATCCTTACTGGTTTTACTTTGGGGCCTATGGTAGACAACAGCAGGTTAAGAGACAGTCACAGTTCTGACTAATTGCTTATCGCTGAGGACGCTAGCATCAACAAAAATAACGTGATTTTTCATTTTATTTTCGATTGCTTTCACGTGCAATCTTCGAAAAATGCACACGCTCAGGCGCCTGGACACAGCCGTCTTCTGCCTCGGCGCTGGTCCCGCAAAGCACCAGTTTTTCTGCTCCGGCTTCGGGTTCGGCTTCGCGCTGAGCCATTCCTACCTGCCGGTTCGGCTTTGCCTTTGTTGTGCTGCTTTGGCGCTGTGTTTCCTGCTGAGTCGACATGTGTGGTGTGTATCATACGCCCTCTGATGGCATTTGGTCTTCTCTGCACCGTATATCCCTAAGGCAAAGACTTATACAAATTTTACATGACTCTAAAATGGTTACATAATTTTTGAATTTGTTGCGGTTAACAAATCTTATGTTGTTAGACGTCTTTAAGTATTTTCTTCAATATTTTTTTCGGGTACAGCGGCCCCGAAAATTCGCGGGAAAACTTGTAGCCCGCAACATTACCAGAACGCGGTGTTTGGTGAATAACCCCGAGGGGTGGCACGTAGGTTAATAATCATTTACTTCCTTTTCTGCTTCCAGTTTTCCTTTTCAATACTTAAATGACGAAGTGGGAATAAGAAGTGCCAATTGGAAGTCATATTCCCGGCCTGCTGTGGGTGCTTAGCGTGGGATTCGCTGCGCCAGTTTGGGCAGGGCTGTGCGTCAAGGTGCGTTGAGACTTAAGCTTATCATGTTTATTGTTCAAGACATTGTCCTTGTTTGCCTGATATTTTCTTGGTTCTGATGAGTGCAATGTTAATGAACTGAATGCTTGCATTGCAAGTTCACATGGAGAGAAAAACATTGATTTCATTTGTTTTTTTGTTGTGTGGTTTAGGTTCCTTGCCTCGCTCCAAAGCTGTAAGTCACCCCCGATGTGCGCTAGAAATTATCAGAACCATGCTTGCAGCCTTTTAAATCTGTTTTCATAGTATTCTTAAAAATTAGCCTGCAGGTAGGTGATGGGCACTATTGCTATTAGCAAATTGCTTTGATACTCATGTGTTGTGAAAATAACCTAAACAGTCATAAAAATGGTATTCATTTTTGTGTCCGTCCCACCACAAACAATAACATCTTTGTTCCCAAGTACCATATAGTAACTCACTAGCAACTTTTCCCAGTTCAGTGCAGATACTGCAGGCCTAGTGCTTTGGTCATATTTGCTAAAACCACTTGTATCTTTTTGCAATGCTGCATCTTTGAATGTTGCTATAGTTCTGGGGCTTTTGTTACATCAATAAAACAGGCCTGGTGATATGAAATTGACAGCAAATATGATATGAATTGGTAAACATGCATAGTATATGTGAAAAACTTCATATAGTGCTCAGCAATAGAGATATGATCTCATGTTACATTTATATATTCCTGCTGCTCAAAACTACAAAAAATAGGTTTTAGTGTTCCCCATAACAATGGATGCACAATAGTGAATAACTTCTAATATGAAAGCATCATTCTAACCATGCATTTACAGGTTCAAACCACACCTATGTTCTACTCTAACCATTTTACACAGCATATTGCATGCTTCTCATTAGGTAGATCAAGGCTCATGTACTGATATGTTGGACCTTTCTAGCTGAAGCTTGTAAAGTTGCTCTTTTTTACTGCAGATAACAAGTTGTGTAATCCAGATATTTAGCCATCTTTCTGGCATCTTGGTTCCAGGTCATTAGAATGCTGTGAGGACTAACTGACCAGTGAAATGTGATTATGTCATTCTGATCATCAAGGAATTAGTAATAAAATGTATTCAGTGTTGTAAATATGCTTTCATAAAGTGATGTTGGTGTGTCAGACCATCTTTGAAAGCCAAGAGTTCCAGCTTAGCAGAGCTCTGGCATTGTCAAGGATTTGATTCTTTAATGACCATGACCATAGTTATCCTGATGATATGTGGCCAGTAAAGCAATTTGTCCTCAGTGCGAGGCCATGCTGTATACCCTTGCCCCAAAAGACATTATTAATATAGACAAGTTGTAGGTTCGGTGGCATATTAGTATGAGCGCCTGCCAACCATCCTACTCATGGTGGGATGGCTTGGTTTTTAGTTGGTATGCCTGCTCACTGGGATGACCTGAAAGTGGTGCCTGCACCACTTGGGAGTCAGGTCAGTTCAGAGGGTGGGATGGGCAGTACCAAGCATCACAGCATTACTTTCCCCTGGCAATCTTGCAGATGAGCTGGGATTTTATACTTTTTCTAAGCTGGTGGCATTACTTGTGGATTAATAATTTGGTTTGAATACCAAAGCGGTGACTATGTCTCTAAGCATTGTCACACATTAAAGGAAATGTTCTATATATGAAGACATAAAAGTGAGCTGATTATATTGATTATTCATTACATAGTCAATATAATCAAAGTGATTATATGATTATAATCATTATCAATATATGTACATGTATAATCATATTGATTATATGGTTATATAACTATGGGTATGCTTTTTAGTGGAAAAGGCTGCTCTAGACAACATGATCTCTGTTTAGCAAATATGATTTTTAATGCATCTTGTTTGTTTGTCATTGTACCTTGTCCAGTTCTGATCAATAGCCATTTCATGTCAGCGACATCTGGAAATCATGCTCATGAATGTCAGATTTGACAAACCTGACAGACATATTTTTTTGGCCTTGATCACTGCTTTGTCAGCGGAATGGTGGGACATGAATGGTATTATTATGGCATCATGGATGCCTTGGTGACCTTGTCTTCGAAAAGATAAAACTGCATGCAAATGACTGGTTTGCCTATATGATAGGTATGTGATGTGTTTGGTGTTTTGTTACAATTTCAGTGATGGTACTCATATACTTCACGATGTATTTCATCATTTTACTCTGAAGCACACATGCAAAGCTAGTTGTCTTTTCCTATATGCCCTGTCAGCATATAATATCCATGCCACTGCATGGAACCACTGTCAGTATGTTGTCTGCCAGGAGTGCAAGACCATTTTGTAGTATCTTGTGTACATGTTTTTATCTGAATACACTCTGAAATCTGTTGCAGTGTTTGTTGCTCGCTCGTGCCGGCTCAGCGTTCGCCGCCCCACACGGCGATGAGCGACCGGTCGCCGGCGAGTGGAGCGCGGCCGTCACGTGACTCCTCCGTCTCGTCGTGGCCACGCCCGGACGCGGCGGCCGCCGCGCCGCGCCGCTCGCCGCGCAAGTCGGCGCGGCCGGCGCGCGTGCCGCCGTTCGCCGTCGAGACGGACCCGGTGGTGCTGTCGCGCCGCGAGAAGCAGATCGAGTACGGCAAGAACACGCTGTCGTACCAGCAGTACACGGCGGCGGTGCCGCGCGCCCAGCGGCTCGGCTACCACCCGCGCACGCCGGTCAAGCGCCGCCTGCAGAGCCGCCGCCGCTGGGACAACGCCGTCAAGTGCTGGCGCGTGCACCTGCACTACTGGAACGACCCGGTCAAGCTGGCTGCGCTGCGTGCCGGCGAGTCGGGGTCCGACAGCTCGTCAGTGTTGTCGGACCCGGCGGATGGCACTGCGGCGGCCGCGCCGCCACCGGCGCAGGAGCAGGAGCAGGAGGTTCTGGACTGGGCCGACGATGTGGAGGGCCTGGCGCTAGAGCTGGACGGATAGGCGAGGGACTGGAGTGAGGATGGGCCGCAGCGTGTAGGGGCTGTAGCGGGCAAAATGAGCCTCTGGTGAGACCAGACGTCCTGGCCAACTGGTGGCCAGGTGTCCCGGTACCAAAGTTGGCCAGATGTGACCAGTGATGACTGCACGAGCGGAGGCATTGCGAGCGATGATCCAGGATGAACCGTTAGGACCAACAGGGTCGTGGCGGTGTGGCGCCTTCGGTCCTGTCGCGCCGCACCTCTGGCGCAGCGACTAATCGTGGCTGCCTCGAGTGCTACTGCCGGGCATTTCTGCTGGGACGATCTCACGATACGTGGGCAGATGCTCCGATAAGTTTTGGTGCGATTGTCGTAGAAAATTGCTGACCCGAGCAGTCCAGACAGAAAACGAATAGCAAGCAGTGACCAGTGCATAGTGACGAGAGTGTTGCATGCGGGTGCACTTTGTGTGTAGTCATGTCGTCGAATGTCGTTACCATTCTAGAACGTCTGGTGAACTTGTGGCCTGATTTTCCACGGCCGCATCACCGACGTACTCTGCGAGTCACACGTTTGTCATAACGCTCGCTGTTCGCGTGGACGCGAGCCTGTACAATTTGCTAGAGTACGTGTTACATGCAAGCTCACAAGCGGTGATCAAGTCAGGCCGGCGTTTACCTAAGAAGCTCTAAGCCGTTCACATTGCAGGTCTTGCCTAACTTTGTTCTACGATTCTTTTACCTTCACATCCAAGCCTGGTTGCTGTGCGTTGGATGCTCATGTTCCGCGGGATTTGGAGCGAATTACTAAGGAAATCGGCTCCATTTACGGTTTTTAGTTGGGATGTGATGTGTTTGTCGACGAATTTACTTGCCTTAGTGTATTACGGACGGTGCGTGTCGTTCTGCGAGACCTGTATGCGCGTGTTACAACACGACTTTGTGATTTCAACCTAGCTGGTGTTGCTTGAGTCTTTATGAATCGTTGCAACTGCCTTTCATTTCAATACAAGTAGTGGTTGTTTATGATGTTACTCGGATCCTATAACAGTTTTGCAAACAAATAGGGTGTATCCTGGATGCTTTCGCAGAGCCCTCACAGTCCAGGAGAAAATTCTCTTGTTCTCGCCGTTTAAATCATGACAATGGTAAAGGCACATCCTGCAAAATGCAGAAAAAGGTATCCCAGGCATATGAAATTATTCCGTTGGTGCTCCGGAAAAAACCTACTGTGCTTAACGCCATAAGGGTGAAATCAAAGCCATAGTGTAACGTTTCGTTGGATTCGCGAGATAATGGCCTGGTGTTTGCATGTGTGCATTTTCTCTGAACGTGGTGTTTCAAGCTTTCTTAACATTTAATACCCAATCATCCTGGCAAATCAGCGTGGGTGCGGCAAGCATCCCAGCGCACGCGCGTGGGAGGATGCGGGACAAATTTGTATGGAGAGCAGGAAGTCCAGTAAGATTCCCCCGACGGCTACTTCAAACAAATTATGAGCTATCAGATGTCACGGATCACATCGAACTTGTCTGATCTAACAATAAGTAAACTGTGCAAAGAAGGTGGCACACCTTAAAAGCCCAATCCCTACCGTAAGAAACAAAAATATTGGATTGGTGCGATCAAACCAGTCCGATTAATCCAATCGCATCTGACTGAGTGTATGTAATCCTGGACCGGAGGGGAGAGTTACCACACCAGCCAGGCAGAGGCCGCGCAGAAGGTCATGTACGCTGGGGATGGCCGAGCTAACACAGCCGCGGCTTCTCAGGCCGTTGGCGGTTCTGGCTCGGCCCGTCACTCGCTGCCTGTCACCGTTCTGTGTCAGATGGAGGCCGGGTGTCGGCTGCGGGAGTTCTGGACAGGACTGGTGCCGGCCTTTCCGGATCCGGCCGCTCTGATGGACGTGGCCGACCCAGACGAGAGGGCCCTCACCATGCTCCTCAAGACGCTCTACGTCGTCTTCAAAGGTAAAAACAGGTCTACTTCTTGCTTGTGGCACCGGGGAGTGCTGGACAATTGGTAGAACGTGGTTCTGGCTTGGTCCGTCACTCGTTGCCTGTCGCCGTTCTGTGTCGGATGGAGGCCGGAATCATTTTATTTTTATTGACGAAACATCAAATGTCTCGTAGCACATGCAAGCTATATTTACGTATTGGCTTCTCGCGTCCGCTCGTTTTGCCGTTGCGTCAGAATCCGCGAGGAAAGTTCCTCGTGGTCTGTGGGCGCCGGTATTTCCCCGGCCGTATCCTGTCGCGGTGCGATAGGCGCAAAATGACCACTGAAGTCGACACGCCTTAAAGCCCCGATAACCGGCTGCAGTGCTATGACTGACCTGGCGTCATTCGCTTGTAGGGGTGCTGGAGGAGCGTCACCGGCTGAGCTGCGCCCCAAACGCGCCCTCCTCGCCCTCCCAGGTCCAGCCCAGCCAAGCGAGCGAAGCCCACTCCAGCCAGACCGTTACAGAGCTGTGAGTGACCGCCGGCCACGGGGGATGTTTGAAAGCGGCGCAAACGCGAGATCGCACATGCTGTGGACAATTCTGAAGAACGGAAATTGAAAGTAATTTAGGACCTCGCATGCGCGGTGCACACGCATCTTTATCCTGGTAGGCAGATCCACATTTTGCCGATTTCAGGTCACTTGGTGGACAAATCCATATTCGCGCCGACATTGTTGATGCCTTACCAACAGGAGGCGAAGGTTCAAAACATCCATCGGTAAAATTTTGCTGGGCAGAAATGAGAAAAGCGTTCCCAATAACTGTGTATTCCACCGTACTACCCGGCAGTCATTCTGTGCACGCCCTCATTGCACGTGATTCACTGTGACCAGCGTCTCTCCCGCAGCGCCGACGTCACCTCCTCGCCGACGTCGCCAGCGTCGTCGCCGCTCTCCCCTCCGGCAGTTCTGGTACCCGAGACCGTGGACGCCTCGCCCCGGCGCACGTGGCAGCAGCCCGTGCCCGAGACAGCGCCGGCCGTGCTCTGCCGTTCTCCTCCGCCGGCCGTGCTCGCGCCAGAGACGGCCGAGCCATTGCCGCCGCAGCCCGGCTGCCGGCCGCAGCCCGTGGCGGAGACGGCACCGCTGACGCCGCCGCGTCCGCCGCCGCTGGACGCGGGGAGTCCGGTGCTGTCCGGACGTGGCTGCCTCGCTGGCGCCAGCGACTCCGGCGGCAGGGGCGGTCGGCGCCGACGCCACCGTCGCCGCCGCCGCCCCGCCGCCGCTGCTGCCGCGTTTGCTGCCTACGGCGGCGAGTCTGGCCGGCCGGCGGCGCCGCCACCGGCCGGTCCCTGCGCGGAGTCCCCGCTGCTGCTGACTCAGCGACCGCTGGGGCTCCACCGCCCGCCCGCGGCGCCCGCCGCCGCAGCCGGCGGCCGGCGCGGGGACTGGTCACGGGGCGCCGCGGACGAGACGTTCTTCGAGACGTCACCGGGGCGTCCGGGGGCCGAGTGGGTGGCCCGAGAGGCGACCGGTGGCGAGGCGGGCTGCCGCGGGCCGGATAACTGCGCCCAACGTGTGCCGCAGATAGGCCCGCCGCCGCTCTCCGCAGCCGGCGGTGGAGCGAGCAACCTAGCCACGCCGAAGAAAAGGAAGTACATCATCATCAGTGCGAACGATCCCTACCCGCCGCGAAGGTCGCGGATAGCAGCGCCGGCTTCTCCGAGGAAGACGCCGGTGTCGACTCCACCCGCGTCTCCGGCACTGCTCGCGCCGCAGAAGAAACCGCGGCTCGACCCGATGCGTGCGTCGACTTCAGCCGCCGTCGCCTCGAGCGCTGCGCAGCTCGTGCCACCTCTGGCAGGGGGAGCACTGTCGGCGGACTCCGCCGGGTCTGCACCCGTCCCGAATGCTGATCTGTCGCCTGCCGAGTCGCTGTTGAAGCTGGACGAGTTGATGGACGAGCTGCACGATCAGCCGGGGGCGCAGTGGAGCCAGGGAGAGGCCGAGGGCGAGCGCGGAGAGGGCGCGAACCATAACCGGGACGGCCGGCTGCGTGCGGCGACGGCAGCCGCTGCGTTGAGACAAGGGGCCTCCTCGCCTCTTTCTCCAGGGGCGTCCTCGCCTTCCCCTCCGGGAGGCTCCTCGCCTCCTCCTCAGGGAGCCCCCTCGCCTATTCCGGGAGCCTCCTCGCCTCCTGCTCCGGGAGTCTCCTCGCCTCCTCCTCAGGGAGCCTCCTCGCCTCTTCCGGGAGTCTCCTTGCCTCCTTTAACAGTGTCCTCGCCGCCCCCTCCGGGAGCCTCCTCGCCTCCTGCTCCGAGGGCCTCCTCGCCGCTACCGGCGGAAGGGGTAAGCTGTCAGCACGAGTCTGTCCGGATGGCGGCACGTGGTGCCTCTTCCCAGCAGACCGGCGAGGCACTGATACAGTCCCGGGGCGGCGCTGAGGTCCCGGCCCGGCCAGCTGATCAGAAGTTACGTCAGTCGCAGGACGACACTGAGATCACCAGGTGAGCTCAGTCGGTCCTGCCGCAGCGCGCTGGTCAGCCAGTGGTCAGTGGCTCGGACGGCCAGTCGTTTGTTCGCGATAGCCAGTTAGTAAACTGAGGTAGGGAACCAGTGAGAAGAACTTTCCAGTTTCAAGGCGGTTAGCAGCAGAAAGCAATTAGCAGTAAGCGATCAGTAGGTACCAGTGAGCCGATGCGCAGTTGATACAGCTCGTCTTTCACTAGATAATTCGTCTGAGGTTGTGTTCACTAGCGGTGAGCTTGTGAGAGAAGTGAGCCATGTATACGGCACGTTATTTGCCCGCTTATGCGGAGTGCGCAGTTGTGTTATCATCATCATGTTCAGAAGTGTTACATTGTCATTGCTGTTACATGTCGCATTACATATTACATACTTGTGGTATCGCTGTTACATCTAGCATACTTCTGGGTATCTGTTTTATGGGTAAGGCTAGGGGATGAAACTTGAAGATTAGTCATTGATGGTCTCGCCGAGGTGACCGGCCCCTGACCTGACCCACAGCCCGGTGTTTGGTGACCAGCCGTCGGCCGGCCCGGCCTTCCGGTATGACCAGGGCCCCGTCCGGCGCAAGGCCGACCGACAGAAGCTGCCCGGCTGGGCCTGCAACCTCTGCAAGGAGGTGGGTGTCAGGTCCGGTCAGGGCCTGCAACCTCTGCAAGGAGGTGAGTGTCAGGTCCGGTCAGGGCCTGCAACCTCTGCAAGGAGGTGAGTTCCAGGTCCGGCCGGGGCCTACAACCTCTGCAAGGAGGTGAGTGTCAGGTCCGGTCAGGGCCTGCAACCTCTGTAAGGAGGTGGGTGTCAGGTCCGGTCAGGGCCTACAACCTCTGCAAGGAGGTGGGTGTCAGGTCCGGTCAGGGCCTGCAACCTCTGCAAGGTGAGTGTCAGGTCCGGTCAGGGCCTGCAACCTCTGCAAGGAGGTGAATGCCAGGTCCGGCCGGGGCCTACAACCTCTGCAAGGAGGTGAGTGTCAGGTCCGGTCAGGGCCTGCAACCTCTGCAAGGAGGTGGGTGTCAGGTCCGGTCGAGGCTGCCCGGCTCGGCCTTCAACCTCTGCAAGGAGGTGGGCGTCAGGTCCCGCCGGGGCCTGCATGTGCTAGTTAGCTCTGCGGGAAGGGGAGGTGAGTGGCAGCTCCGGCCGGGGCCTTCATGTGCTCGTGAGCCCTGCAGGACGAGGAGGGCTTGCCCAGCGTGTCTGCTTTTTATGTGTATAGTGAGTAGGTGTAGGGCGGCACCCGCATGCAACCTTGAGGGGAGGACTGTCTGTTGTCTGGGCCATAGGTGGGGATTTACCCTTTCTTGGTTGTGGTTTGGGTCGCCTCGGAAACGGAATGTCCAATTTAGACCGACTGTATCGGCGCAGTTTCCAAATAACTCGAGATGACGTTCACGCGTGGTGGTGACAGGAGTTGGTAGTGTGCAGCCATACCCACGGGCCGATACCAACAAGCTTGTTAAACTCCCCGCCATCGATGACCTGCTGTGGCCTTGCCTGTGACTGACTGCGGACCAGACGGGAGCAGTGCTGACCTGCTATGGCCTTGCCTGTGACTGACTGCGACCAGACGAGAGCAGTGCTGACCTGCTGTGGCCGTGCCTCTGAATAGACGAGAGCATTGCTGACCTACTGTGGCCGTGCCCGTGACTGACTGCGGACCAGACGAGAGCAGTGCTGACCTGCTGTGGCCTTGCCTGCGACTGACCGCGGACGAGACGAGAGCAGTGCTCCTGCGGCCGGCGACGCTGCGGCGGGGTCGGGTGGTATGACCGGTGTCGTGTGGCGCGTGCTTCAGTGGTACGCGGACAGGGGGTTCTCCGAGTCCCAGCTGCGGGAGCACATGAACCGGTGCAGCCGCCACCGACAACGGGAGCCGCCACCTCCGGACACGCCGCCAGGTCAGGTCACGTCAGGTCACGCACCACCGCCGGCTACGGTGCTTGCTCGGGCGGGTCAGACGCCGTCTGTCACGCGACCAGGTCAGGTAAGATCCGCGGAGGCCATACACCTCAGGACACGCCCCCGGGTGAAATCGGACCTCGTGACACGGTGGCACGCGCCGCCGGTGGCGCACTATTCGTAGGCAGACGCCGGCCGTGACCTGCTGCATGTGGTATCATAAGTGACCACGCCACAACGCCTCGCGCGGTGCCTCTCCTAAGCGCTGCAGGAGTCACAGACAGTTCCGGTAATAAAAGCGCACTTGCGCCGCAATTGGCGCCACTTTCAAGATCGGCGAGATTTCGCGAATTCGTCGTGTGATCCAGATTAGCCACAGGGGACCCGGAAATTCCGCCCGGCAAGCCCTTATCGGATTTCCAGCAGCGTGATACTCTGCCGCTGTCATTTTTAACGATGATGGTCTGTAGGATGACACGGCACTTTTCGAACGCCTCCATGATGTGGAGAACTATGCCGCCCTCGCAACACAGCCGTGCGTGGTGTGGGTCCCTGCAGGGCGCCTTCTTTGGTGCGGCTGACATGAGAAGGGCAGCTGGTGTGGGGAGGCTGTGTTAAAGCAGTGCGCTGGCCCGGGAACATTCCTGCATGGCAAACAATGCAAACAGCAGTATTTCATGAGCTGGAACGGTGAAGCTGAGATGGCGGATCCAGGGTACACGCAACAAGCTCTGCTTCTGAAATACTTGTGGCCACCTACACAGCCGATTCAAAGTGCATTTCTGAACGAAGCCACCAACCTCATGTCACTGAAACACGTGCTGCGCATTTATATTTGTCCACCATCTATAACCATTACCACACCCTCACCATGACCGACGTGTGTGGGGTATGCCCTCCCGCTGCCTATTAACTCGCCTTGCCCGCACTCTACCCACCCGCTGACGTACTCACCGGTCGCCATGTCTTTTTCGGAGGGTTTAGTCAGCTCGAACCCTGAAATCGTCGCACATGATGACTGCAAGCGTTTTGGAAGGCCACTGTATGATGGGCCGAGTTCGGGGTACTTTATACAGGGCCGCTTAGAGCTACGTGGAGTTGTATAATTACATGAAACTATACAGAGCTATATAGAGCTGAACGTCTGGACTCCGTACAGTTGTCAAGGATTAGAATGCCGGGTGGATGGCTAAAATGGCTGACCACAGGCCAGCTGAGTGGTCCAGATGTCATAGTTAATTGTTCAGTCCCAGGTATACGAGCTGCCCCGCTGGTGGTGCGCCGTGACAGGTGTCGCGGAACACTCGCCCGAGTGGCCGGCTGGATAACGTTTGCTCGGGTGGGGAATCAATTAGACCCGCCTGAGATCTCAGGAACTAAGAGAGCTAGAGACACCAAATGTACAGGATGTGTTGGTCTGTATGTGAACTCATTTAGGTCAAAGTTTGAGGTTTCTAAGTCATGGCCCTCGGGTCAAATAGGGTCAAACAAGGTCAAACTTCAGATTGGTTTCCAAATTGCCCCGGGAACCTAGATACCTAATATGAGCAAGCGGTCACTCATTTACGGTTAGTGACCTTGTTTGACCTTTTGAAGGTTATGGTGACCAAAATTATGTAAGACTGTTTTGAGTTTCGCAGTGGAATAAGCGACAAATATCACGTTGGGCCGTACGCTCCTAAAAACAAAATGTTGGCACGGATCATTCTCAGTCATTGACTTATTCTGACCTTTGAGAAGCCCATGGAAGGTGTAAAGTGCGGTACCTGTTATCGATGAATGCGGAATGAGCATCGAACTACTTCATACAGCAAACCCAAGGGTGATAAAACAGGTTGGTCTTGACCTTGGTCTGACCTCATACTTGGAATTTATTTATTCAGTTGTTGTGGGGCCTACGAAGGTATCTTAGAGATGGGCGGTTTCATCTAACACTCGGTTGTTGCATCAGACTGAACGGTTCCTATAAATGAACTTCGCTGAAACCATGGCCTGATTTTGACCAGCCGTAGTTCAGCGGCCTTACAAGGTAAATCTAAATTGTTGATACCAAACGATCCGCTATTCATTTGTCTACAGCTGTGCACAATTTGGCGCGGCTGCGCCGCGCCGCTCGAAAACCATTATGGAAAAGCTTTCGGGGGGGGGGAGGGGTCAATTTGACCCCGCCCGAGCGCGTGTTAAGGCTTTAACGCCGGCATCAAAAGACGTGCACGCGACTGTCAGCACCGCTTCTGGATATATGTGCGGTTGCCAGGGTCGCACGGGCCGGGGTACCCCCACCACCAGCGCCTCCATGCGGACGCGACGGTGGCTCCCCCATAGCTCCTCCACGAGCTCCGTCGCCCTGGCGTGTTCTTCCCTGCCCCGGCTGCCGCTCGGCCTGCCGTCGCTCAGAGGACGGCGCGCTGCGGCGTGCGGCGCCTATTTCGAGCGGCGTGCGGCGCCGAGCGGCCTTGACGCCCGGCGCGCGGTGCGTCGGCCTCGGCCGGCTGGCCGCCGCAGCGCCAGGTGCCTACCGAGCGGCGGCGCGAGCGAGGTTGACGTGAACCTAACTCAAAATATGCCCCTGTGTTTTCTGTGGTGTTGCCTCAGAATAAGCCTTTTCTCGACTCTGTTTTCCCAAGCAGACAGGATGGTGTTATATATATATATATATATATATATATATATATATATATATATATATACACGTATATACAGAGTTATCACAGGGCTTCGGGGATTCGAATCGGTCATCTTTAGATATGATAGGCACCAGGCTTTACCTACCTCTGCCGTTTCTTGTAACTTAAGCCAAGTCTGTGGTCGGATGGCAGTAAGCTGCTTAACAACATCACTGGCGGGCGAATGAAAACATCGCAGAGGTGAAATCAGACTGTTTTGCCACTAAAATAATGTGATTTAAGAGAGTGCAGGGGCTACAGGCTTCCCTAACTGGGCTTTCAACCTCCTTCCCCCACTTGGGGTAAAGCTCCCCCCTCAACTCCGAGAGGCATTTGTGTCCCGTTCAATTGAATATCCTTTTTTGTTGGCGCTTTTTGGGATGGGAGTAAGTTTTGTCATAAGTCATTGCTCAGCCCTCCCTCACTCATCTTGTTAAATCACGCCCCAGGCCACAGATAGGCAAGAAAACAGTTGAAGTCGGCACGTTCGGGCATTAGCGCGCAGTCTAAGTTTCATACTGAAGTGGCCGTATTCAGTTTGTTATACTGCCTAGCATATCTACCAGACAAGCTCCTTACCAAGCCCCCCTATGGGGGGCTTGGTACGGAGCTTGTGGCCTATGGCCTCATCTGATTGTTTTGCAGTTCTTAGACGAAATTTACTTAAGTGAAAAACAAACTTTGGCTCACAATAACTTCTAAGTTGAGATGTCTAAATGTACATTTTTTCAGTCAGCGTCTGAACTTGTATTGCACACCAAGTTTCGCCTTCAGTCGAGTGTGATCCTGAAATCCGTAAACGTGTCTTTAACGCTTGTTATACAGCCTGGGAAATTTTAGTTACGCAGCTATTGGTTCATCGAAATCCAAGTGGCCGTCCGGACTGTTGCCTGCGGAATATGCTTTTATTAATATCTGGGCAAGAGGATCGCGCTAAACGTGAGTATTGCTATTTATGCATTCAGATACGATTAATATTCCGTTAGGTTGGCGAAGACCTTGAAACCGATCCCAGTTGTGCCAGAGGATATTTGCCACCTTTAGAACTGACGGAAGCATGAATAACGGCGCAGGCCGGTTCTGAGTGGAACGAGAAATGTTGACAGTCGTTGAAGTTAAAACTGGACACCAGAAGTTAGGAAACTGCTATCGTTTAGATTGCACGTTTAAGATGAGATGCACGATGCGATTTATGCAACCCTCGGGCTACAGCACTGATGTGCGTGCGACTCACGTACCTGTGACGTCATAGGTAGCAATTTCGAGACGGTGACTGGCAATGAGGAGCGATCTTCTGTTCAAGGTGGTGAACTAAAATACACGCCGTAAAGTAGAAACATATCATCACTGCCGTGCACACTGCTATGTTAACAATCCATGCTGTCTACTGAAACCCGTCAAACCACCAAGTCAAATTATCTTTCTCACTGCATCACCAGGCACGGCGATAGGTTAGGTCATATCAGAACATTCGCTCAATTGAATACCAGGTCAGTTCGGGGTCGCGAAATCAATGTGCGAACCACGATGTCATCTCGAGGGCCGCGGTGGAATCCGATGGCACGCCGTCAAGCCTGTTCCTGGGGGAGTGTGTTTGTGGTGCCAACGGATGGCACCACAAGTTAACAGCAGCTTTTAGAGTGTTGATGTACCCTATGCTTTAGTCGTGTTAGTCAACATACAGGTCGCCAGTCGAGCCTGTATGAAGTGGCGTATGGGAATGTTGGCACTGCCCCGCCGCGTTTGACGTGTTTTTGTTTGGAAATGTTGGTGTTCCCCTGTCTCCCTTGTCGGTGTTAATCCTACCTGACTGGAAAGTCGGCTTACTACAGGATATTCTGGAGAACGGACCGACATAAACATCTCACGGGCAGCGCTCTGCATGATGTTTGGTGAGGCTCTGCTCCTCATCTTCCAGCCTACTACCGTAGCGCTTTTATGTTGCTGCTTTGCTGGTAGCGTGAAACACCACTCCTCAAGCCTCAAACATGCTGCTGCTGGCATTGTGCGTGACACCACTCCCTGTGTGCCCACCGGCGTGTTGCAGGCTTCTGGGACCCACTAGCCTTCCCGTCCATGGACACCACCCAGTTCGGCGTGGGCCTCCGCTCCCGGACACGCAGGAAGCTTTGAGTGCCTCCCGCTTGGGCGGCCCGTGCCGGAGTGCCCGTCCACTGGCGCTGGGAGTGCTCGAGCTCAGCCGCTCGTTACGAGGAGCCGTGCCGGTGTTGCGCCGCCCCACGCTGGTTGGTCGTGACCAGTGGTGAGGAGATTCCCCGCCTGCGCTGGTTGGTCGTGACCAGTGGTGAGGAGACTTCCCGCCTGCGCTGGTTGGTCGTGACCAGTGGTGAGGAGATTCCCCGCCTGCGTTGGTTGGTCGTGACCAGCGGTGAGGAGATTCCCCGCCCCGCGCTGGTTGGTCGTGACCAGCGGTGAGGAGATTCCCCGCCTGCGCTGGTTGGTCGTGACCAGTGGTGAGGAGATTCCCCGCCTGCGAGGACGCACGGCCAGTCGACGCGTCAGTGCACGATTCGCCTCGCGCAGAGGCCGTCGTGGCGCTGAAATTGATTATCTGCCATCGGGCTCCCGTCGATTTGTATTCCGCCGTGGCCGCGTACCGGGTGCCGTGGGCGATTCCGTCCTGATGATTAGTCATGATGGAAGGGTAGCGGACGTGCGGAACCAACTGCGTGCGTGGCAAAATGTTTTTTTTCTTATGCGTGAGTAAAATCGATCGTGAAAGTGCATGCCCTCTTCTCTTGTCCGTTTAATTCTCATGTCAACCATCTTCTGTAATTTGTGTCAATTTGTATGCGCCATCCTCATCCTGAATCAGGTTCGGAGGATGGAGACGCATGCTCAGCATCGCACTACAGTTACGGCCTACTTTCCAATAACCTTACATTGGCTGGTGTATCAGTGCCTCCCAGCAAGCATCACGGCAGTGCTTCCGAGTCGTCGTGAGACATTGATGACGTGTAGGTGCCATGAGAGCGATGCTCTGTTTGTCTTGATGTGTTTCCAGACCCCTCGAGCTGAGACCACACAATGCCACTGAGGACCCCCTGCGTAAAATGTGCGCTTGTGTTCTGCTGCACCTTAATGGTTGTTCACCTATGCCACAGGCACCCCACGTTAGACATGCTGTCTCCTGACAAACCACAGCGCTGTGTCATGCAAATATATTCATACGAAAATACACCTTACAGCCCAATCACTTCCGAGAGATCCGCCCACGGACGAACCGGCGTCTCAAGCTCGAATCTCTGATATGCAGCCGACGCCAGCGCCACCGGGTCGAGCGGCGGCGGCGCGCACTGCAGACGCGCGAGTTCACAACCAGTGGCGAGTATGGCGGGAAGCCGGTGGCACGGCTTCGCTACAGTCGGTGGGAGGACACAGGGGCGCCGTGTCTCAGCTTGCCGACCAGGCAAACCACCGAGCCTCGGGACGAAAAGTACACAAGACCAGGCAGATCAATCCTCGAGACGAAACGCAGATAAGGCCGGGCAGATCAGCTGGCTTTGAGACGAAGCACGAACAGAACCAGTCAGATTAGCACGGCTTGAAGCCAGACACAGGGTAGGTCGGGCACATCACAAGGCCAAAAGACAAAACGTAGACAAACAAGCCTTTGTACTGTGAGCTAGGAGATGGTACCGCAATATACGAACTGGTAAACGAGCTGAAACTGTCCCACAACACCGGCTCGCTGACACCGAGCCCGTACCAAGGTCACCAGACACAAGCGCGGCACATTAAAGGTCAACCTAGAACAGGGAGTCAGTGATGCCACAGAACATAAGGGTCGCGAGGAGGGAAGCAGACAACCGACCCGCACGACGACGTACCGCTAGGTACAGCCCAGTCGTACCACTTGGTACAGACGTACCGCTGGGTACAGCCCACTCCCATCCCTGCCCTACACTGTCCTTATCCACACCCTCCTCGCCTCTCGCCCAGCCTGACCGCAGCCGTCCCAGCGCCTCCGGGCTTCACGAGTTGTGCTGGTTGAGACCCAGCCGGTTGAGGAACGACTTAGCCCAGGTGGGGTTCAGCTTGATCGGGCCGCCGCGTTCGTCCAGCAGGTCCGGCTCGTGCTGCATCAGCACCTGTTTGGCCGTGGCGATGCAGAGGAAGCTGGAGACCTTCTCGCCCTGCGCCACCAGCTCCCGGATGCAGTCCTGCACCAGCCGGTCGTACTTGCCAAGCCGGATGGGGCGGCCACGCTGCGCGAACCCCAGCGCCGTCACCTCGTCAGCGTCGTTGCGGCGCAGCTTGACGATATACTTCTCCTTCAGCCCGCGCACCGTGCTCTCCGGCAGGTCGCAGCCGAGCTTGCCGCGGAAGTGCTGCGTGGCCGCGTGGTTGCCGTGCTCGTACGCGTAGCGGCCGATCTCGGCGCGGATCTCGGGGCTGTACGAGGCGTAGTTGCCGCGCTTGCGGTCGACGCCGTGCGCGCCAACGCGGCGGCCGCGGCGCGCGCGCCGCCGTCGCCGCGGCGCCTCGTCCGGCTCGTCCTCGTCGTTGGGGTCGTCCTCGTCCGCCAGCTCCACCTTGTGCGCCGCCGTCGCGGGCGGCGGCTGCGCGGGATGGGACGGGCGCCGGTGCCGGCGGCGGCGGCGGCGCCATCTCGGCCGGCTCGGGCAGCGGCGGCGGCGGCGGCGGCAGCGGGGCCGCCTGCATGGGCACGGCCGCGTGCGCCGACGCCGCCGGCACGCCGTAAGCCCCCGGGATGTTCGCCTCGGAGGTGGCCAGCTCGAGCGGGTCCTGACGCGCGTACGCCGCCTCCGGCCGCATGTCCAGGTGCTCCATCAGCTGCGGCACGTACTGCTGCTGCTGCACGGCCGCCGACGGCGCCTGCTGGATCACTGGGATCATCGGGTTGCTGATGTAGGCGGACGTCTGCGGCGCCGGCGCCGGCGCGCACGAGAAAGGCTGGTAGCTCGGCGGCGGCTGCGAGTACGGGTTCACCAGGATGCTGCCCGCCTGCGGGTAGGCGAACGTCTGGCCGGCCTGGCTGGCCGGGATCGTGTACGTGTTGTACACGTAGCTGGGCGCCACGCTCACCGGCTGGCTGATGACGTTCACCTGCTGCGCCAGCTGCATCTCGACCGGCGCCTCGGCGTAAGCCGGCTGCGCTGTCGACGGGACGGCCAATGTCACCGCCTCCTCCTTCGACTCGCTCTCCAGCACCATTTTGCGGAACTTGCGCACCGTGCTCTCCTTCATGGGGAACTGCAGCTTCTCCGAGTACAGGTGGATGGTGTCGGCGATGCCGTACTGCAGCGAGTAGCGGCCAATCTCCTCCTTCAGCTGCGCTGTGAACGTGTGTTTGGGCTTGCGACCGTCGCTCTCCTCCTCGCACTCCTGCAGCTTGCCGCGGCACGTCTTCATGTACTTCTTCACCACGCCCACCTTGAGGTCGCGGTTGAGCTTGGCGCTGAAGTGCGCCGTCGCCTCCTCAGCGCCGTACTCGAGCGCGTACCGACCGATCTCGTCCTTGACCTCGGGCGAGAACACGCGGTACGCCTTGATGAAGTTGCGGATGGAGCTGAGGCTCACCTGGCCGCCCAGACACTGCGAGTAATAGCGCGCCGCCTCCTGCTGGCCGTGGCGCAGCGCGTACTCGGCGATCTCGTCGCGCAGCTCCTCGCTGTACTTGATATACTTGCCGCGGCGCGAGCGCTCGTCGCGGGTGGCCTCGATGAGCTGACGTACCGCGTGCACGGTGCTGCTGGTGAGCTGCTGACGCTGGGCGGCGTCACCGGCGGCCAGCGGCGGCTCCTCGGTCCACCCCGGCCGCGGCTGGTGGTGGCTGACGCGCGCGCCAGGCCGCGCCGGCCGCCGCTGCTTGCGCTTCACCGCCCTCTTCAGCAGCTTCTTCTCGATGGCGACTGGCCGCAGCGGCTCCTCGCCGTCTAGCACGCCCAGCTTCTTGGCCTCCTCCGTGTGCTTGCGCTGGTGGATCCGGAACGAGATCTTGGAGGTGAAGATCTCGCTGCAGTGGCGGCACTGCGCGGCAGGGAGTCGGTCAGTGGAGAGGAGTCAGACTGGCTCAGTCAGAGCAGCAGTAACAGCCAACATTTCTAGACACCACTCGGTCACAGGCGCGGGAGGCGGCCGAGGTCGGCGATAGCAAATCATACGACAACGCATCCATGGAAGCTTCAAGCAACAGCAATTTGGAACAGCCAGCCGGAATTACTACTAGGGCCGGACAAAGCGAGGCTCTTTAAACACGAAGGTCGAAATCACAACGTTAATGAATATGCCCAAAGCACACAAGTGACATAAACCCTTCTCGAGTCGGCACTTCTACCCGTCACTCCTCCGTGACTGCGCCCGTGCCCGCCCCGCGCCCGCCTCGAAGCACGCTTCGGCGGCTCGCCGCGGGGGCCCACCTGTAGTGTGCTGCTCTGGAGCCGGCGGCGGGGGCGGACTGGAGCGTCCAGGGCCTTCTCCTCCTCCAGGATCGTGCAGTTCTCCTTGTCCTCCTCCGACACCGCACCTGCCCGGTCAGTGTCAACGTCACAGGGAAGGTCAGAACCGAAGTTGCGGTCATCTTCGTCATTGTTCAGTCAAGACCTGCTGACCACGAATGCCGGCCAGTCAACCCGTCATTCAGTGAAGTCAACTCCAGCTCTGTCCTACTCGGCAACGCTGACGAGTCAAGGCCAGCTCAGTTGGAGCCGGAGTCATGGCCGTCCAAGTCGGAGTCCGGCCGTCTAGGCAACGAAGCTGGGGTCGGCTACGTAAGAGCCAGAATTGTCACCAGCTCAGGAGTCGGAGCCGGCCCAGCTTGCGTCGGCCGCAGCAGGATCAGGCCGGCGGCCAAATATCGGAGATGGCCGGCACCGCGACACCGGGTCAACGGCGGCACGGCGTCAGACCGCCAACGGTGGCCGATGCCGCCACCGATGCCGATGTGGCCACACCCGCATCGGGCCCAGACGCATCGCGTTTGCGATGCCACGTGACGTGAGATCGTAACCACGTGCAATTATGATATACCACGACGCACAAGACTGCGTGGCGAGCCAGCATGACACAAAAGCCCCCCCCCCCCCTTCCCCCAGCCGCCTGCAAGGCAGGTCGCGGACAGGGCGCCGGGGACGTGAGGCCGGCGGCCGCTGACGTACCGTTGGAGTTGCGGCCGTACATGATGTAGAACGGCGAGAAGCCGTAGTCGGCGCGTGGTGTGGCGTGGTAGCCGAAGAGGAAGGACTCGAGCTCCTGGTCCCACTGGTCGCCGTGCTGCTCCACGAATTCGTCGATCATTTCCGCTGGCGGCCATCCGGTGGGTGTCGGTCAACCAGGAGCGGAAGGTGGCAGGGCACGCGCGCATGACATGGTCACTGCACGCGCCCGAGCGACGCGGTCACTACACGCGCCCGAGCGACACGGTCACTACCCTCACCCGAGCGATACAGCCACTGCCACATCCGAGCGACACGGTCGCTACACACATCCGAGCGACACGGTCACTACACACACTCACTATCACATTCGAGTGACACGGCCATTACCACATCCAAGGGGCACGGTCACTAACACACCCGAGTGGTACGGTCACTACACACACCCGAGCGACACGGTCACTACCCACAGCCGAGCGACACGGTCAATACCACATCCGAGCGACGCGGTCACTACCCACAGCCGAGCGCGGACATCAGTGTTACCATGTATTACACTGAGAACACGACAGCAGGTTGGACCAACATTCGAGCGCACTTATCACGCCGGTTTGTTTCCGCCGGGGTAGGAGTGCACTTTCAGAGCAAAACGAAAAACATGGGGATATCACCAAATACAACTCACAGTGAATGTGGGTCAATACTTGTAATGTACTATAACGCCAAATGCCCACCTGGCCAAATGCCCACCTGCGTAAATGCCCACCTGGCTAAAAACAAGCGGCGGTGCTCAGAATGATCGAGCACACTGTTCAAATAACTATGCCCCGAACGCATCAGTTATGAGGACAGCCGGCATTCACACCACTGAGCATACATAGCGGCGGCGGCACTCACTTGCCCACGAGCACTCTGGCGACGACTCCTGCAGGGTGAAGACGAAGCTGTGCTCCGTGTTGGGCTGCTCCAACTTCTGGAAGATCTCCTGCATACGCTCAAAGCGGCCCTTGTACCTGTCGGACGCGCACCGAAGGCCGGTCAAGCGAACACCAGCCCGGAAGCTCAAGAGTGAAAACAAACCAATACCGAGGCTGACATCTCGCTTGCACATAACCACTGCACAAGAGCTTACAGTCTCTGAAAAACATAAAACGCCACAGGAAAGACGAAAAATTGAAAAACTATGCCACCCACATGTTGCGATCCCGTTTCGGATCTTTCGAGACCGCTCTCGGCGTCACCCGACCGTGGCCTCGCCACCCACCTGTCCTGCATGGCCTCAAACTCGCGCTCGGTAACACCGACCAGCGCGCACTGCGCGAAGCCGAGCGTGCAGAAGGTGCGGAAGATGAAGTCGGCGAGCCGGACGCAGTTGTCGCTGGCGGGTACGGGCAGCGCCTCGATCCACCGCGAGACGGGGTCCACCAGGCCCAGCAGGTACTCGCTGCCGGACTCGGAGCGGTGGTACGGCCCGTACACGCGCGCCTCCACCTGAGACAGCATCGAGGTGCGAGGTCACAGTAGGCAAACACAGCGGTAAGGCACCCGACGGCAGGCCCGATCACGGACGGGACGCGGGCGACGTACGCACACTTCACGGGAGCGGGCGACGCCGTCGACATGCTCACTAGGAAGGAGGGGGAAAGGGCGTCGCAGACCAAAAGCAATCCGCGGCGATACGACCACTCACCGGGCCGTGATATGCCAAGCGCGCTACAACACAGCACCAGATAACTTAACGCTGCGACGGGACAAGCTGGTCAGTCCCCTACCTCTACAGGTCTATGGCATCGGAAACAAACCTCCAACCCATCCACCCCGACCGCTGCGTCCTCCACCGACGACGCCCTCCCCTCCCTCCTGACCACACCTCCCCTCCCGACCGGCTGGTCCACCGCTCACTGTTCCCCCCGCCACCTCTCCGCCCCGCCAAGCCGAGTACCTTCTTCCAGACCCGCGTGGCGCGGTCCGTCATGACCTGCGCCTTGGTGCGCGCCTCTGGCGGCGGCGCGCCCACGCGCTCCTGCCGCTGCGCCGCCGCCTGCTGGTCCGGCAGCGAGGTGATCTCCAGGCCCGGCGGCCGCGCCAGCTTCTCGGCCTCGAAGCACGCGCCGCACACGCGCACGTGCTGCGTCAGGTCGTTGTACACGCCGCGCCAGTAGTACTTGATGGCCGCGTACATGCGCTTCACGCCCAGGTGGATGCCTGCGGGCGAGGCCGGTGGGGTGAGACGAGATCAGGTGGAGTAGATCGCTGCGGGATGGTGGTGGCCGTATAATGTCGCAACAAATTCGCACAATAGTTGGCAGCAGCGCCCATAATAAACCTCGGGCGACAGCCGCACGATCGGACCACGTATACAAATGACCCAAATAAGCCCAGAAATCCCCCACAGTGGCGAGCCGACCCTGGACGCCCTCTGCTGCCACCCACCGGTGGCCGGGTCCACATGCAGCTCTTGGAGGATCTCCCTCTGCCGCAGCTTGTCCAGTACGATGAGGCGCGGGTTGCGGCTGCCATAGTACAGCTGTCCATCCAGCACCTGCCGTGGCCCAGGCCAGCACCATATCACCGTCCATCGGCGCTCGTTCGAATCTGCCGCCTTCCTGACAACTGACTGATGTCTCGCGACGCATTTGGAATGTCATGCTTTGAAGTTATCATTAGGTGCTCTTGTTCCCTCAGGCCTGAGTGCGTCCATCGGCAGCAGGTCAGAGCAACGAGTCTGATTTCATCGGTCTCTGATCCATCACTGCGCAGTTTAAGCGGCCACAACATAAAGAT
>NW_023596818.1:17597473-17623000 GCF_011947565.3 Pollicipes pollicipes
CCCTGTCCCCAGGAAATGTGGATGATCTGCCAATGCGGGTCACATAGCACCACACCGTGCCCAGGGTATTGAAATGGAAGCCCCGATGGCGGCGTGGTACGCACCGGAGTCCCGGGCGCAGGGTACTGAGGTGGAAGCCCCGATGGTGGCATGGTACGCACCCGGAGTCCGGGCGCTGGGTATTGGGGTGGAAGCCCCGATGGCGGCACGGTACGCACCGGAGTCCCGTGCGCAGGGTATTGGGGTGGAAGCCCCGATGGTGGCATGATACGCACCGGAGTCGTCCGGCAGGATGGTGACGGGGTGACCGTCCATGTTGTGGTAGTCGGTGGAGAGCATCTGCAGCTCCTCACCGTCCGCGCTCAGGATCCGCACCACCTGCCGGCAGGTCAGGTCAGGTCAGGTCAGGTCACTTCACGTCCGGTCCGGCCAGATCGGGTCAGGTCAGGTCGGTCGGTCACATAAGGCCAGGCTGATACATTTCCGCCGCGAACTACGAACCAAGCTGCCATAAGACAAAGCACATACACATCTCCACATCTTAAAGATAAACAAATTTTACATTTGTATTTATATTGCACTTGAATAATTTCACCGAATCATTGATTTGATCCTAGCACACAACACACTGCACACCTGAATGAAGTTCACCCTCCCCCCCTAGCCACACCTGCTGCGCCAGCCCCCAGCACTTCCCCAGTAGTCCCGCCTGTCGCGCCAGTCCCCAACGCTTCCCCAGTAGTCCCGCCTGTCGTGCTAATCCCCAATGCTTCCTCACTAGCTACGCCTGTCGCGCCAGTCCCCAATGCTTCCCCAGTCGTCCCACCTGTCGCGCCAGTCCCCAATGCTTCCCCAGTAATCCCGCCTGTCGCGCCAGTCCCCAACACTTCCTCACTAGCTTCACCTGTTTCGCCAGTCCCAAGCACTTCCTCCCTAGCCAAGCCTGCTGTGCCAGTCCCCAGTGCTTCCCCAGAAGTCACGTCTGCTGCGCCCGGTCCTCAGACCGCCCTCCCCACTGGCCACGTCTGCTGCGCCTGGTTCACAGACCGCCCTCCCCACTAGCCACGTCTGCTGCCCCGATTCACAGACCGCCCTCCCCCTAGCCACGTCTGCTGCGCCATGTCCTCAGACCGCACCTGCATGGGCGCCTGCGAGACGTGGCACCAGTCCTGCTGGGGGCCGGCGTCCACCAACTCAACGCCGCGCTCCTCGTCCATGGTCAGCTCGTCGGCGTCCACGTGCAGGCCGACCACGGACGGCGGCTCGGCCAGCTCCATGCCGCCGCCGGCCAGCGGGTCCATGGCGGCCGACGGCGCTCAGGGGCCGGCCGGTCGGTCAGCGGGCGTCCTGTGCCTGCCAGCACCGGCCACTGGTGAGGCGGCCATCTCAGGAAGGTGGAGTGGTGCGTGTGGGGATTGACTTGGGTTGTCAGGAACACAGAGTGCGGATGACACAAGATGGTTTGTTATTGCAAGACATGGGCTTTTAGTCGCTATTTGCCATTCAATGTTTACACTTTCTGGCTAATTACATTTTGATCATGTGATATACTGACCAAAAGTCCAGAGCCAGTCACATATAATGTACTGCTTGCATTAACAGTAGCAAGAGTAATAAATAATCTTATAATACAACAAAGCATATCTTAGAGCTTAAGAGATTTGTAGTAACAGCTACAAGTAGCCTCATCTAATGCAGATCATTGCACAAACAAAATATTACTGAACCAAATACTGCCACATGCTGTCAGCATTTGCATGCTCAGTGGCATAGTGAAGCAGAGGTGATGGGAGTGATCACCTCCCCTGGAGACTTCAGAGGGACCCAGGATAAGGTTCCCTGATCAGATCTTGGGAGGGCCTGCCAGGCCACACCAAACACTACATGCTGTGGTTTTCAGGTCTGGATTGTTTATGACCCATGGGAGGTTCAGGGGCCTGAGCTGGCCAGAGCCCCTGAGCAGTTCAGGAACCCTGAGGGGATTGGGAGCTCTGAGGGCATCAGAGGCCTGCCGATCACCCATCCCCAGATATGCTCAGAAATGCTAAGGCAGATATAGGCCCTGAAATGGCCAGCCTCTCAGAAAATGACCAGGGCTTCTGCATCTGGTGAAATGGCTCCAGACTGCTGGGACCCCTGCATGACTGGCAAATATCCCCCTCATGACCACAAGTCCAGAGACCATTGACAACCACTGCATAACTAACGGACCCAACAGCTAACAGGACCCCATTAGAGGTGAAGGCTGTTGGGATATCCTCCATCTTATCAGGACTGTGAGGAGCCTCTCTGGATGGTCATTGGCTTCCTGCCTACTGGGGCCCCATACACCAGCAAGGGTTCCAATGGGAGTCTCACCATCCCTACCTATCACTGGCTGAGGACCCCTGGAACTGTTAGGGTTCCAATGAGATTGTCACCATTCCTACCTCTCACTGGCTGAGGACCCCTGGAACTGTTGGGGTTCCAATGGGAGTGCTACCATCCCTACCTCTTACTGGCTGAGGACCCCTGGAACTGTTGGGGTTCCAATGGGAGTCTCACCATCCCTACCTATCACTGGCTGAGGACCCCTGGAACTGTTAGGGTTCCAATGAGATTGTCACCATTCCTACCTCTCACTGGCTGAGGACCCCTGGAACTGTTGGGGTTCCAATGGGAGTGTTACCATCCCTACCTCTTACTGGCTGAGGACCCCTGGAACTGTTGGGGTTCCAATGGGAGTGTCACCATCCCTACCTATCACTGGCTGTGGACCCCTGGAACTGCTAGGGTTCCAATGAGATTGTCACCATCCCTACCTCTCACTGGTTGAGGACCCCTGGAACTGTTGGGGTTCTAATGGGAGTGTCACCATCCCTACCTCTTCCTGGCTGAGGACCCCTGGAACTGTTGGGGTTCCAATGGGAGTGTCACCATCCCTACCTATCACTGGCTGAGGACCCCTGGAACTGCTAGGGTTCCAATGGATTGTCACCATCCCCCACCTCTCACTGGTTGAGGACCCCCTGGAACTGTTAGGGTTCCAATAGGAGTGTCACCATCCCTACCTATCACCAGCTGAGGACCTGAAATGGCTCCAGGTTATGCATCATGGTACAAGTTCCTTTGGAATACCTGGGCCCTCACAATCATTAGGCATCTTTCCTGTGTGTGTCACATCCTATGCCCAATCATAATAATGCCAATCAACACACAATTAACAAACAAAGGCCACCCATGCTGAGGTTGTGGTCTTTTGTGCATCTGCAACCTGCCAATTTGTCATTGAGGTGCAATGCAGGCCGCCAACAATGGGCCAGAATGGGCAGCCTGTGCCAGCATTAACAATCACCAATGCAATGTGCACCTTGTAGTAAGCTCACCACAGCTTGCCCATGGAGGGACACTGCTGTCTTGGCCCCCTCCCCTCCCATAAGACCAATATTGTGGGGCCATTACACTGTTAATTAGCAAAATGTCTCTGGTTCAGTATAGATGGGTCTTAAAGGGAGAACTTGATTATTTTCAGGGCTGCACATGGCTAAGTGGCCCCTGGGAAAGGAAGTAGACACTGGCAGTTGGAAGCCAACTTTCTTGAATACCTGGACATGACCCTGAAGGCTCTTTCAGCCAACTTTGGTAAGACTAGAAAGAAAGCAGCAGAAACCTGAGGCGTCCCAATTTTGGGATGTGTCTCCCAACAACTCATGCTTTCCTAAGCCTGGGCCATATTCTGGCTATAACACTACTTGTCTCCCAGCATTCATTCAAAATGCTAGTCCTATGCATTTACTTGTAGATGTAGAACATCACAGGAATGGATGGGGCATAACCACCCATTTCTGTGAATGTTGTATGTTAGCCCTACAGCAAGCTGCTTTTGGTGACTTGTCCACACCTGTGACTTGCCCAAATACCTGCACCAATAAATTTTGAATGAAATAAAAAAGAAGACACCTGTATAAAACATGTTGAGCAGTAAGAGAAAAGGTATTATTTTGCTATTCATAAACCCAAGGCATGCTCAATATGGCTTGCATGCCTAAATCAGATTCATTTTATTTTATTTTTATCAAGCTTTTATTTTATTTACAACATATTTATCAGCATGTCATATGAATTGCTATGCTTTTGATCAAATGTACCTATCTGCTTATGATGTGATCATTGTGCATCCCCAAATGACATTGCAAAAGCAAGATTGTTCTAACAGAGCAGATCAGCAAAAAACTCATGTTGGCTATTAGCTGTCCATATCATGTCATGCATGCAAGCAATTTAGACCAGTGACAATCATACATTTGAATATGCATGGTGTCAGAATCGTCAACAAAGTCATGGGCAAGCGTTAATGTAGGCTTGCGTACGTCGCAGCCGACAGCTACATGCCAACCGAACCCAATGCACATCATCAAAGCAGTCAGCTGTGTTTACAAGTGCAAAATTAATGTCTGGCAAATAAGTGCAGCTTAATGGACACACAAGAATACCTAAGACTGTAGACAAACCCCAGCCGGCCATGCTGTAGAACTATGCCCACAACCACCTCCCTCTTCACCCCGAGTACCAAAACACCGATGCGTGCAATATGGGACACAGCGACAGCGAACGCTAAATAAATGGTCGGCATATTTTACCATGTATTATCCAGCCAAAATAAAACCCAGTAAAATGGCTTACCACTTTCGCGGAAACACTTTGGGGGGCACCGAAAGCCTTTTGTCAAACCGTTGTTATATAATGGCACAACTTGCATCGAGTTAAGGCAGGATAAGTCCAAAGCGCTGATGGCTAACTCCTTCGTCTGAGAAAATCACCACGGTACCCCCGCCGCCGCCATCGCTGCTGTAAGTTCCTGTCAATTTTCCTCAAGGTCGATGACGTTAGCGAACACCTCTCTGTTATTGGTCGGCTTGTTTGTGACTTAAAACCGAGCATTGGTACGTCTAAAGGAAAATCGCTACTTTAAGATAATAAAAGAAATTGTTTCATTCCAAAAGGTGTGATAAACACTTAAACACAGAATGGTTTAAACCGAAAATATTATTTCGCTATTCTATGAAAAGAACAGACGTGCAATCAACTACTAAATACAATGCCCGCACATGACGCGTACCTGGAAGCTATTACTGGACCATGAAGCAGCGGCGCAGTCAATGATGGGGAAGGGGGATAGAGCAGCTTGTGGATTTTAGCCGCCCCGTCGGGTTCTGGTGTAGTTTTTACCATTACCGAGTGGTATCATTATGGACTCTGGTGTTAAGGAAAACTGTTTTGGTTAAATCTCGAGCGCACTACCATATAAAGTGACGTGAAGGGTCTAACAAGCATAATTGGGTACACAATTAGTGGATAGTCGAGTGAATACACGCAGAACGCAACTGAAACAATTCAGAGCTGAAATTGAAAACGAACATCAATTTAGTTACATTAAAACCACGCAGCTGAAACACCGGTGCGTATGCAAAGTCGAGACAAAAAGATGCAAGTAAAACACTGTAAATAGCTTATCTTACGAACGCTGCATGATGCATGCTAAATACATACAAAGCAGGGCAATGGCAGGTTTTAACAATGGGCAGACCAAATGATGACACCTGTGAAAACATGCAACATGGTTGCGTTTGGCAATGTTTTGCACTAATGACGGGGTCAGAATGCACATTCGCGACCAGCTGATTCATGCGCAGTTAGGATGCGCCCACTTTGCACAAAGTTCATTTATTAAATAAATAATTATTGTACATTATATATTCATAAAGCTCATTTGTAAATTTACAGATGCTGGGTATTTTTCCTGTGATCTCATTCCTTCTGAAACCCTTGGTACCAAAATTGGCTAAGAAGTAAGGGTGCTGGAGAAAGCGCATCGAGCCAAAATAATCTTTAAAGAACGTGGTTAAAATCATACAAGCTTGTGTCTCAATACCTGAGCAACTATGAATGCCTGCTATGGACTTGGGTACCACTATGGTAAAGTAGTGTAGATGAGCTATTCAGCCTTCATCTCACATCAACCGCGCTGATGTTTTCCTGGCTGGTTGACCTAGATCAGTTGAAATCTCAAATTTTGCATGCCTACGAAATAACGTATCCATGCGTGTGTAGATGAAAAGCGATTATGCAGACCCTGGGTTTCTTCATCACTACCTCATTTGACCAGGGGCGGATCCGGAGGGGGGTGCACGGGGCCGTGATACCCCTTGGGCCCCGAAGGCACCCATTGGCCTCAAGGGGGTCCATAGCAGGCCGAACAGGTGCAGTTTTTTTGCACAAAACGCAACGAATTTGGACATTTCTGGATTTTCGGGCGACCAAGAGCAGTTGCAAGCGAAAGTAAAGGGCCCACGAGAAGCCCCCCAAAATATCCAAAGATTGAAAAAGTTATGAATTGGGAATTCTAAACGGGAATTCTAATTGGGAATTCTATTGGCTGCTCAGGGGCCCTTTACCGACAAACTCCCGATGTGCCCAGGAGCTCTCTGCATTTGTCAAGGGCGCTTCCAATTTTGTATAACTTGCTTGGGGCCCTACGCTCTTGACAGGGGCCCGTCTGGTTCCCTGCTTGAGCACACTCGGCTGCTCGGGGACCCTCCACATTGGGTCTTAGGTACCTCTTATCTGAATGGGGGGGGGGGGGGGAGGTTACGCTCTCGCAGGAGGCCTGTCTCGTTACCTGTTCGGGCACTTATGATCGTTCGGGACCGTCTTCATTGGGTCCTGGGCACGTCCTTTTTGAATGGGAGCCCTACGCACTTGTCGGGGCCCCCTCTGTTTGCCTCCTCGGCCACACTGGATTGTCCGGAGGGCCCTGCACGTTGGGTCTTGATGTTTGAATTGAGGGCCCCGCGCTCCTATCGGGGTCACCTGGTAACCTGTTCTGGTACAATCTATCTTGCGGGGCCTTCCGCATTGGGTTTTGCGTACTTCTTATTTGAACGGAGAGTCTTACGCTATTGCCGGCCCTTTCTGATAAGATGCTCGAGCCCTTTCGATCGTTGGGGGTCCTCTACATCTGGTTTTGGGTACTTCCTACTTGAGTGAAGGGCCCTCCCCTCTTTTCAGAGGCCCTATCTGTTAACCTGCTCTGGCGCGCTCGGTCATTCAGGGCCCTCTACATCATGTGGGTATTTCATATTTGAACGGAAGGCCCTAAGCTTTTGTCGGGGTCCATCCGTTAACCTACTCGGGCACACTCGATCATTCGGGGGCCCTCTACATTGGGTCTTGAGTACTTCCTATCTGAATGGGGGGGGGGGGGGCTACGCTCTTGACAGAAGTCCTATATGTCAACCTGCTCGGATACGCTCGATCGGTAGAAAATCTACACATTGTGCCGCGAGTATGTATTTCAATGGATGACGCTATGTTCTTGGCGGGCCCCATCTAGTAAGCTGCTCGGGTCGGTGGTAGATGCAGGGGGGGGGGGGGTCAGGGGCACGGGACCGTGTCCCCTTGGACCATGCCGAGGGGACATAAAGGCTCCGATGGGACCATAACCAACCGAACAGGCGCAGTTTTCCAGCAAAACAAAAAATTGAACGCCTTTGGGCCTACAGACCACCAAGAACAGGTGCTAGCAAAAGTAAAGAGCTCATAACCAGACAAAGTTAATTCTTTGCTGATGAAGAAGGTGTTGCTTCGGGAAATTATGGGGTTCATTACGCTGTCCAGAAGCACTACGCTGTTGGTGGCCCTAACCCTGTACGTCCACTTGCCGGGTCAAGCTGATCGCTAAGGAGCTTTCCACGCTGCTCTAGATCTCTTCGCATTTTCTCGTAGGGCCTAACGCTGCTGTAAGGACGCTATCTTCTTCCACGCTTGAGTACTCTTTATCAATGCAGGTTTTCCTCCACGGATTCTTCCCATTCGCCCGAAAGGCTTTAAAGGCTTTTCCTGGGCCCCATATGCCAGTGCACGCTCAGTTGCTTAGGGGCCCTTCACGTTAGTCTCGTGTTCTTTCCACTTGTTTGGACGGCCTTGTGCTGTTGCTGGGGTTCTTATAAGGTAAGGTGCCGAGATACTTGATGGTCAGGGACCTTCTACGTTGATCAAGGGTTATTTCCCCTTGATCTCATTTGCGGAGGACTCCACTCCTATCGAGGCTCTTGCTGTTAACCTGCCCGTGCACTCTTGATCGCGCAGGGGTATTAATTCACGGTCTTGGATAATTCCCTTTGCTCAGAGGGTACTGTGCTCTTGCCGGGGTATTATATGTCAGCATGCTGGGGCCACTACTCATCGTTTAGGGGCCACCACGTGGGTATTGGGTTCTTTTTGCTTACTATGAGGACGCTATACTTGTTGACGGGAGTTACTTTGTTGGACTCCTGTGGTACCCATGTTCGCTCAGGTTCCCTCCCTATTGACCTTGACGTCTTCGCCTTAGACCAGCAGTCGGATATGTGTCTATGAGTTTTTTTACGCGCAATAGTCGAGCTTAATTTTACGTGCCGCCGACGTCGCATGTGTCATTTCCATCGACTTTTGAGTGTGTGACACTTATAATACTAGTGGATCACGTCTTCGACACGTTTTGAATGCCAGAACATTCTATTCTACTTTATACCAAAAGGGAAAATCCAATAGTCATCAAGCTGGTTACATCGCCCAGCCAGCCAGCCAGCCAGCCGTAATAATATGAGAATCAAGCGCGTGATTGGTTTTGATGGCTGTTAGAAGCCAACTCTAGTTAATTTCCCCTGTTATTCTGAAACACTTACCCTCAAAATTACAGGATTTAACATGATCTGTAGAAAATGAATGAGTTTTATGTATGTGCATACGTAGCACGCCTATCTTGATGGGGCTACGCGCGGTAAAATGGGCTGTCGTGTTTATGATATATATATATATATATATATATATATATATATATATATATATGCTACATACAATTTATCTTAAAGTGTAACGTCCGGAATGCAAGGACTTTGGGGGGGGGGCAAACACAAGAGGCCCCACAATGTTGCGTCCCCCTCTTGACGAAATCCCGAATCCGCCCCTGCATTTGACAGTTACGGATCTGTTCGCTCCCATACCCAGCTAGACCTATGTTTGTATTTGGTCAGGTTAGGCCAGGTCACGAAAGGTCACGGGACATTTGAGTTAAGCCATTTACTTTTGGACTTGCTATTGGTAAGCATTAATCGCAACGGAGTCCTGTCGGCTCCGCAATTTTGCATCTACATTCCCAATTGGACCGCGTGTCGTTTGCACAACTATCTCCTGGATCATTATTTGCGAATGTTACACGAAATGGAAGCGTTATTTGTCGTCTTACGACGCACATCAGGCAAGAAAATCGCATTGTATGCTTGAGTAGGCCAAACGAAGCTTTCTGTTGAAGCCTGCATGGCGAGTGGTTTTCGGGGCACATGTTTGAAATTCAGAATTTTAAAAGCTAGGAAACGAATTCGAATTTTAAAAATATTGCATTGATGGCGGAAATTCTGGGCAAAATTTGAGGGAAAGGGGAAGGTGGTACTACCCAGATCATTGCAGAACAGAGGACTCAACGGTAAGATGTCGCTTGCCAAATCCATGCGCTACCCGCGAAGTCCCTCAGCTGACATCCTCCCGTTACGCACTCCTAATCATTTCTACCTACACGTTACACGCCTGTTTGCTTACCGCGGTACTTCAGCTCTAAGTCAGGGCTATTATGGTTCAGGAAAGTTCCCGCCTGTCCCGATAGCTCAGCTGGTGACGTCATCCGCCTTCCGATTCGCCCACTCGTGGCGGGCTACGTTCGAGTCGCTTTATGCGCTTGCAGTTTGCCTCTGAATGGGATGTCCTGTGGCATGTGACAGCTGCCGCTTCAGGTGACGTTACAGGGCAGCATGTCCGTGTCGAGCATTGTGGCACGTAAAATGTTCGTCGCGAAGGAGTTCTACGATTGGACGGTGGCAGCAGTGCTCGGACAGCGAGCACTGCTTAGTGCTTAGCGCGGGCACTTACCTCAGAGGCCCATGTAGTCAGAGGGTTCGGACTAAGGCTTTAAACTTGATAAAGGTGTGGAGTTTTTCACATGCATGACATTTATTGAAATGTATTATTTGATGGCATACATGTAAGAATTGTATGCGGGGCTACATGTCTCGGCGCCACAAACATTTTGCAACCTAAAAATAAATAGAACGATTAGTCGTGTTACGCGTCTCTAAGATAAGCAACAAAGGTTTTGCTATTATTAGTTCCAAAAGTGTCTCGCGGTTTCTGGTAAAATAACGCATAAACACCCCACTTCAGCTCAATATGATTCCAAGGGTGTCGTTGCTTAGGGGATGTTAATTGTTATATCCTTGGTACGGTCGCGTGTATAACACGCGTCATTTATTGCCGTGTGCTGTGTAGAAAACTAAATTCCCTACACAGCAAGCCCGAAAAAGTCAAAATTGAGTAAGTGACGCAAAAACAAGTACCTTAAAAATCCACGATGCTGTCATACACCATGCAAAAATTGCACCATGCAGCGCATCAGAGTGCATTTTGCTTTCATAATTTAAAACTATGTGAGGTCCTCAAGCGGGAACGTGCAATAAAATCGATTCGGATCATCCCTGGCCTCATTTCGAACTATGCGCTGAGTTTATCCTGGTCCCGAAGCCAGAAACCAAGAATTGGTTGCCGTGAAGAACTGTTAGGAGCCAGTCACATGTCTGTCCGCTGCCACTTCATGGATTACAACGCCCGATCCCGGACTGATCTGTCCTAAAACAACCAGAAAGAACCAGGATCGAGCTTCACACTGGGCTACAAAACCCAGCCAGGCCAAGGAGAAGTAACCAGCCATGCCAAGGACCAGTAACCATCCAGGCCAAGGACTAGTAACCAGCCAGGCCAAGGACTAGTAACCAGCCAGGCCAAGGGCTAGTAACCAGCCAGGCCCAGGACCAGTAACCAGTCAGGCTTGCCCGCCTCTGATATGCTCCTCAACCGCCCCAGAACTGCAGTGTCGTAGACATAGGAATAGGGAGGGGGCCATGGGTGCCGTGACTCCCCCACTTTCCGAGGGTGTAAATAACCCCCAAAGAGTGAAAAAATTTTCTAATGCGTCACTCAAACCATCTGCGGTGGTGACATATACTCAAAATAAATAAAATCTCAGGAATGAACTGGTTTCACGTTTATGTCAAAGCCCGCAATTTCCATGACCTCAATGTCGACAGTCAGTTCTGTACGACTTTCCTTGTTGCATCACGAAAGCGCACGGGGAGGAGCTGTGCGCGCGTCTTCTCGTGTTCCAGCTCGTTCCAGGGTCTCTGGGCGAGTGAGGTTCATGCCGGAGACTGCCTCGGGGGCGAAATCTGTCTCTAGAAGGGTTTCCACAATGGTCTACTGCGCGTTAGCTTCGGGCAGTAACAGCTGCTCTGCGCCAGTCCGCACTAATTAGTCCGGGATAACGAGTGTGCGATGGAAGCGAGCCCAACTGTACCCAGCCATGGTCTTCTGAGGTCGGCGGTGGCGCCCCGGAGTCTCTATGGCACTGAGCTGAGTAAACTGGCTCACATTCTGCTTAATGGTCTTGTTACTGCCTCACATTTAACCAGCTTTATCTCGGTACTTGCTGTGCCAAGCTTGAGTTTCCGCAGCGCCGCGAAGCACCGGCGCCGCGTATCTGAGTAGACATTTTCTCTGCTGGAAGATTTGCTTTCCTTGAGCTTCGGCATTACTTCAGCAACAAGCACGTGCCTACGGCTGACGCCATTTGCTTTGTGCAGTTCGCAAGTCTCCTGGCGGGTTGATATTCTCACCAGACCTGTTAGTCCGCATCTGCCATGATCATGCCGCAGACTCGCCGCCACCTGCTACGCTCCCACCGGTTTTGGCCTCCGTCCCTGCCGCCCTGCAGTGGGCGGCGGCGCCACAGCAGCGGAGAGCGAGCGAGTCTTAAATCCGGGACAATTATCACGGGCCGGCAACGATGTGGAAGACGGTCAGCCGCGGCCGCTGGTGGCGTCGCAGAGATACGGGCTCACGCAGCCGCTCCGTCGGCTGGCAGAACGGCAAGAGCCACCGCTTGAAGTGGCGGAAGATTGCAGGTTGGGCAGAGGAATTATTTAAACACGTATTCTGTTGGTGCCCGCCTGAGAGCATACACACTTTTCATATGACAGAGCGCAAGCAAACGCTAAAAGGTTTGCTAACACCGACATGTTTGGCGCAACAGAAATCCCGAGCAGTGTTTTGCCGTCATTTCAACGTGGAATACGTGGATATATGAGAAGCCTGCTGTAGCTGGAATCTTTGTTGGATCTGCGGAAATTCGTGTTATGAACGAGCGCAGACAACAACGCCCTCATGCCGTCCGGCAAAACCACGCTTGCAGATGTGCATTTGAAATCGTATAGCATTCCTGATGAAAGCAAAATCTATACCAGATCCGCAAAATATGGTGGAGTCTTAGTTCACGAAGGGTACCACAGACGCTATTTAACTATTGGTGTAATCAATATTAGCATATCTGATTAATGTTATGTCAAATTATTGCATGAAATTATTATCATATATTGTCGCTTTTCGTAGCCAAATCAGGTCCATGCAGAGTCGATCAGAATACGGGGTACACTGTGTCAGTTTTCATTCCAACACAAATTCATCTTGAAATAAAATACGTTCATCATGAAACACTTGATGCATTCTGTTGGTGGCTTCCGTGTTTTGTTTAGCATCCTGTGGACCAGGTCGCCTTCTGTCTGATAATCGACCTGATACCTCTGTCACACGGGACAGCATGGCCTAATCGGGCTGCAACTCAGTACCTTTTGAGACTCAGATTCAAGAGAAAAGATTCAGTTCGCAGGTGAAAGAGTCTCAGATTTGGGCTGACCAATGGTGGAATTACAAGGCTGGGATGCGGACTCAAAGGCCAAGAAGCATGCTAGTCGCGCCCACGCATAAAGATGCTAAAACCTGCCACACTTATGGAGCCTGACGCTGAAGCCGATACGAATTAGCACACAGTTTTGTCTGGGTTCGGATCGACCTCGGGTTCAAGCTTGTGTTTTGTTCAGTTCAGTTCATTTTACATTTAGTGAGTCGAACTAGGTAAGATTTGGGTAGGTTGGTGGGATACTATGTGAGGGGTTGCGACGCATCTCCATCTCTATCTTTAGCCTTGGTAATCTTTAACTCGTACACGATGACACTGAACTGAAGGACTCGGAATGGGACTTAAGGTCCCGAAACTCATTCTCAGATCCAAGACCCCAGAAATCAAATTCGAACTCAAGTCAGGAAGAACTGAGGATCTCAGGCTCATGCCATGTGGAAAACCTTGACTGAAAGCTTGGTATTGAACACTCAAGAGACGACCAAAACTTCGACTTTTACTCGGCGCCACTTGTGCACGTGAGTTGGTTCCGTGCTCTCCTCTCCGGCGCTGGCCATTTTGACACTGGGCTTTGTGACATACTTTGCTTGACCTGCTGTGCATATACGAGGCTATGTTCTACTTGACGCCCGGTTCGGATGCCGCCTCTTCACGTGATGGGCATGAGGCCGGGTCCTGCCAGATCGCGCCCAGCCGGTGTGTATGAAGTGTCGCTGGCCGCGTCTGATGCTCCATAACTGCTCCGACGTATTTCTGGATAACCGTTTTTAATCATTAAAAGACACAACAGAAGTGCACTAGGAACCTGGAAGTTGGACAAAAGAGCAGGCCAAAATCTCTATGTAGGTGTTCACTGCTGACCACGGGCGGATTTTGAGGCTCTTTATAAATGGCAAGAATCCCGTTCTGGATTAGCAGGCCTATATATGTATTAGGAGGCCTTTTTTGGAACAGGAAGCACTGCTTTCGGGAAGGGAGGCCCTTTAATGGATGGGAAATCCCCTGCATTTATGAAAGGCCTCTAGTCGTTTAATGGTCGACATGTATATATATATATATATATATATATATATATATATATATATATATATATATATATATATATGTGTGTGTGTGTGTGTTGTGTGTGTGTGTGTGTGTGTGTGTGTGTGTGTGTGTGTGTGTGTGTGTGTGTGTGTGTGTGTGTGTGTGTGTGTGTGTGTGTGTGTGTGTGTGTGTGTGTGTGTGTGTGTGTGTGTGTGTGTGTGTGTGTGTGTGTGTGTGTGTGTGTGTGTGTGTGTGTGTGTGTGTGTGTGTGTGTGTGTGTGTGTGTGTGTGTGTGTGTGTGTAAGTGCATGGATATTGACACGTGTAACAGCATGATAAGGATCACGTGACCCCGGTACCCCCACACTTTGCAACATGACATTGCCTAAGAGGCCCCGCGTGGGGAGGCCCCGTTTTGTCCAGGAAGCGCCGCAGACAATCCTGCCCCCCATTCGAAGTCCCTGGCGCCGCTCCTGTGGCTGACAATTACGCTGCTTAAAATGCTGTGATCCGCGCTGATGTGTGACGTTATGACATAATCAGGCTTTCACTGATTATCAAGCTATTCTCGTACCAATGTGAAAACGCCGACCGGTCCTACGGCCGTGCAGTATTCGCCAGAGTCTGCTGCCCGGTGGGCAGAGTCTGTTGCCCAGTGGGCAATGTCTGCTACGCAGTGGGCAGAGTCTGTTGCCCAGTGGGCAGAGTCTGTTGCCCAGTGGGCAGAGGCTGTTGCCCAGTGGGCAGAGGCTGTTGCCCGGTGGGTACACCGTCCAACAATCTGGTGGTGAAAATCTAGCGGCTCGACTCAACGGTTCAATGTTTAATGGTCATCCTAATAGTCCAACGTTTCATTAGCTGCAGCCAACAAAATGTCCGGTATTTCAAGGGGCATGCAGTATCGGTGACTAGACTGATATCGCATGCTAACTCAGCATCCGATGTCACTCCTATGTCTGCCGCGACCCGGCTTTGACCCTGACTCCGGCCCCGGCCCAGGCCCTGGCCCCGGCCCGGGGCTCCGGCTCCTGCTCCGGCCCCGGCCCCGGCCCCGGCCCCGGCCCCGGTGCCGGTCCCAGTCCCAGTCCCGGCCCCGGGTCCGGCACCGGTCCGGGGCTGCTGCTCCTGCTCCGGATCCTGCTTCGGCTCCAACCCCGGCCCCAGCCCAGGGCTCCGGCTCCTGCTCCGGCGCCGACTCCGGCTCCGGCTCCGGCTCCGGCTCCGGCTCCGGCTCCGGCTCCGGCTCCGGCTCCGGCTCCGGCTCGGCGGTTTGCCTCGGTGGGGAGTCGGCTGGAGCACCCCTATTGACCGCAGCGGCGGCGGTGTGCCGCCGTCTGGCACGACAGGGCACGGTCGGTCGGCCGCCGGCCGAACTGGATCAGCTTATCCGACAGCGGCCTGGGCAGAATAGCCAAGAGCTTTGACGCCACGTGGCCCGTGGGAAAATCAGCATCTTTAATTTACTTCATTGTCACTTTCGAACAATGTGAGTCGCTTGTCCGAACAATCAGGAGTTGGTTGCATGTGTGATGAGGGCCAGAATGCTTAATTTCAGAAGACCTGCCGCCTGGAGGACCTACTCCCGAAATACCTACCGCCTGGAAGACCTACTCCCGGACGGCCTACTCCGCAAGTACCTACTGGTGATGTAGGTGTGTTCAGTCAGAATATTGTTGGTGGCGCCGCCCTCGAGGACGGGGGGACGTGAAATGGAGAGGGGCGGGGGAAGACAGCCACCACTTGCCATTTCCCTGGAGCTAGCGTACCTCCACTCCCCTCCCTGGTCTCGTCACACCGACGAGAGGCTCCAGATGACCGAGACGGAACATTGAATCAAATCGAACGAACTAGGTTCTCAACCAGGTGGTCGACAAGTCTTATTAGTTGACAACAGGATCATGATGGTTCAAAACAGGCTCTATCAGATGCGTAGGTCTCACAAAAAAAAAAAACACTAAAAGCCTCGGTAGCCCAAGAGGAGGTCCTGATTAAAAAGAACGGAGATCCCACCAGCCTCAGGGCAAGTTTATGCAGCTTCATTTAACTAACTACGAGGTTCTGTTGAGAAAGTGGGTCATCTAAGGGAAAATGAACTAAAGTAGACCCTCAAATTTGCACAGGAGGGAACTTTATTTCATTCAGCTCCATGAAAAGACAGTGTCGTCACCCCCGGTCATGACATGAGGACAAATCCGGACATCATTATTCGTTAAAAAAGCAAACAAGCAAGAAAGAAAACAAAACAAAAACGGCGGTGAGTTTTCCATCCGTAGGTGAATACGCACGCCGGGAGTCGGTCTTCTAAAGCGTAGGTCTTCCAAAGTGTAGGTCTTCCAAAGCGCAGGTCTTCCAAAGCGTAGGTCTCCCGGAAGTGGGCATTGAGTGCAGGTATCCGGAGTGTAAGTCTTCCGAGCGCAGGTCTTCCAAAGCGTAGGTCTCCCGGAAGTACGTATTGAGTGTAGGCATCCAGAGTGTAAGTCTTCCGAGCGTGGGTATTTGATGCAGTAGATCTCCCGGGCTGATTCCGCGTGTGGGGCGGTTACCACCAAAGCGTTTTGTTTGCTCGGCACCGTCATGATGACATGCGTTCGCAGCAACAAAGTATCACGCCATAGTGGTGTGCGATAGTGGTAGTGGTAGTGGTGAAGTCGTATGTTAATAGCATGGAAGTCGTCTTAATAGTGGTGTGATAGTGGTACTGCTCCAGAGCAGATCTGAGGTCGTCACCTAAATCTGCTGCATAATTCTCACATGCCCACGGAAATTATGTTCAACATCACTCTAACTTGACTTGAAGGAAATGACGAAGCACCTGCATTATAACCGACGAGACGTTGTGATGAATGATTCGTAGATACGTGGTCCTAGTAATGGGATATTGTGCACTTACTCTGCACTGTAATCGAAGGGGGTTCCAGCCGAAAAGAGCAGTTCGTACGCTTTCGTTAAGGAATTGAATTCGCCTTTAACACTTGAATGACATTAGTACATGTAAAGGTAGCCTTCTCACCGGCATTCTAACAAAATCAGACCACATGTGGTGTCCCGCTTTCCTCCTTACTCCAGGATTGTACTCAGTCCAATATCTAGCAATGTCATCCCCTCAATATCCTCTCCGACGTTCACTGGGCTTAGCTTTCGTCAGTAGAACGGCAGCGTAAATCGCCAGTAATATGACGGTACAGCAGTCTATCTTATACCTTACGTGTAAATATTGGTGCAAAAGGAACACCTTCAAAACGAATTTGTTGATTAACACTGGCATCTAAAACAATCATATCAATGTAAGAGGAAGGACAGCGTCGAGTTTGCATCACGTTTGAATATTTCGAAACGCGATATTTCATAGCATTAATTGCATTAGCGTGTAGATGTAAAGAAAAGGAGACAACAGCTTTGGTTGGTTAGGAATGGGCCAATTTCATCCTTCCCTTCTGCCTTCAAATCGTGCACTTACTTGATGTCGCACGTCTCAACCTGTGACTGTGTTCCAGCTAGTGATAATTATAGGAAAGCTACAGCTCTACGGCGCACACAGTATTAATTCGGGTTCAAATGTGGCCGAAACCTCAAATTCTGACACGTTGAAAACCACTTGCATGTGTTGTTTTCTATCGCCGAATTGATCGGACCATGTGAAATCATCCTCAGACCTCACATGAGCCCTTTTCTGTTTGTTTCACCTGTGTATGAAGCTGGAACTTTTTTGTTGTCACGCGATGCCTTCATTCTGCGATAAATTGACAGCATGCTCGTCGCATATTCTTGGGGAGCAAGATGATAAGACCAAAATATATTGGTATCAAAAATGGCATCCCTAGTGGAAATAATACGTGATATTAGAACATCTACGTGGCGCAAGACATATCAGAATTAAATATACATTGAGAACAACGAAAAAGGCTGTGTCAGTGCCCACTTAAAGCTGTGTTCAAAGTACGCATTGATGTGTCAGCAACAATCTCCAACAATCGTTATAGCGGCAGAACAGGTCCGAAAAAGTTAAAAAGTTTTAGTAAACCCGCGTCTCGCCGGCCACCGTTCGGCGCGGCAGCTGGCCGGCCGCAAAACTCTGTTTGCCTGGCTGACCCAGGGAATGGGCTGACATTTGACGCCTTCTGGGAGGGGAGATACGGTGATCGCATCAACTTTGAACAAAGGGTGAGGAGGGCATCAGGTTAAGTGCTTGGTCAAGCGTCAGCCAGCGGGCGCGTTCCGAGTGACTGAGAGAGACGGTTGACTCCGTGTTGCATTTGAGTGTGGGTGACGGTCGTTCCGAGTGACTGAGAGAGACGGTTGACTCCGTGTTGCATTTGAGTGTGGGTGACGGTCGTTCCGAGTGACTGAGAAAGACGGTTGACTCATTGTTGCATTTGAGTATGGGTGACGGTCGTTCTCTGACCGTCAAGTGCGCAACATGGAAGTGCGACTTCGCAAGGTAGCCTTCTTTGACGCAATTGTGAAAGGAGGTGTGCTGTCAAAGCGAGTGGGGAACAGCAAGCTGCGTGCAGTTGAGCTGAGGGTGAGCCTAGCAACGGTAATATGTAAGTAAAGGCAAACTGAACTTAAAGCTCATTAGTGAGCTTTTGAGCGCAAAGGTAGAAGAGGTAGATCGTGCCTTGTCTAATTTTGTTTCAGCCAGGCAAGACAAATGGAACAAACATGGGCGTCGCAAGACCAGAGTGTTGGCTGAAAGCGTGTCTTTTTACGGATGACGCTGTGGTGCCAACTCACGGGGATCAGAAGCCCACCGGCTTAGCTGATGACGGACGGCAGTCGCGGGGTTCAGGCGGACGTCCGATAACACCCTACGCCAAGCTGAGAGAAAGAGTCAAGCGACGGGCCTCAAAGTATCCATCAAGGCACCACGACGCCCAAAAGCTCGTGAATAGGGCCAAATAGCGGGCGCGTGCCGAAGGAATAGCCGATCTGTCCTATGTCCTGAGAGAAACCGTGGCATCGCCCGGCAGACCAAAGGAGATCCGGCGTGCGTCCTCATTATTACGGCTTAAATTTAAAAGATCTAACTCTTTCAAGCTAGTGTATAATCAGCTATGTTGCCAGAGTTGCGTCGTGTGAATTAGACCGAGACCAACGCACCAGGCAGCGAAATGTCATGGCACAGGGTCTAATTCAATTAAACGTGCGCTGTCTTGTATGTGTGCCAAGCGTATATGCATATTTTTATACGCATCCTGTTCGGCGATTGTTTCTGTACTGCATCAGCTCCTATGGTGTTAAAAAGGAATAGGCGTCAGTGACACGAGAAAGTGTCGAAAACACCCAGAATATTGCATGTCAAGCTGACTTTAATATGTTTATCATCGTTTTTGACGGATACTCCTTGACGTATCTCTGTCTGTTATTTTGTCTGTCATGTGCACACTGGATGGAAAAGGTTTATGTTTCATGAATAAGTAACTGCCGAAGGCGCACGATTTTTGCACGCTCTGACTGTATTATTCCAGCTTATTTATGGTATGATATAAGGAATTACACTTGCCATGATTCACTTCAGCTTGCTAGCCGAGTAATGACACCCGCGGTCACAGTGTGACATTTAGTAACATGTCATCAAGGGACGCGTGACGCTCAGTCTGTCTCAAAACAAGTGAAATACACGTCTGGCTTTCATATGAGCCCTAAATGATGGTGTTATGTTGATTGGCTGCTAAGCGAGAGGCTTCGGCCACTTCTGAACTCTGGAATTAACACATTGTACTGCGGCGCGCTGGACGTTGGGCTCCGAACATCACCGCTCAAATGCAGTGGCTTCGTGACCTGTTATTAGATGTGTTCGGTTTTCCCCTCTTATTGCAGTTAGAATGGAATGATGAAATTAAGTATCACCTGGCTAGCCGTAGTATGGTTATCATATGGTTAGCATATAGGCGCTACATGGATCGCAAAATAATGCTCAGCTTATAACCGTACACATTTTGTCGTTTAGTGTGGGGAAACAGGGGAGCCCCGGGCTTCATTAACACCCAAGAGGCCCGCCCAGATGTGTCAGCGAGCCCAAGGATCACATTCCCGTCCGCCTCTTCGCACTATTTTGGCAGCATTCGTGATCGCGCATTACTCCGTGAGTATCGATCATTCCGCGCACGAGGGCAATTCACGAGTGTACGTTCTACTATCGGCCTTTTGCAACCAGAACCGGCGCAGCAGGCGGACGGGGGTGTGGCAGAGGGGCACTTGTCCTCCCCCTGCTGGCAGGGGCAGGAGTGTGCTTCTTCATCTCAAAATTTCGGGAACCCTTTGACGAAACTAAAAGTTTTGTATCTACATATGTGTTGTTGAAATTCAGGTAATGAAGGCTTCATTCTCCAGACAGCTCATTCTCTGGGATATCAGGCCTTATTCTGTTTAAAGGGAGTGTGTCTAGTGTTTTCGATTTCCCAAAGGCACGCCTAAAGGGAGTTTTGCAACTATCCTTGGTTAATGTTGGTGCTTAAATGTGCATTTGGGCCTTGCAGCAGTTTTTGTTTATTTATTTTTGTCGATCGCATCGATGGCTGCGCGTGAACAAATATAATGCAAAAGTGAACCAATCAGCGGACAGGAAACGACGAATATACTGGCTTATATGTGAAGGGTAACTGCACGCTAGTGACTTGGCCATTATCTTTGTTCCTACGATCTCGTGCATATAGGGAGAGCGTTGGCGGTATAAAACGGTACGCACTTGAAGATCCCTCGCGTAATTCGAGACGGAAAAACGTGATACCCTGAGCGTGCCTGGTGTACCAACGACATCGCAGCAACAATTTCAGCACATGCGCTTCGTTATTTCGAACGTTGAATTCGGATCACGTGCATTCGGAATTCGGTCATTAATTTAAACGTATAGGAATTTTAGCCACCTAGCCGCTATCAAAGCAACATAGAACGATCATATTTTAGTGGAGCATAGTGCAGCCGAAACACGACAAAATACTTGTGCCTCATCTCAGTGTTAAGCACGTTAACATGAATTAATCGCGGTGAATATCAACTGACCACCCTCACCTTACGGCTATCAGCCGAATGTAAAAAATCAGCAGCACAATGGCCGCCGCCCTCGCTGCGTTCGCGAGCTGCCGTCAGCGCTGACAAGCGGCATCCTCAAAAAGCCATTGGCTAGTGCTAACGATACCTTCTCAATGATGTCGATGCGTTTAGTAGTGAATATTGCTTGGGCGCTACCCGATGACTTTATTCTTCCATACAAACCAGAGAAAATTTCGGGGCTGTGGAAATATTTCGTCAGCGGAGGCGAATTGGTAGAAATAAGTGACACCGAAATTTTTTAATCGAAATTCCCTTCCATCCTACGTGCATAGTTCAAAATCCTGACGTGACTAGACACAATCCTTTTAAAGGCGACTCCTTCGCTGACGCGGTAGGCCTCTTTTAAGCATCAGTGAGCCGCTCATTCGGTTCAAGATACCCTGTTTTGGGAAAAAACTTTCTGCATTTTGAGGCCCCTTTACACATCAGAAGAGCCCAATTCTGGATTAGGAGATCCCTATGCGTTAGGGGGCCCTGATTTTGGGATAAGCAAGCCATTCCGTGGATTGGTAAGCCGCTCTTTTGATCAAAAGCCTCCTACTCTGTATTAAAAGGCCGGTTTTGTGATGGGACGCCATTTTTGGACCTGGCGGCTCCCGTTCGTAAACTATGACCCTTCGCAAGGTTACGAGATTTCTCATTTGCATAAACAGACCCATTTCTGAATCAGGAAACCCTGTTACCAATAAGACAGCCTCTGTTCCGGATGAAGAGGCCCTCTTTTGTGATCAGAAGGTCATTTTGTTGGATTGAGAGGCTCATTTGTGAATCAGGAGCCCCGTTTGTTATCAGGAGACCCGTTTGTTATCAGGAGATCCGTTTGTTATCAGGAGACCCGTTTTAATGATGAGGAGACCCGTTTGCTAGATCGCGAGGTTTCTTTCTAAATGATAATGCACTTTTTCTATCATCAGCCCCTTTCCTGTATTGGGGGCCCGGCTTGTCCGGGCCACCTGACCATTTGTAAGCGAGGGGTGCATTTAAGGAGGCCCCCTCTCCCAATCGTGAGTCCAGTCTCAATTTGGATCAAGGATCCTTGTAGGATGTAGGTTGATCCTTGATCCAACCTTGTAGGATCAAGAAGCCTCTATCTTGATCTATCTCGATCTAGCTCAGGGGTGTAGTCTCGTAGTATGAGTTGGGAGTCGAGAAATGAAAATTGACGTAACCTTCCTCCAGCGGAGCCAACAAACGGCTTTTCCCGGCTTCTACCCATTGTTTTCCTCTAAGTTAGGGGCTAGAGCTCAATTTGCAGGGGTCTGAAGCCCGTCCCCCCGCAACTGATTAGGAAATTACCCACCCGATCTAGCCTGATATTGACCTGAGATTTAAGTCCTGAACCGACCCAAGCCCTACGTTGGCCCGATATTGGTCTACCATTGGCACCTGCTGATCACATGACCCCTTAATTGATGAGAACGCACTTGTTCTGGGTCTGATTGCCTTTTGTGCATTGGGGGCTTGGCGTTTATGAATCAGTTGACCTTTTGCAGAGCCTGTAGTCGCTCATTAGCAGCCAGTTCAGGTATAGCAGGCCACTGTCTGAATCATGTGGCCATTTTCTTGATTCTGGCGACCCCTGTGTGATCATGAACCCAATATCTTGATCTATTTTGATGACGAGATTTAAGCATTTTACTGACCGAAGCCCATGTTAGCCAGACATTTCCGCAACATTCATACCCACTATTGATTAAAGATTCGAGCAAAAGCACGCTTCAGCCGCTATTAACTATTAGTTCTTGTGAAGCGGAGCATTTCAAGAGCGCCGTTTTCGAGAAACTCATCGACTCAAAGGCATAGCTGGGGTTTGGGCAAATGCCTAGGCAGAACCCCTAACCCATGGAGGCGTTGACAAGTATGGTAAATCTCTGGGCGCATCTGTAGGCAGAGGCTTCACCAAAGCGTCGGAATGGATGGAGACGACTAACGGTTTGAGCAGTGGGCAGGGGCCGGGGTCCAGAAAGGTTTTGTTTAGTGATGTATTTGCTTTTAGTCGCCAACAGGGGCAGGCGCTCCCCTGACAGGTGAAGCCGTTGAAACAAAATACAATGGAAGACGAGCAGCGAACAGAACCCATATGACACGACCCATATCAGTAACCAAACGCAACAGCAGTGAAACCCAACCAATGTACGGCATGTCTCAAAGCTAAGTGAACACACCACACATAAATAAAATTTACTTCATTCATCATTTGAGCTCTAAAAATGTCAGCAATATCGTGACGTACATCGCACTAGTGTTGCAGGCTAACAAGTGTTCACAACGCTTGCCCTTCCGCAAACAGACCGCTCTGTGCTGTTTGCATACGAAGCGCGAGGTTACAGCGAACAGCGTTCTGGTGCGGGTCGATCGAGGCGGGCCAAGCAAGGGGAAACAACTGGGCAGGATTTGAGAGTCCAGTTTACCTTGGAAGGTGCTCTAAGAAAGAGCAAATCATACTTCACTCTTCGTGCTGCTAGGAATGGAATTTTTAAATGAAGCAGCAGGTTGCCATAAGCAAGCTGTTTACCCGGCGAAACGCGAAAGTAGCCAAATAAGAAACTTGTGCTGCATTTGATCGACAGGCACTATATGGGAACTGGCCGCCCCATCCAGCCCACGCTGCAACATTTTAAAACCAATGGCAAGTTTGCAAAATACGTAGCCATGACTATCCTTCGGTGGAAGTTTGACCTGGGTGTGACCTCTGCAAAGACCCGAATAAGGAGACCTGATTAAGTGCTTGATTACCCCTACTTTATCAAAGACATGCGAATCGAAGGTCAGTCTAGTTTTCAGCGGTGCGCCAGGGCCCTTAATTTTACAATCAAGAAACTCAGTTTTATCGATTAAATACTTGGTCTTGGCGGGAGCACGCCTGAGGGTCATCGTGAACGTTTTGCATTGTACAGTGTTGAGGATCAGCCTCCACCAGACCGACCACGCTACCAGGTGACTGAGATCCTTCTGCAGCAGCAGGCAGTTAGGCAGAGACGTAACTCTGCGGATTTTTTACATCATCGGCGTACAAAAGGTAGCCGGATTTAATTGTGTCCGGAGGATCATTAACAGACAATGAAAAAAAGGAGAGGAGCCGGAAGCAATCTTTCCGGGACGCCGGAGGTCACCAGTTTCCAGTCGGAAATTTTTCCGTTGCCAATAACCCTCTGACGACTGTCGGACAGATACAAAATAAGCCGTTATAGCACAGACTCCCTCAAATGGTATGAATATTTTAGCTTGTGGATTAGGAGATTATGGTTAACACTCTGGAAAGCAGCCGAATAATCAGTGCAAATGGCATCCGTCTGGTATTCGCCCGACATGGTCCTTCAACGCGACTAAGGGAAATGCACAAGTTCCTGCCACACGAACGCCTGGTAGTAAAGCCATGCTGATGAGGCACAGCACAGGCGAGACGTGGTCAGACAGCTCGTCATACGAAACCAGTTCCAGTGTCTTCCTGTAGAGAGGCAGCAGGGGTATACTTATGTAATGTGACGGTTCCTTTTTGCTGCCTTTCTTGAAAATTGGTATAACGTCGTTCGCCTGCTCCTACCCCGGGAAGACGTCAGGACTCTGAGAGGTTACAATCTCGGTGAGCGGAGCGACCAACTCTTCCGCGCTTTCGGTGATTAAGCGGGCACTGGTATTGTCAGTCCCACAGGCCTTGTTGGAACTGACCATGGTTATCGCGGATCGCACGGCTGCCTCAGAGGCTCTCAGCTGACTCAGTGACTCGGCTGGGTAGCTCGGAGCATCAGGAAGGCTTTGCACACGAAAATTAGCAAACTTCATAGTAAAGGCGTCATTCAATGTGGCAACGCGAGCCATGCCATCAGACACGAGAGTCCGCTCAGAGTTACACAAGACTGGTGATATGCATGAATTCCTCGTGACGCATTTTAAAGACGATCAGCACCGCTTGGGACTATTCTGCAAGGCGTCGGTGAGCTTACGTAAGTGTTGAGTGTACTTGAATTTGATCACGAACTTAAGTCACGCCTCCCGTCCGCAAACTCAGCAGCGGCTGCCGGCCCGGAGATTTTCCGCAGTCATCGGCAAGCTGCCTTTTCCAGCCGGAGGGCAGCTCGCACTTTACCGTCGAAGCAGTGCTAGGTGCAGTCGGCCCCGGAGGATCCGTGGGGACGCGGTAACACAGGCGCGACAGCAGTGCCGTGCGGACGGCGCAGGCCACGCCGCCGCCTGCAGACCCACTACCTCGGCGGAGCCAGGTGTGCTGCTGGAATCCGACATCGGGCTCGGAGTCTAACACGGTGTCGTTCAGCCAGGTTTCCGATATTGCTGCCACGTCAGTTAGGATATGCCATATTGCACTACGTCAGTTAGGGCATTCTCATTGCACCACGAGCGTTTGGGTCTTTCGCCGCCCACCCTGTCTGTATATCAGGCAAGGTGAGAGTATTCCCTACCAGCGTACAGCTCGGTTTCTTGCTAGTACAGAGGTGCCTTGCTTGACCGTCTCAAGTCGACCGATGAACTTTTGAGCTAGCTAAAGAGCGGAACGTCACCTTCGTCGGTTTCTATGAGACTAGTATAACCGTTATCAAAGCTCGCTGTAACAAGATTCTGCGATGACAAGGGGTGACAGTGGTTGCCTCAACGTGAGCCAGTGCCAAACCTTG
>NW_023596818.1:17624000-17741548 GCF_011947565.3 Pollicipes pollicipes
GTTTGGCCGTGGCGATGCAGAGGAAGCTGGAGACCTTCTCGCCCTGCGCCACCAGCTCCCGGATGCAGTCCTGCACCAGCCGGTCGTACTTGCCAAGCCGGATGGGGCGGCCACGCTGCGCGAACCCCAGCGCCGTCACCTCGTCAGCGTCGTTGCGGCGCAAGCTTGACGATATACTTCTCCTTCAGCCCGCGCACCGTGCTCTCCGGCAGGTCGCAGCCGAGCTTGCCGCGGAAGTGCTGCGTGGCCGCGTGGTTGCCGTGCTCGTACGCGTAGCGGCCGATCTCGGCGCGGATCTCGGGGCTGTACGAGGCGTAGTTGCCGCGCTTGCGGTCGACGCCGTGCGCGCCAACGCGGCGGCCGCGGCGCGCGCGCCGCCGTCGCCGCGGCGCCTCGTCCGGCTCGTCCTCGTCGTTGGGGTCGTCCTCGTCCGCCAGCTCCACCTTGTGCGCCGCCGTCGCGGGCGGCGGCTGCGCGGGTGGGACGGGCGCCGGTGCCGGCGGCGGCGGCGGCGCCATCTCGGCCGGCTCGGGCCAGCGGCGGCGGCGGCGGCGGCAGCGGGGCCGCCTGCATGGGCACGGCCGCGTGCGCCGACGCCGCCGGCACGCCGTAAGCCCCCGGGATGTTCGCCTCGGAGGTGGCCAGCTCGAGCGGGTCCTGACGCGCGTACGCCGCCTCCGGCCGCATGTCCAGGTGCTCCATCAGCTGCGGCACGTACTGCTGCTGCTGCACGGCCGCCGACGGCGCCTGCTGGATCACTGGGATCATCGGGTTGCTGATGTAGGCGGACGTCTGCGGCGCCGGCGCCGGCGCGCACGAGAAAGGCTGGTAGCTCGGCGGCGGCTGCGAGTACGGGTTCACCAGGATGCTGCCCGCCTGCGGGTAGGCGAACGTCTGGCCGGCCTGGCTGGCCGGGATCGTGTACGTGTTGTACACGTAGCTGGGCGCCACGCTCACCGGCTGGCTGATGACGTTCACCTGCTGCGCCAGCTGCATCTCGACCGGCGCCTCGGCGTAAGCCGGCTGCGCGGTTGACGGGACGGCCAATGTCACCGCCTCCTCCTTCGACTCGCTCTCCAGCACCATTTTGCGGAACTTGCGCACCGTGCTCTCCTTCATGGGGAACTGCAGCTTCTCCGAGTACAGGTGGATGGTGTCGGCGATGCCGTACTGCAGCGAGTAGCGGCCAATCTCCTCCTTCAGCTGCGCTGTGAACGTGTGTTTGGGCTTGCGACCGTCGCTCTCCTCCTCGCACTCCTGCAGCTTGCCGCGGCACGTCTTCATGTACTTCTTCACCACGCCCACCTTGAGGTCGCGGTTGAGCTTGGCGCTGAAGTGCGCCGTCGCCTCCTCAGCGCCGTACTCGAGCGCGTACCGACCGATCTCGTCCTTGACCTCGGGCGAGAACACGCGGTACGCCTTGATGAAGTTGCGGATGGAGCTGAGGCTCACCTGGCCGCCCAGACACTGCGAGTAATAGCGCGCCGCCTCCTGCTGGCCGTGGCGCAGCGCGTACTCGGCGATCTCGTCGCGCAGCTCCTCGCTGTACTTGATATACTTGCCGCGGCGCGAGCGTTCGTCGCGGGTGGCCTCGATGAGCTGACGTACCGCGTGCACGGTGCTGCTGGTGAGCTGCTGACGCTGGGCGGCGTCACCGGCGGCCAGCGGCGGCTCCTCGGTCCACCCCGGCCGCGGCTGGTGGTGGCTGACGCGCGCGCCAGGCCGCGCCGGCCGCCGCTGCTTGCGCTTCACCGCCCTCTTCAGCAGCTTCTTCTCGATGGCGACTGGCCGCAGCGGCTCCTCGCCGTCTAGCACGCCCAGCTTCTTGGCCTCCTCCGTGTGCTTGCGCTGGTGGATCCGGAACGAGATCTTGGAGGTGAAGATCTCGCTGCAGTGGCGGCACTGCGCGGCAGGGAGTCGGTCAGTGGAGAGGAGTCAGACTGGCTCAGTCAGAGCCGCAGTAACAGCCAACATTTCTAGACACCAATCGGTCACAGGCGCGGGAGGCGGCCGAGGTCGGCGATAGCAAATCATACGACAACGCATCCATGGAAGCTTCAAGCAACAGCAATTTGGAACAGCCAGCCGGAATTACTACTAGGGCCGGACAAAGCGAGGCTCTTTAAACACGAAGGTCGAAATCACAACGTTAATGAATATGCCCAAAGCACACAAGTGACATAAACCCTTCTCGAGTCGGCACTTCTACCCGCCACTCCTCCGTGACTGCGCCCGCGCCCGCCTCGCGCCCGCCTCGAAGCACGCTTCGGCGGCTCGCCGCGGGGGCCCACCTGTAGTGTGCTGCTCTGGAGCCGGCGGCGGGGGCGGACTGGAGCGTCCAGGGCCTTCTCCTCCTCCAGGATCGTGCAGTTCTCCTTGTCCTCCTCCGACACCGCACCTGCCCGGTCAGTGTCAACGTCACAGGGAAGGTCAGAACCGAAGTTGCGGTCATCTTCGTCATTGTTCAGTCAAGACCTGCTGACCACGAATGCCGGCCAGTCAACCCGTCATTCAGTGAAGTCAACTCCAGCTCTGTCCTACTCGGCAACGCTGACGAGTCAAGGCCAGCTCAGTTGGAGCCGGAGTCATGGCCGTCCAAGTCGGAGTCCGGCCGTCTAGGCAACGAAGCTGGGGTCGGCTACGTAAGAGCCAGAATTGTCACCAGCTCAGGAGTCGGAGCCGGCCCAGCTTGCGTCGGCCGCAGCAGGATCAGGCCGGCGGCCAAATATCGGAGATGGCCGGCACCGCGACACCGGGTCAACGGCGGCACGGCGTCAGACCGCCAACGGTGGCCGATGCCGCCACCGATGCCGATGTGGCCACACCCGCATCGGGCCCAGACGCATCGCGTTTGCGATGCCACGTGACGTGAGATCGTAACCACGTGCAATTATGATATACCACGATGCACAAGACTGCGTGGCGAGCCAGCATGACACCAGCAAAGCCCCCCAACCCCCCTTCCCCCAGCCGCCTGCAAGGCAGGTCGCGGACAGGGCGCCGGGGACGTGAGGCCGGCGGCCGCTGACGTACCGTTAGAGTTGCGGCCGTACATGATGTAGAACGGCGAGAAGCCGTAGTCGGCGCGTGGTGTGGCGTGGTAGCCGAAGAGGAAGGACTCGAGCTCCTGGTCCCACTGGTCGCCGTGCTGCTCCACGAATTCGTCGATCATTTCCGCTGGCGGCCATCCGGTGGGTGTCGGTCAACCAGGAGCGGAAGGTGGCAGGGCACGCGCGCATGACACGGTCACTACACGCGCCCGAGCGACGCGGTCACTACACGCGCCCGAGCGACACGGTCACTACCCTCACCCGAGCGATACAGCCACTGCCACATCCGAGCGACACGGTCGCTACACACATCCGAGCGACACGGTCACTACACACACTCACTACCACATTCGAGTGACACGGCCATTACCACACCCAAGGGGCACGGTCACTAACACACCCGAGTGGTACGGTCACTACACACACCCGAGTGGCACGGTCACTAACACACCCGAGCGACACGGTCACTACCCACAGCCGGGCGACACGGTCACTACCCACACCCGAGGGGCCACGGTCACTAACACACCCGAGTGGTACGGTCACTACACACACCCGAGCGACACGGTCACTACCCACAGCCGAGCGACACGGTCAATACCACATCCGAGCGACGCGGTCACTGCACACATCCGAGCGATATAGCCACTACCACATCCGAGCGACACGGTCACTACCCACAGCCGAGCGCGGACATCAGTGTTACCATGTATTACACTGAGAACACGACAGCTGGTTGGACCAACATTCGAGCGCACGTATCACGCCGGTTTGTTTCCGCCGGGGTAGGAGTGCACTTTCAGAGCAAAGCGAAAAACATGGGGATATCACCAAATACAACTCACAGTGAATGTGGGTCAATACTTGTAATGTACTATAACGCCAATGTGTAAATGCCCACCTGGCTAAAAACAAGCGGCGGTGCTCAGAATGATCGAGCACACTGTTCAAATAACTATGCCCCGAACGCATCAGTTATGAGGACAGCCGGCATTCACACCACTGAGCAGACATGGCGGCGGCGGCACTCACTTGCCCACGAGCACTCTGGCGACGACTCCTGCAGGGTGAAGACGAAGCTGTGCTCCGTGTTGGGCTGCTCCAACTTCTGGAAGATCTCCTGCATACGCTCAAAGCGGCCCTTGTACCTGTCGGACGCGCACCGAAGGCCGGTCAAGCGAACACCAGCCCGGAAGCTCAAGAGTGAAAACAAACCAATACCGAGGCTGACATCTCGCTTGCACATAACCACTGCACAAGAGCTTACAGTCTCTGAAAAACATAAAACGCCACAGGAAAAACGAAAAATTGAAAAACTATGCCACCCACATGTTGCGATCCCGTTTCGGATCTTTCGAGACCGCTCTCGGCGTCACCCGACCGTGGCCTCACCACCCACCTGTCCTGCATGGCCTCAAACTCGCGCTCGGTAACACCGACCAGCGCGCACTGCGCGAAGCCGAGCGTGCAGAAGGTGCGGAAGATGAAGTCGGCGAGCCGGACGCAGTTGTCGCTGGCGGGTACGGGCAGCGCCTCGATCCACCGCGAGACGGGGTCCACCAGGCCCAGCAGGTACTCGCTGCCGGACTCGGAGCGGTGGTACGGCCCGTACACGCGCGCCTCCACCTGAGACAGCATCGGGGTGCGAGGTCACAGTAGGCAAACACAGCGGTAAGGCACCCGACGGCAGGCCCGATCACGGACGGGACGCGGGCGACGTACGCACACTTCACGGGAGCGGGCGACGCCGTCGACATGCTCACTAGCAAGGAGGGGGAAAGGGCGTCGCAGACCAAAAGCAATCCGCGGCGATACGACCACTCACCGGGCCGTGATATGCCGAGCGCGCTACAACACAGCACCAGATAACTTAACGCTGCGACGGGACAAGCTGGTCAGTCCCCTACCTCTACAGGTCTATGGCATCGGAAACAAACCTCCAACCCATCCACCCCGACCGCTGCGTCCTCCACCGACGACGCCCTCCCCTCCCTCCTGACCACACCTCCCCTCCCGACCGGCTGGTCCACCGCTCACTGTTCCCCCCCGCCACCTCTCCGTCCCCGCCAAGCCGAGTACCTTCTTCCAGACCCGCGTGGCGCGGTCCGTCATGACCTGCGCCTTGGTGCGCGCCTCTGGCGGCGGCGCGCCCACGCGCTCCTGCCGCTGCGCCGCCGCCTGCTGGTCCGGCAGCGAGGTGATCTCCAGGCCCGGCGGCCGCGCCAGCTTCTCGGCCTCGAAGCACGCGCCGCACACGCGCACGTGCTGCGTCAGGTCGTTGTACACGCCGCGCCAGTAGTACTTGATGGCCGCGTACATGCGCTTCACGCCCAGGTGGATGCCTGCGGGCGAGGCCGGTGGGGTGACACGGGATCAGGTGGAGTAGATCGCTGCGGGATGGTGGTGGCCGTATAATGTCGCAACAAATTCGCACACTAGTTGGTAGCAGCGCCCATAATAAACCTCGGGCGACAGCCACACGATCGGGCCACGTATACAAATGACCCAGATAAGCCCAGAAATCGCGCATACTAGCGAGCCGACCCTGGACGCCCTCTGCTGCCACCCACCGGTGGCCGGGTCCACATGCAGCTCTTGGAGGATCTCCCTCTGCCGCATCTTGTCCAGCACGATGAGGCGCGGGTTGCGGCTGCCATAGTACAGCTGTCCATCCAGCACCTGCCGTGGCCCAGGCCAGCACCATATCACCGTCCATCGGCGCTCGTTCGAATCTGCCGCCTTCCTGACAACTGACTGATGTCTCGCGACGCATTTGGAATGTCATGCTTTGAAGTTATCATTTAGGTGCTCTTGTTCCCTCAGGCCTGAGTGCGTCCATCGGCAGCAGGTCAGAGCAACGAGTCTGATTTCATCGGTCTCTGAATCCATCACTGCGCAGTTTAAGCAGGCCACAATAGATAATAAAATATCGGTCCTTTCAGGACTGACATGAACAGCGGCACAGCGGCACAGCAGGTCCCTCCGGAAGAGCCGCACAGCCCAAGTGAGCACCCACCGCGTACTCCTTGAGCTTCTTCTTGAGACTCTTGAGGTTGGCCTCAGAGGAGTTGGCGGCCACGCCGGCCACCAGGTAGCGGTAGATGTCGGCGAAGAACTGCACCTCCGGGTCGTGCTGGTTCTCGGCCGTCATGAACGGAATGTCTAGCTGTATGGTGAGTGATGGCTCCACCATGCCCGGCCGGTGGTCCTGCGCAGACGAGCCCTGCAGCTCCACGCCCAGCGAGCCGTACTGGCCTGCGCGGGCACAGGCAGTCTTCTGGTTAGGCAGGGGACGACTGATGCTGTTAAACGGAGCACACGGCCAGGCAGGACAGCCAGCAAATCGCTGTGTGAAGCCAGCTCAGATGCCATAATTCAGATTAAAAATATTGGAGCGGAAACGCTTTTTAGCTATCCTCCATTCATCACATCGTTGTTAGCTCTGAACGAGTCTTCCTATCAATACGGACGCTGGCAACAGCACTAGGGCAAGAGAGAAGAACAACACATTCTGGACACAAGTTTCACTTACACCAACAGGCAAACCAACAGTCACATTAGTCCCTTCCCTGTCCCCAGGAAATGTGGATGATCTGCCAATGCGGGTCACATAGCACCACACCGTGCCCAGGGTATTGAAATGGAAGCCCCGATGGCGGCGTGGTACGCACCGGAGTCCCGGGCGCAGGGTACTGAGGTGGAAGCCCCGATGGTGGCATGGTACGCACCGGAGTCCCGGGCGCTGGGTATTGGGGTGGAAGCCCCGATGGCGGCACGGTACGCACCGGAGTCCCGTGCGCAGGGTATTGGGGTGGAAGCCCCGATGGTGGCATGATACGCACCGGAGTCGTCCGGCAGGATGGTGACGGGGTGACCGTCCATGTTGTGGTAGTCGGTGGAGAGCATCTGCAGCTCCTCACCGTCCGCGCTCAGGATCCGCACCACCTGCCGGCAGGTCAGGTCAGGTCAGGTCAGGTCACTTCACGTCCGGTCCGGCCAGATCGGGTCAGGTCAGGTCGGTCGGTCACATAAGGCCAGGCTGATACATTTCCGCCGCGAACTACGAACCAAGCTGCCATAAGACAAAGCACATACACATCTCCACATCTTAAAGATAAACAAATTTTACATTTGTATTTATATTGCACTTGAATAATTTCACCGAATCATTGATTTGATCCTAGCACACAACACACTGCACACCTGAATGAAGTTCACCCTCCCCCCACTAGCCACACCTGCTGCGCCAGCCCCCAGCACTTCCCCAGTAGTCCCGCCTGTCGCGCCAGTCCCCAACGCTTCCCCAGTAGTCCCGCCTGTCGTGCTAATCCCCAATGCTTCCTCACTAGCTACGCCTGTCGCGCCAGTCCCCAATGCTTCCCCAGTCGTCCCACCTGTCGCGCCAGTCCCCAATGCTTCCCCAGTAATCCCGCCTGTCGCGCCAGTCCCCAACACTTCCTCACTAGCTTCACCTGTTTCGCCAGTCCCAAGCACTTCCTCCCTAGCCAAGCCTGCTGTGCCAGTCCCCAGTGCTTCCCCAGAAGTCACGTCTGCTGCGCCCGGTCCTCAGACCGCCCTCCCCACTGGCCACGTCTGCTGCGCCTGGTTCACAGACCGCCCTCCCCACTAGCCACGTCTGCTGCCCCGATTCACAGACCGCCCTCCCCACTAGCCACGTCTGCTGCGCCATGTCCTCAGACCGCACCTGCATGGGCGCCTGCGAGACGTGGCACCAGTCCTGCTGGGGGCCGGCGTCCACCAGCTCAACGCCGCGCTCCTCGTCCATGGTCAGCTCGTCGGCGTCCACGTGCAGGCCGACCACGGACGGCGGCTCGGCCAGCTCCATGCCGCCGCCGGCCAGCGGGTCCATGGCGGCCGACGGCGCTCAGGGGCCGGCCGGTCGGTCAGCGGGCGTCCTGTGCCTGCCAGCACCGGCCACTGGTGAGGCGGCCATCTCAGGCAGGTGGAGTGGTGCGTGTGGGGATTGACTTGGGTTGTCAGGAACACAGAGTGCGGATGACACAAGATGGTTTGTTATTGCAAGACATGGGCTTTTAGTCGCTATTTGCCATTCAATGTTTACACTTTCTGGCTAATTACATTTTGATCATGTGATATACTGACCAAAAGTCCAGAGCCAGTCACATATAATGTACTGCTTGCATTAACAGTAGCAAGAGTAATAAATAATCTTATAATACAACAAAGCATATCTTAGAGCTTAAGAGATTTGTAGTAACAGCTACAAGTAGCCTCATCTAATGCAGATCATTGCACAAACAAAATATTACTGAACCAAACACTGCCACATGCTGTCAGCATTTGCATGCTCAGTGGCATAGTAAAGCAGAGGTGATGGGAGTGATCACCTCCCCTGGAGACTTCAGAGGGACCCAGGATAAGGTTCCCTGATCAGATCTTGGGAGGGCCTGCCAGGCCACACCAAACACTACATGCTGTGGTTTTCAGGTCTGGATTGTTTATGACCCATGGGAGGTTCAGGGGCCTGAGCTGACCAGAGCCCCTGAGCAGTTCAGGAACCCTGAGGGGATTGGGAGCTCTGAGGGCATCAGAGGCCTGCCGATCACCCATGCCCAGATATGCTCAGAAATGCTAAGGCAGATATAGGCCCTGAAATGGCCAGCCTCTCAGAAAATGACCAGGGCTTCTGCATCTGGTGAAATGGCTCCAGACTGCTGGGACCCCTGCATGACTGGCAAATATCCCCCTCATGACCACAAGTCCAGAGACCATTGACAACCACTGCATAACTAACGGACCCAACAGCTAACAGGACCCCATTAGAGGTGAAGGCTGTTGGGATATCCTCCATCTTATCAGGATTGTGAGGAGCCTCTCTGAATGGTCATTGGCTTCCTGCCTACTGGGGCCCCATACACCAGCAAGGGTTCCAATGGGAGTCTCACCATCCCTACCTATCACTGGCTGAGGACCCCTGGAACTGTTAGGGTTCCAATGAGATTGTCACCATTCCTACCTCTCACTGGCTGAGGACCCCTGGAACTGTTGGGGTTCCAATGGGAGTGTTACCATCCCTACCTCTTACTGGCTGAGGACCCCTGGAACTGTTGGGGTTCCAATGGGAGTGTCACCATCCCTACCTATCACTGGCCGTGGACCCCTGGAACTGCTAGGGTTCCAATGAGATTGTCACCATCCCTACCTCTCACTGGTTGAGGACCCCTGGAACTGTTGGGGTTCTATGGGAGTGTCACCATCCCTACCTCTTCCTGGCTGAGGACCCCTGGAACTGTTGGGGTTCCAATGGGAGTGTCACCATCCCTACCTATCACTGGCTGAGGACCCCTGGAACCACTAGGGTTCCAACAAGATTGTCACCATCCCCACCACTCACTGGTTGAGGACCCCTGGAACTGTTGGGGTTCCAATGGGAGTGTCACCATCCCTGCCTCTCACTGGTTGAGGACCTCTGGAACTGCTAGGGTTCCGATGAGATTGTCACCATCCCCACCTCTCACTGGTTGAGGACCCCTGGAACTGTTAGGGTTCCAATAGGAGTGTCACCATCCCTACCTATCACCAGCTGAGGACCAGGAATGGCTCAGGTTATGCATCACTGGTACAAGTTCCTTTGGAATACCTGGGCCTCACAATCATTAGGCATCTTTCCTGTGTGTGTCACATCCTATGCCCAATCATAATAAATGCCAATCAACACACAATTAACAAACAAAGGCCACCCATGCTGGGGTTGCAGTCTTTTGTGCATCTGCAACCTGCCAATTTGTCACTGAGGCTCAATGCAGGCCACCAGCAATGGGCCAGAATGGGCAGCCTGTGCCAGCATTAACAATCACCAATGCAATATGCACCTTGTAGTAAGCTCACCACAGCTTGCCCATGGAGGGACACTGCTTGTCTTGGCCCCCTCCCCTCCCATAAGACCAATATTGCAGGGTCATTACACTGTTAATTAGCAAAATGTCTCTGGTTCAGTATAGATGGGTCTTAAAGGGAGAACTTGATTATTTTCAAGGCTGCACATGGCTAAGTGGCCCCTGGGAAAGGAAGTAGACACTGGCAGTTGGAAGCCAACTTTCTTGAATACCTGGACATGACCCTGAAGGATCTTTCGGCCAATTTTGGTAAGACTAGAAAGAAGGCAGCAGAAACCTGAGGCGTCCCAATTTTGGGATGTGTCTCCCAACAACTCATGCTTGCCTAAGCCTGGGCCATATTCTGGCTATAACACTACTTGTCTCCCAGCATTCATTCAAAATGCTAGTCCTATGCATTTACTCGTAGATGTAGAACATTACAGGAATGGATGGGGCATAACCACCCATTTCTGTGAATGTTGTATGTTAGCCCTACAGCAAGCTGCTTTTGGTGACTTGTCCACACCTGTGACTTGCCCAAATACCTGCACCAATAAATTTTGAATGAAATAAAAAATGAGACACCTGTATAAAACATGTTGAGCAGTAAGAGAAAAGGCATTATTTTGCTATTCATAAACCCAAGGCATGCTCAATATGGTTTGCATGCCTAAATCAGATTCATTTTATTTTATTTTTATCAAGCTTTTATTTTATTTACAACATATTCATCAGCATGCCATATGAATTGCTATGCTATTGATCAAATGTGCCTATCTGTTTATGATGTGATCATTGTGCATCCCAAATGACATTGCAAAAGCAAGATTGTTATAACAGAGCAGATCAGCAAAAACTCATGTTGGCTATTAGCTGTCCATATCATGTCATGCATGCAAGCAATTTAGACCAGTGACAATCATACATTTGAATATGCATGGTGTCAGAATCGTCAACAAAGTCATGGGCAAGCGTTAATGTAGGCTTGCGTACGTCGCAGCCGACAGCTACATGCCAACCGAGCCCAATGCACATCATCAAAGCAGTCAGCTGTGTTTACAAGTGCAAAATTAATGTCTGGCAAATAAGTGCAGCTTAATGGACACACAAGAATACCTAAGACTGTAGACAAACCCCAGCCGGCCATGCTGTAGAACTATGCCCACAACCACCTCCCCCTTCACCCCGAGTACCAAAACACCGATGCGTGCAATATGGGACACAGCGACAGCGAACGCTAAATAAATGGTCGGCATATTTTACCATGTATTATCCAGCCAAAATAAAACCCAGTAAAATGGCTTACCACTTTCGCGGAAACACCTTGGGGGGCACCGAAAGCCTTTTGTCAAACCGTTGTTATATAATGGCACAACTTGCATCGAGTTAAGGCAGGATAAGTCCAAAGCGCTGACGGCTAACTCCTTCGTCTGAGAAAATCACCACGGTACCCCCGCCGCCGCCATCGCTGCTGTAAGTTCCTGTCAATTTCCTCAAGGTCGATGACGTTAGCGAACACCTCTCTGTTATTGGTCGGCTTGTTTGTGACTTAAAACCGAGCATTGGTACGTCTAAAGGAAAATCGCTACTTTAAGATAATAATAGAAATTGTTTCGTTCCAAAAGGTGTGATAAACACTTAAACACAGAATGGTTTAAACCGAAAATATTATTTCGCTATTCTATGAAAAGAACAGACGTGCAATCAACTACTAAATACAATGCCCGCGCATGACGCGTACCTGGAAGCTATTACTGGACCATGAAGCAGCGGCGCAGTCAATGATGGGGAAGGGGGATAGAGCAGCTTGTGGATTTTAGCCGCCCCGTCGGGTTCTGGTGTAGTTTTTACCATCACTGAGTGGTATCATTATGGACTCTGGTGTTAAGGAAAACTGTTTTGGTTAAATCTCGAGCGCACTACCATATAAAGTGACGTGAAGGGTCTAACAAGCATAATTGGGTACACAATTAGTGGATAGTCGAGTGAATACACGCAGGACGCAACTGAAACAATTCAGAGCTGAAATTGAAAACGAACATCAATTTAGTTACATGAAAACCACGCAGCTGAAACACCGGTGCGTATGCAAAGTCGAGACAAAAAGATGCAAGTAAAACACTGTAAGTAGCTTATCTTACGAACGCTGCATGATGCATGCTAAATACATACAAAGCAGGGCAATGGCAGGTTCTAACAATGGGCAGACCAAATGATGACACCTGTGAAAACATGCAACATGGTTGCGTTTGGCAATGTTTTGCACTAATGACGGGGTCAGAATGCACATTCGCGACCAGCTGATTCATGCGCAGTTAGGATGCGCCCACTTTGCACAAAGTTCATTTATTAAATAAATAATTATTGTACATTATATATTCATAAAGCTCGTTTGTAAATTTACAGATGATAGGTATTTTTCCTGTGACCTCATTCCTTCTGAAACCCTTGGTACCAAAATTGGCTAAGAAGTAAGGGTGCTGGAGAAAGCGCATCGAGCCAAAATAATCTTTAAAGAACGTGGTTAAAATCATACAAGCTTGTGTCTCAATACCTGAGCAACTATGAATGCCTGCTATGGACTTGGGTACCACTATGGTAAAGTAGTGTAGATGAGCTATTCAGCCTTCATCTCACATCAACCGCGCTGATGTTTTCCTGGCTGGTTGACCTAGATCAGTTGAAATCTCAAATTTTGCATGCCTTACGAAATAACGTATCCATGCGTGTGTAGATGAAAAGCGATTATGCAGACCCTGGGTTTCTTCATCACTACCTCATTTGACCAGGGGCGGATCCGGAGGGGGGTGCACGGGGCCGTGATACCCCTTGGGCCCCGAAGGCACCCATTGGCCTCAAGGGGGTCCATAGCAGGCCGAACAGGTGCAGTTTTTTTTTGCACAAAACGCAACGAATTTGGACATTTCTGGATTTTCGGGCGACCAAGAGCAGTTGCAAGCGAAAGTAAAGGGCCCACGAGAAGCCCCCCAAAATATCCAAAGATTGAAAAAGTTATGAATTGGGAATTCTAAACGGGAATTCTAATTGGGAATTCTATTGGCTGCTCAGGGGCCCTTTACCGACAAACTCCCGATGTACCCAGGAGCTCTCTGCATTTGTCAAGGGCGCTTCCAATTTTTTATAACTTGCTTGGGGCCCTACGCTCTTGACAGGGGCCCGTCTGGTACCCTGCTTGAGCACACTCGGCCGCTCGGGGACCCTCCACATTGGGTCTTAGGTACTTCTTATCTGAATGGGGGGGGGGGGGAGGTTACGCTCTCGCAGGAGGCCTGTCTCGTTACCTGCTCGGGCACTTATGATCGTTCGGGACCGTCTTCATTGGGTCCTGGGCACGTCCTTTTTGAATGGGAGCCCTACGCACTTGTCGGGGTCCCCTCTGTTTGCCTCCTCGGCCACACTGGATTGTCCGGAGGGCCCCGCACGTTGGGTCTTGATGTTTGAATTGAGGGCCCCGCGCTCCTATCGGGGTCACCTGGTAACCTGTTCTGGTACAATCTATCTTGCGGGACCTTCCACATTGGGTTTTGCGTACTTCTTATTTGAACGGAGAGTCTTACGCTATTGCCGGCCCTTTCTGATAAGATGCTCGAGCCCTTTCGATCGTTGGGGGTCCTCTACATCTGGTTTTGGGTACTTCCTACTTGAGTGAAGGGCCCTCCCCTCTTTTCAGAGGCCCTATCTGTTAACCTGCTCTGGCGCGCTCGGTCATTCGGGGCCCTCTACATCATGTGGGTATTTCATATTTGAACGGAAGGCCCTAAGCTTTTGTCGGGGTCCATCCGTTAACCTACTCGGGCACACTCGATCATTCGGGGCCCTCTACATTGGGTCTTGAGTACTTCCTATCTGAATGGGGGGGGGGGGGGCTACGCTCTTGACAGAGGTCCTATATGTCAACCTGCTCGGATACGCTCGATCGGTAGAAAATCTACACATTGTGCCGCGAGTATGTATTTCAATGGGTGACCCTATGTTCTTGGCGGGCCCCATCTAGTAAGCTGTTCGGGCCGGTGGTAGATGCAGGGGGGGGGGGGGTCAGGGGCACGGGACCGTGTCCCCCTGGACCATGCCGAGGGGACATAAAGGCTCCGATGGGACCATAACCAACCGAACAGGCGCAGTTTTCCAGCAAAACAAAAAATTGAACGCCTTTGGGCCTACAGACCACCAAGAACAGGTGCTAGCAAAAGTAAAGAGTTCATAACCAGACGAAGTTAATTCTTTGCTGATGAAGAAGGTGTTGCTTCGGGAAATTATGGGGTTCATTACGCTGTCCAGAAGCACTACGCTGTTGGTTGCCCTAACCCTGTACGTCCACTTGCCGGGTCAAGCTGATCGCTAAGGAGCTTTCCACGTTGCTCTAGATCTCTTCGCATTTTCTCGTAGGGCCTAACGCTGCTGTAAGGACGCTATCTTCTTCCACGCTTGAGTACTCTTTATCAATGCAGGTTTTCCTCCACGGATTCTTCCCATTCGCCCGAAAGGCTTTAAAGGCTTTTCCTGGGCCCCATATGCCAGTGCACGCTCAGTTGCTTAGGGGCCCTTCACGTTAGTCTCGTGTTCTTTCCACTTGTTTGGACGGCCTTGTGCTGTTGCTGGGGTTCTTATAAGGTAAGGTGCCGAGATACTTGATGGTCAGGGACCTTCTACGTTGATCAAGGGTTATTTCCCCTTGATCTCATTTGCGGAGGACTCCACTCCTATCGAGGCTCTTGCTGTTAACCTGCCCGTGCACTCTTGATCGCGCAGGGGTATTAATTCACGATCTTGGATAATTCCCTTTGCTCAGAGGGTACTGTGCTCTTGCCGGGGCATTATATGTCAGCATGCTGGGGCCACTACTCATCGTTTAGGGGCCACCACGTGGGTATTGGGTTCTTTTTGCTTACTATGAGGACGCTATACTTGTTGACGGGAGTCACTTTGTTGGACTCCTGTGGTACCCATGTTCGCTCAGGTTCCCTCCCTATTGACCTTGACGTCTTCGCCTTAGACCAGCAGTCGGATATGTGTCTATGAGTTTTTTTACGCGCAATAGTCGAGCTTAATTTTACGTGCCGCCGACGTCGCATGTGTCATTTCCATCGACTTTTGAGTGTGTGACACTTATAATACTAGTGAATCACGTCTTCGACACGTTTTGAATGCCAGAACATTCTATTCTACTTTATACCAAAAGGGAAAATCCAATAGTCATCAAGCTGGTTACATCGCCCAGCCAGCCAGCCAGCCGGCCGTAATAATATGAGAATCAAGCGCGTGATTGGTTTTGATGGCTGTTAGAAGCCAACTCTAGTTAATTTCCCCTGTTATTCTGAAACACTTACCCTCAAAATTACAGGATTTAACATGATCTGTAGAAAATGAATGAGTTTTATGTATGTGCATACGTAGCACGCCTGTCTTGATGGGGCTACGCGCGGTAAAATGGGCTGTCGTGTTTATGATATATATATATATATATATATATATATATATATATATATATATATGCTACATACAATTTATCTTAAAGTGCAATGTCCGGAATGCAAGGACTTTGGGGGGGGGGGGCAAACACTAGAGGCCCCACAATGTTGCGTCCCCCTCTTGACGAAATCCCGAATCCGCCCCTGCATTTGACAGTTACGGATCTGTTCGCTCCCATACCCAGCTAGACCTATGTTTGTATTTGGTCAGGTTAGGCCAGGTCACGAAAGGTCACGGGACATTTGAGTTAAGCCATTTACTTTTGGACTTGCTATTGGTAAGCATTAATCGCAACGGAGCCCTGTCGGCTCCGCAATTTTGCATCTATATTCCCAATTGGACCGCGTGTCGTTTGCACAACTATCTCCTGGATCATTATTTGCGAATGTTACACGAAATGGAAGCGTTATTTGTCGTCTTACGACGCACATCAGGCAAGAAAATCGCATTGTATGCTTGAGTAGGCCAAACGAAGCTTTCTGTTGAAGCCTGCATGGCGAGTGGTTTTCGGGGCACATGTTTGAAATTGAAAATTTTTAAAGCTAGGAAACGAATTCGAATTTTAAAAATATTGCATTGATGGCGGAAACCCTGGGAAAATTTGAGGGAAAGGGGAAGGTGGTACTACCCAGATCATTGCAGAACAGAGGACTCAACGGTAAGATGTCGCTTGCCAAATCCATGCGCTACCCGCGAAGTCCCTCAGCTGACATCCTCCCGTTACGCACTCCTAATCATTTCTACCTACACGTTACACGCCTGTTTGCTTACCGCGGTACTTCAGCTCTAAGTCAGGGCTATTATGGTTCAGGAAAGTTCCCGCCTGTCCCGATAGCTCAGCTGGTGACGTCGTCCGCCTTCCGATTCGCCCACTCGTGGCGGGCTACGTTCGAGTCGCTTTATGCGCTTGCAGTTTGCCTCTGAATGGGATGTCCTGTGGCATGTGACAGCTGCCGCGCTTCAGGTGACGTTACAGGGCAGCATGTCCGTGTCGAGCATTGTGGCACGTAAAATGTTCGTCGCGAAGGAGTTCTACGATTGGACGGTGGCAGCAGTGCTCGGACAGCGAGCACAGCTTAGTGCTTAGCGCGGGCACTTACCTCAGAGGCCCATGTAGTCAGAGGGTTCGGACTAAGGCTTTAAACTTGATAAAGGTGTGGAGTTTTTCACATGCATGACATTTATTGAAACGTATTATTTGATGGCATACATGTAAGAATTGTATGCGGGGCTACATGTCTCGGCGCCACAAACATTTTGCAACCTAAAAATAAATAGAACGATTAGTCGTGTTACGCGTCTCTAAGATAAGCAACAAAGGTTTTGCTATTATTAGTTCCAAAAGTGTCTCGCGGTTTCTGGTAAAATAACGCATAAACACCCCACTTCAGCTCAATATGATTCCAAGGGTGTCGTTGCTTAGGGGATGTTAATTGTTATATCCTTTGTACGGTCGCGTGTATAACACGCGTCATTTATTGCCTTGTGCTGTGTAGAAAACTAAATTCCCTACACAGCAAGCCCGAAAAAGTCAAAATTGAGTAAGTGACGCAAAAACAAGTACCTTAAAAATCCACGATGCTGTCATACACCATGCAAAAATTGCACTATGCAGCGCATCAAAGTGCATTTTGCTTTCATAATTTAAAACTATGTGAGGTCCTCAAGCGGGAACGTGCAATAAAATCGATTCGGATCATCCCTGGCCTCATTTCGAACTATGCGCTGAGTTTATCCTGGTCCCGAAGCCAGAAACCAAGAATTGGTTGCCGTGAAGAACTGTTAGGAGCCAGTCACATGTCTGTCCGCTGCCACTTCATGGATTACAACGCCCGATCCCGGACTGATCTGTCCTAAAACAACCAGAAAGAACCAGGATCGAGCTTCACACTGGGCTACAAAACCCAGCCAGGCCAAGGAGAAGTAACCAGCCATGCCAAGGACCAGTAACCATCCAGGCCAAGGACTAGTAACCAGCCAGGCCAAGGACTAGTAACCAGCCAGGCCAAGGGCTAGTAACCAGCCAGGCCCAGGACCAGTAACCAGTCAGGCTTGCCCGCCTCTGATATGCTCCTCAACCGCCCCAGAACTGCAGTGTCGTAGACATAGGAATAGGGAGGGGGCCATGGGTGCCGTGACTCTCCCACTTTCCGAGGGTGTAAATAACCCCCAAAGAGTGAAAAAAATCTTCTAATGCATCACTCGAACCATCTGTGGTGGTGACATATACTCAAAATAAATAAAATCTCAGGAATGAACTGGTTTCACGTTTATGTCAAAGCCCGCAATTTCCATGACCTCAATGTCGACAGTCAGTTCTGTACGATTTTCCTTGTTGCATCACGAAAGCGCACGGGGAGGAGCTGTGCGCGCGTCCCCTCGTGTTCCAGCTCGTTCCAGGGTCTCTGGGCGAGTGAGGTTCATGCCGGAGACTGCCTCGGGGGCGAAATCTGTCTCTAGAAGGGTTTCCACAATGGTCTACTGCGCGTTAGCTTCGGGCAGTAACAGCTGCTCTGCGCCAGTCCGCACTAATTAGTCCGGGATAACGAGTGTGCGATGGAAGCGAGCCCAACTGTACCCAGCCATGGTCTTCTGAGGTCGGCGGTGGCGCCCCGGAGTCTCTATGGCACTGAGCTGAGTAAACTGGCTCACATTCTGCTTAATGGTCTTGTTACTGCCTCACATTTAACCAGCTTTATCTCGGTACTTGCTGTGCCAAGCTTGAGTTTCCGCAGCGCCGCGAAGCACCGGCGCCGCGTATCTGAGTAGACATTTTCTCTGCTGGAAGATTTGCTTTCCTTGAGCTTCGGCATTACTTCAGCAACAAGCACGTGCCTACGGCTGACGCCATTTGCTTTGTGCAGTTCGCAAGTCTCCTGGCGGGTTGATATTCTCACCAGACCTGTTTAGAGTCCGCATCTGCCATGATCATGCCGCAGACTCGCCGCCACCTGCTACGCTCCCACCGGTTTTGGCATCCCGTCCCTGCCGCCCTGCAGTGGGCGGCGGCGCCACAGCAGCGGAGAGCGAGCGAGTCTTAAATCCGGGACAATTATCACGGGCCGGCAACGATGTGGAAGACGGTCAGCCGCGGCCGCTGGTGGCGTCGCAGAGATACGGGTTCACGCAGCCGCTCCGTCGGCTGGCAGAACGGCAAGAGCCACCGCTTGAAGTGGCGGAAGATTGCAGGTTGGGCAGAGGAATTATTTAAACACGTATTCTGTTGGTGCCCGCCTGAGAGCATACACACTTTTCATATGACAGAGCGCAAGCAAACGCTAAAAGGTTTGCTAACACCGAAATGTTTGGCGCAACAGAAATCCCGAGCAGTGTTTTGCCGTCATTTCAACGTGGAATACGTGGATATATGAGAAGCCTGCTGTAGCTGGAATCTTTGTTGGATCTGCGGAAATTCGTGTTATAAACGAGCGCAGACAACAACGCCCTCATGCCGTCCGGCAAAACCACGCTTGCAGATGTGCATTTGAAATCGTATAGCATTCCTGATGAAAGCAAAATCTATACCAGATCCGCAAAATATGGTGGAGTCTTAGTTCACGAAGGGTACCACAGACGCTATTTAGCTATTGGTGTAATCATTATTAGCATATCTGATTAATGTTATGTCAAATTATTGCATGAAATTATTATCATATATTGTCGCTTTTCGTAGCCAAATCAGGTCCATGCAGAGTCGATCAGAATACGGGGTACACTGTGTCAGTTTTCATTCCAACACAAATTCATCTTGAAATAAAATACGTTCATCATGAAACACTTGATGCATTCTGTTGGTGGCTTCCATGTTTTGTTTAGCATCCTGTGGACCAGGTCGCCTTCTGTCTGATAATCGACCTGATACCTCTGTCACACGGGACAGCATGGCCTAATCGGGCTGCAACTCAGTACCTTTTGAGACTCAGATTCAAGAGAAAAGATTCAGTTCGCAGGTGAAAGAGTCTCAGATTTGGGCTGACCAATGGTGGAATTACAAGGCTGGGATGCGGACTCAAAGGCCAAGAAGCATGCTAGTCGCGCCCACGCATAAAGATGCTAAAACCTGCCACACTTATGGAGCCTGAGGCTGAAGCCGATACGAATTAGCACACAGTTTTGTCTGGGTTCGGATCGACCTCGGGTTCAAGCTTGTGTTTTGTTCAGTTTAGTTCATTTTACATTTAGTGAGTCGAACTAGGTAAGATTTGGATAGGTTGGTGGGATACTATGTGAGGGGTTGCGACGCATCTCCATCTCCATCTTTAGCCTTGGTAATCTTTAACTCGTACACGATGACACTGAACTGTAGGACTCGGAATGGGACTTAAGGTCCCGAAACTCATTCTCAGATCCAAGACCCCAGAAATCAAATTCGAACTCAAGTCAGGAAGAACTGAGGATCTCAGGCTCATGCCATGTGGAAAACCTTGACTGAAAGCTTGGTATTGAACACTCAAGAAACGACCAAAACTTCGACTTTTACTCGGCGCCACTTGTGCACGTGAGTTGGTTCCGTGCTCTCCTCTCCGGCGCTGGCCATTTTGACACTGGGCTTTGTGACATACTTTGCTTGACCTGCTGTGCATATACGAGGCTATGTTCTACTTGACGTCCGGTTCGGATGCCGCCTCTTCACGTGATGGGCATGAGGCCGGGTCCTGCCAGATCGCGCCCAGCCGGTGTGTATGAAGTGTCGCTGGCCGCTTCTGATGCTCCATAACTGCTCTGACGTATTTCTGGATAACCGTTTTTGGTCATTAAAAGACACAACGGAAGTGCACTAGGAACCTGGAAGTTGGACAAAAGAGCAGGCCAAAATCTCTATGTAGGTGTTCACTGCTGGCCACGGGCGGATTTTGAGGCTCTTTATAAATGGCAAGAATCCCGTTCTGGATTAGCAGGCCTATATATGTATTAGGAGGCCTTTTTTGGAACAGGAAGCACTGCTTTCGGGAAGGGAGGCCCTTTAATGGATGGGAAATCCCCTGCATTTATGAAAGGCCTCTAGTCGTTTAATGGTCGACATATATATATATATATATATATATATATATATATATATATATGTGTGTGTGTGTGTGTGTGTGTGTGTGTGTGTGTGTGTGTGTGTGTGTGTGTGTGTGGTGTGTGTGTGTGTGTGTGTGTGTGTGTGTGTGTGTGTGTGTGTGTGTGTGTGTGTGTGTGTGTGTGTGTGTGTGTGTGTGTGTGTGTGTGTGTGTGTGTGTGTGTGCGCGTGTAAGTGCATGGATATTGACACGTGTAACAGCATGATAAGGATCACGTGACCCCGGTACCCCCACACTTTGCAACATGACATTGCCTAAGAGGCCCCGCGTAGGGAGGCCCCGTTTTGTCCAGGAAGCGCCGCAGACAATCCTGCCCCTCCATTCGAAATCCCTGGGCGCCGCTCCCGTGGCTGACAATTACGCTGCTTAAAACGCTGTGATCCGCGCTGATGTGTGACGTTATGAATAATCAGGCTTTTACTGATTATCAAGCTATTCTCGTACCAATGTGAAAACGCCGACCGGTCCTACGGCCGTGCAGTATTCGCCAGAGTCTGCTGCCCAGTGGGCAGAGTCTGTTGCCCAGTGGGCAATGTCTGTTACGCAGTGGGCAGAGTCTGTTGCCCAGTGGGCAGAGTATGTTGCCCAGTGGGCAATGTCTGTTGCCCAGTGGGCAATGTCTGTTACGCAGTGGGCAGAGTCTGTTGACCAGTGGGCAGAGTCTGTTGCCCAGTGGGCAGGGCTGTTGCCCGGTGGGTACACCGTCCAACAATCTGGTGAAAATCTGGCGGATCGACTCAACGTTTCAACGTTTAACGTCATCCTAATAGTCCAACGTTTCATTAGCGGCAGCCAAAAAAAATGTCCGGTATTTCAAGGAGCATGCAGTATCAGTGACTAGACTGATATCGCATACTAATCCAGCATCCGATGTAACTCCTGATGTCACCCAGGGCCGGAGCCCCGGCCCTGGCCCGGCCGGGGCTCCGGCTCCTGCTCCGGCCCGGCCCGACACCGCCCCGGCCCCGGCCAGGCCCGGCCCGGCCCCGGCCCCGGACCCGGCCACGGCCCGGCCCCGCCCCGGCCCGACCCGACCCGACCACGACCCCGGCCCCGGCCCGGCCCGGCCCGGCCCACGGCCCCGGCCCCCGGCCCCGGCCCCGGCCACGGCCCCGGCCCGGCCCCGGCCCGGCCCCGGCCCCGACCCGATCCCGGTCCCGGTCCCGGTCACGGTACCGTGCGGTCCCAGTCCGGCCCGGGTCCGGGGAGTGGTTGCGTCCGGACCGGTCGGTGCTGATGATCTTCTGCTCCGGATCCTGCTTCGGCTCCCAACCCCGGACCCAGCCAGGGCTCCGGTCCTGCTCGGCGCCTACTCCGGCTCCGGTCTCCGGCTCCGGCTCCGGCTCCGGCTCCGGCTCCGGCTCCGCTCCGCTCGGCGGTTTTGCCTCGGTGGGGAGTCGGCTGGAGCGCCCCTATTGACCGCAGCGGCGGCGGTGTGCCGCCGTCTGGCACGACAGGGCACGGTCGGTCGGCCGCCGGCCGAACTGGATCAGCTTATCCGACAGCGGCCTGGGCAGAATAGCCAAGAGCTTTGACGCCACGTGGCCCGTGGGAAAATCAGCATCCTTAATTTACTTCATTGTCACTTCCGAACAATGTGAGTCGCTTGTCCGAACAATCAGGAGTTGGTTACATGTGTGATGAGGGCCAGAATGCTTAATTTCAGAAGACCTGCCGCCTGGAAGACCTACTCCCGAAATACCTACCGCCTGGAAGACCTACTCCCGGACGGCCTACTCCGCAAGTACCTATGGGTGATGTAGGTGTGTTCAGTCAGAATATTGTTGGTGGCGCCGCCCTCGAGGACGGGGCGGCGTGAAATGGAGAGGGGCGGGGGAAGACAGCCACCACTTGCCATTTCCCTGGAGCTAGCGTACCTCCACTCCCCTCCCTGGTCCCGTCACACCGACGAGAGGCTCCAGATGACCGAGACGGAACATTGAATCAAATCGAACGAATTAGGTTCCCAACCAGGTGGTCGACAAGTCTTATTAGTTGACAACAGGATCATGATGGTTCAAAAGAGGCTCTATCAGATGCGTAGGAGGTCTCACAAAAAAACACTAAAAGCCTCGGTAGCCCAAGAGGAGGTCCTGATTAAAAAGAACGGAGATCCCACCAGCCACAGGGCAAGTTTATGCAGTTTCATTTAACTAACTACGAGGTTCTGTTGAGAAAGTGGGTCATCTAAGGGAAAATGATCTAAAGTAGACCCTCAAATTTGCACAGGAGGGAACTTTATTTCATTCAGCACCATGAAAAGACAGTGTCGTCACCCCCGGTCATGACATGAGGACAAATCCGGACATCATTATTCGTTAAAAAAGCAAACAAACAAGAAAGAAAACAAAACAAAAAACGGCGGTGAGTTTTCCATCCGTAGGTGAATACGTACGCCGGGAGTCGGTCTTCCAAAGCGTAGGTCTTCCAAAGTGTAGGCCTTCCAAAGCGCAGGTCTTCCAAAGCGTAGGTCTCCCGGAAGTAGGTACTGAGTGTAGGCATCCAGGGTGTAAGTCTTCCGAGCGCAGGTCTTCCAAAGCGTAGGTCTCCCGGAAGTACGTATTGAGTATAGGCATCCAGAGTGTAAGTCTTCCGAGCGTGGGTATTTGATGCAGTAGATCTCCCGGGCTGATTCCGCGTGTGGGGCGGTTACCACCAAAGCGTTTGTTTGCTCGGCACCGTCATGATGACAGTGCGTTCGCAGCAACAAAGTATCACGCCATAGTGGTGTGCGATAGTGGTAGTGGTAGTGGTGAAGTCGTATGTTAATAGCATGGAAGTCGTCTTAATAGTGGTGTGATAGTGGTACTGCTCCAGAGCAGATCTGAGCTCGTCACCTAAATCTGCTGCATAATTCTCACATGCCCACGGAAATTATGTTCAACATCACTCTAACTTGACTTGAAGGAAATGACGAAGCACCTGCATTATAACCGACGGGACGTTGTGATGAATGATTCGTAGATACGTGGTCCTAGTAATGGGATATTGTGCACTTACTCTGTACTGTAATCGAAGGGGGTTCCAGCCAAAAAGAGCAGTTCGTACGCTTTCGTTAAGGAATTGAATTCGCCTTTAACGCTTGAATGACATTAGTGCATGTAAAGGTAGCTTTCTCACCGGCATTCTAACAAAATCAGACCACATATGGTGTCCCGCTTTCCTCCTTACTCCAGGATTGTACTCAGTCCAATATCTAGCAATGTCATCCCCTCAATATCCTCTCCGACGTTCACTGGGCTTAGCTTTCGTCAGTAGAACGGCAGCGTAAATCGCCAGTAATATGACGGTACAGCAGTCTATCTTATACCTACGTGTAAATATTGGTGCAAAAGGAACACCTCAAAACGAATTTGTTGATTAACACTGGCATCTAAAACAATCATATCAATGTAAGAGGAAGGACAGCGTCGAGTTTGCATCACGTTTGAATATTTCGAAACGCGATATTTCATAGCATTAATTGCATTAGCGTGTAGATGTAAAGAAAAGGAGACAACAGCTTTGGTTGGTTAGGAATGGGCCAATTTCATCCTTCCCTTCTGCCTTCAAATCGTGCACTTACTTGATGTCGCACGTCTCAACCTGTGACTGTGTTCCAGCTAGTGATAATTATAGGAAAGCTACAGCTCTACGGCGCACACAGTATTAATTCGGGTTCAAATGTGGCCGAAACCTCAAATTCTGACACGTTGAAAACCACTTGCATGTGTTGTTTTCTATCGCCGAATTGATCGGACCATGTGAAATCATCCTCAGACCTCACATGAGCCCTTTTCTGTTTGTTTCACCTGTGTATGAAGCTGGAACTTTTTTGTTGTCACGCGATGCCTTCATTCTGCGATAAATTGACAGCATGCTCGTCGCATATTCTTGGGGAGCAAGATGATAAGACCAAAATATATTGGTATCAAAAATGGCATCCCTAGTGGAAATAATACGTGATATTAGAACATCTACGTGGCGCAAGACATATCAGAATTAAATATACATTGAGAACAACGAAAAAGGCTGTGTCAGTGCCCACTTAAAGCTGTGTTCAAAGTACGCATTGATGTGTCAGCAACAATCTCCAACAATCGTTATAGCGGCAGAACAGGTCCGAAAAAGTTAAAAAGTTTTAGTAAACCCGCGTCTCGCCGGCCACCGTTCGGCGCGGCAGCTGGCCGGCCGCAAAACTCTGTTTGCCTGGCTGACCCAGGGAATGGGCTGACATTTGACGCCTTCTGGGAGGGGAGATACGGTGATCGCATCAACTTTGAACAAAGGGTGAGGAGGGCATCAGGTTAAGTGCTTGGTCAAGCGTCAGCCAGCGGGCGCGTTCCGAGTGACTGAGAGAGACGGTTGACTCCGTGTTGCATTTGAGTGTGGGTGACGGTCGTTCCGAGTGACTGAGAGAGACGGTTGACTCCGTGTTGCATTTGAGTGTGGGTGACGGTCGTTCCGAGTGACTGAGAAAGACGGTTGACTCATTGTTGCATTTGAGTATGGGTGACGGTCGTTCTCTGACCGTCAAGTGCGCAACATGGAAGTGCGACTTCGCAAGGTAGCCTTCTTTGACGCAATTGTGAAAGGAGGTGTGCTGTCAAAGCGAGTGGGGAACAGCAAGCTGCGTGCAGTTGAGCTGAGGGTGAGCCTAGCAACGGTAATATGTAAGTAAAGGCAAACTGAACTTAAAGCTCATTAGTGAGCTTTTGAGCGCAAAGGTAGAAGAGGTAGATCGTGCCTTGTCTAATTTTGTTTCAGCCAGGCAAGACAAATGGAACAAACATGGGCGTCGCAAGACCAGAGTGTTGGCTGAAAGCGTGTCTTTTTACGGATGACGCTGTGGTGCCAACTCACGGGGATCAGAAGCCCACCGGCTTAGCTGATGACGGACGGCAGTCGCGGGGTTCAGGCGGACGTCCGATAACACCCTACGCCAAGCTGAGAGAAAGAGTCAAGCGACGGGCCTCAAAGTATCCATCAAGGCACCACGACGCCCAAAAGCTCGTGAATAGGGCCAAATAGTGGGCGCGTGCCAAAGGAATAGCCGATCTGTCCTATGTCCTGAGAGAAACCGTGGCATCGCCCGGCAGACCAAAGGAGATCCGGCGTGCGTCCTCATTATTACGGCTTAAATTTACAAGATCTAACTCTTTCAAGCTAGTGTATAATCAGCTATGTTGCCAGAGTTGCGTCGTGTGAATTAGACCGAGACCAACGCACCAGGCAGCAAAATGTCATGGCACAGGGTCTAATTCAATTAAACGTGCGCTGTCTTGTATGTGTGCCAAGCGTATATGCATATTTTTATACGCATCCTGTTCGGCGATTGTTTCTGTACTGCATCAGCTCCTATGGTGTTAAAAAGGAATAGGCGTCAGTGACACGAGAAAGTGTCGAAAACACCCAGAATATTGCATGTCAAGCTGACTTGCAATGTTTATCATCGTTTTTGACGGATACTCCTTGACGTATCTCTGTCTGTTATTTTGTCTGTCATGTGCACACTGGATGGAAAAGGTTTATCTTTCATGAATAAGTAACTGCCGAAGGCGCACGATTTTTGCACGCTCTGACTGTATTATTCCAGCTTATTTATGGTATGATATAAGGAATTACACTTGCCATGATTCACTTCAGCTTGCTAGCCGAGTAATGACACCCGCGGTCACAGTGTGACATTTAGTAACATGTCATCAAGGGACGCGTGACGCTCAGTCTGTCTCAAAACAAGTGAAATACACGTCTGGCTTTCATATGAGCCCTAAATGATGGTGTTATGTTGATTGGCTGCTAAGCGAGAGGCTTCGGCCACTTCTGAACTCTGGAATTAACACATTGTACTGCGGCGCGCTGGACGTTGGGCTCCGAACATCACCGCTCAAATGCAGTGGCTTCGTGACCTGTTATTAGATGTGTTCGGTTTTCCCCTCTTATTGCAGTTAGAATGGAATGATGAAATTAAGTATCACCTGGCTAGCCGTAGTATGGTTATCATATGGTTAGCATATAGGCGCTACATGGATCGCAAAATAATGCTCAGCTTATAACCGTACACATTTTGTCGTTTAGTGTGGGGAAACAGGGGAGCCCCGGGCTTCATTAACACCCAAGAGGCCCGCCCAGATGTGTCAGCGAGCCCAAGGATCACATTCCCGTCCGCCTCTTCGCACTATTTTGGCAGCATTCGTGATCGCGCATTACTCCGTGAGTATCGATCATTCCGCGCACGAGGGCAATTCACGAGTGTACGTTCTACTATCGGCCTTTTGCAACCAGAACCGGCGCAGCAGGCGGACGGGGGTGTGGCAGAGGGGCACTTGTCCTCCCCTGCTGGCAGGGGCAGGAGTGTGCTTCTTCATCTCAAAATTTCGGGAACCCTTTGACGAAACTAAAAGTTTTGTATCTACATATGTGTTGTTGAAATTCAGGTAATGAAGGCTTCATTCTCCAGACAGCTCATTCTCTGGGATATCAGGCCTTATTCTGTTTAAAGGGAGTGTGTCTAGTGTTTTCGATTTCCCAAAGGCACGCCTAAAGGGAGTTTTGCAACTATCCTTGGTTAATGTTGGTGCTTAAATGTGCATTTGGGCCTTGCAGCAGTTTTTGTTTATTTATTTTTGTCGATCGCATCGATGGCTGCGCGTGAACAAATATAATGCAAAAGTGAACCAATCAGCGGACAGGAAACGACGAATATACTGGCTTATATGTGAAGGGTAACTGCACGCTAGTGACTTGGCCATTATCTTTGTTCCTACGATCTCGTGCATATAGGGAGAGCGTTGGCGGTATAAAACGGTACGCACTTGAAGATCCCTCGCGTAATTCGAGACGGAAAAACGTGATACCCTGAGCGTGCCTGGTGTACCAACGACATCGCAGCAACAATTTCAGCACATGCGCTTCGTTATTTCGAACGTTGAATTCGGATCACGTGCATTCGGAATTCGGTCATTAATTTAAACGTATAGGAATTTTAGCCACCTAGCCGCTATCAAAGCAACATAGAACGATCATATTTTAGTGGAGCATAGTGCAGCCGAAACACGACAAAATACTTGTGCCTCATCTCAGTGTTAAGCACGTTAACATGAATTAATCGCGGTGAATATCAACTGACCACCCTCACCTTACGGCTATCAGCCGAATGTAAAAAATCAGCAGCACAATGGCCGCCGCCCTCGCTGCGTTCGCGAGCTGCCGTCAGCGCTGACAAGCGGCATCCTCAAAAAGCCATTGGCTAGTGCTAACGATACCTTCTCAATGATGTCGATGCGTTTAGTAGTGAATATTGCTTGGGCGCTACCCGATGACTTTATTCTTCCATACAAACCAGAGAAAATTTCGGGGCTGTGGAAATATTTCGTCAGCGGAGGCGAATTGGTAGAAATAAGTGACACCGAAATTTTTTAATCGAAATTCCCTTCCATCCTACGTGCATAGTTCAAAATCCTGACGTGACTAGACACAATCCTTTTAAAGGCGACTCCTTCGCTGACGCGGTAGGCCTCTTTTAAGCATCAGTGAGCCGCTCATTCGGTTCAAGATACCCTGTTTTGGGAAAAAACTTTCTGCATTTTGAGGCCCCTTTACACATCAGAAGAGCCCAATTCTGGATTAGGAGATCCCTATGCGTTAGGGGGCCCTGATTTTGGGATAAGCAAGCCATTCCGTGGATTGGTAAGCCGCTCTTTTGATCAAAAGCCTCCTACTCTGTATTAAAAGGCCGGTTTTGTGATGGGACGCCATTTTTGGACCTGGCGGCTCCCGTTCGTAAACTATGACCCTTCGCAAGGTTACGAGATTTCTCATTTGCATAAACAGACCCATTTCTGAATCAGGAAACCCTGTTACCAATAAGACAGCCTCTGTTCCGGATGAAGAGGCCCTCTTTTGTGATCAGAAGGTCATTTTGTTGGATTGAGAGGCTCATTTGTGAATCAGGAGCCCCGTTTGTTATCAGGAGACCCGTTTGTTATCAGGAGATCCGTTTGTTATCAGGAGACCCGTTTTAATGATGAGGAGACCCGTTTGCTAGATCGCGAGGTTTCTTTCTAAATGATAATGCACTTTTTCTATCATCAGCCCCTTTCCTGTATTGGGGGCCCGGCTTGTCCGGGCCACCTGACCATTTGTAAGCGAGGGGTGCATTTAAGGAGGCCCCCTCTCCCAATCGTGAGTCCAGTCTCAATTTGGATCAAGGATCCTTGTAGGATGTAGGTTGATCCTTGATCCAACCTTGTAGGATCAAGAAGCCTCTATCTTGATCTATCTCGATCTAGCTCAGGGGTGTAGTCTCGTAGTATGAGTTGGGAGTCGAGAAATGAAAATTGACGTAACCTTCCTCCAGCGGAGCCAACAAACGGCTTTTCCCGGCTTCTACCCATTGTTTTCCTCTAAGTTAGGGGCTAGAGCTCAATTTGCAGGGGTCTGAAGCCCGTCCCCCCGCAACTGATTAGGAAATTACCCACCCGATCTAGCCTGATATTGACCTGAGATTTAAGTCCTGAACCGACCCAAGCCCTACGTTGGCCCGATATTGGTCTACCATTGGCACCTGCTGATCACATGACCCCTTAATTGATGAGAACGCACTTGTTCTGGGTCTGATTGCCTTTTGTGCATTGGGGGCTTGGCGTTTATGAATCAGTTGACCTTTTGCAGAGCCCTGTAGTCGCTCATTAGCAGCCAGTTCAGGTATAGCAGGCCACTGTCTGAATCATGTGGCCATTTTCTTGATTCTGGCGACCCCTGTGTGATCATGAACCCAATATCTTGATCTATTTTGATGACGAGATTTAAGCATTTTACTGACCGAAGCCCATGTTAGCCAGACATTTCCGCAACATTCATACCCACTATTGATTAAAGATTCGAGCAAAAGCACGCTTCAGCCGCTATTAACTATTAGTTCTTGTGAAGCGGAGCATTTCAAGAGCGCCGTTTTCGAGAAACTCATCGACTCAAAGGCATAGCTGGGGTTTGGGCAAATGCCTAGGCAGAACCCCTAACCCCATGGAGGCGTTGACAAGTATGGTAAATCTCTGGGCGCATCTGTAGGCAGAGGCTTCACCAAAGCGTCGGAATGGATGGAGACGACTAACGGTTTGAGCAGTGGGCAGGGGCCGGGTCCAGAAATAGTTTGTTTAGTGATGTATTTGCTTTTATCGCCAACAGGGCAGCGCTCCCCTGACAGGTGAAGCCGTTTGAACAAAATACAATGAATACGCAGCACGAACATAACCAATGCACGACCATATCATAACCAACGCAACAGCATGAACACAACCAATGTACGGCATGTCTCAAAGCTAAGTGAACACACCACACATAAATAAAATTTACTTCATCATTTGAGCTCTAAAAATGTCAGCAATATCGTGACGTACATTCGCACTAGTGTTGCAGGCTAAACAAGTGTTCACAACGCTTGCCCTTCCGCAAAACAGACCGCTCTGTGCTGTTTGCACACGAGCGCGAGGTACAGCGAACAGCGTTCTGGTGCGGGTCGATCGAGGCGGGCCAAGCAAGGGGAAACAACTGGGCAGGATTTGAGAGTCCAGTTTACCTTGGAAGGTGCTTCTAAGAAAGAGCAAATCATACTTCACTCTTCGTGCTGCTAGGAATGGAATTTTTAAATGAAGCAGCAGGTTGCCATAAGAAAGGCAAGCTGTTTACCCGGCGAACGCGAAAGTAGCCAAATAAGAAACTTGTGCTGCATTTGATCGACAGGCACTATATGGGAACTGGCCGCCCCATCCAGCCCACGCTGCAACATTTTAAAACCAATGGCAAGTTTGCAAAATACGTAGCCATGACTATCCTTCGGTGGAAGTTTGACCTGTTGGTGCTGACCTGCAAAGACCGAATAAGGAGACCTGATTAAGTGCTTGATTACCCCTACTTTATCAAAGACATGCGAATCGAAGGTCAGTCTAGTTTTCAGCGGTGCGCCAGGGCCCTTAATTTTACAATCAAGAAACTCAGTTTTATCGATTAAATACTTGGTCTTGGCGGGAGCACGCCTGAGGGTCATCGTGAACGTTTTGCATTGTACAGTGTTGAGGATCAGCCTCCACCAGACCGACCACGCTACCAGGTGACTGAGATCCTTCTGCAGCAGCAGGCAGTTAGGCAGAGACGTAACTCTGCGGATTTTTTACATCATCGGCGTACAAAAGGTAGCCGGATTTAATTGTGTCCGGAGGATCATTAACAGACAATGAAAAAAAGGAGAGGAGCCGGAAGCAATCTTTCCGGGACGCCGGAGGTCACCAGTTTCCAGTCGGAAATTTTTCCGTTGCCAATAACCCTCTGACGACTGTCGGACAGATACAAAATAAGCCGTTATAGCACAGACTCCCTCAAATGGTATGAATATTTTAGCTTGTGGATTAGGAGATTATGGTTAACACTCTGGAAAGCAGCCGAATAATCAGTGCAAATGGCATCCGTCTGGTATTCGCCCGACATGGTCCTTCAACGCGACTAAGGGAAATGCACAAGTTCCTGCCACACGAACGCCTGGTAGTAAAGCCATGCTGATGAGGGCACAGCACAGGCGAGACGTGGTCAGACAGCTCGTCATACGAAACCAGTTCCAGTGTCTTCCTGTAGAGAGGCAGCAGGGGTATACTTATGTAATGTGACGGTTCCTTTTTGCTGCCTTTCTTGAAAATTGGTATAACGTTCGCCTGCTCCTACCCCGGGAAGACGTCAGGACTCTGAGAGGTTACAAATCTCGGTGAGCGGAGCGACCAACTCTTCCGCGCTTTCGGTGATTAAGCGGGCACTGGTATTGTCAGTCCCACAGGCCTTGTTGGAACTGACCATGGTTATCGCGGATCGCACGGCTGCCTCAGAGGCTCTCAGCTGACTCAGTGACTCGGCTGGGTAGCTCGGAGCATCAGGAAGGCTTTGCACACGAAAATTAGCAAACTTCATAGTAAAGGCGTCATTCAATGTGGCAACGCGAGCCATGCCATCAGACACGAGAGTCCGCTCAGAGTTACACAAGACTGGTGATATGCATGAATTCCTCGTGACGCATTTTAAAGACGATCAGCACCGCTTGGGACTATTCTGCAAGGCGTCGGTGAGCTTACGTAAGTGTTGAGTGTACTTGAATTTGATCACGAACTTAAGTCACGCCTCCCGTCCGCAAACTCAGCAGCGGCTGCCGGCCCGGAGATTTTCCGCAGTCATCGGCAAGCTGCCTTTTCCAGCCGGAGGGCAGCTCGCACTTTACCGTCGAAGCAGTGCTAGGTGCAGTCGGCCCCGGAGGATCCGTGGGGACGCGGTAACACAGGCGCGACAGCAGTGCCGTGCGGACGGCGCAGGCCACGCCGCCGCCTGCAGACCCACTACCTCGGCGGAGCCAGGTGTGCTGCTGGAATCCGACATCGGGCTCGGAGTCTAACACGGTGTCGTTCAGCCAGGTTTCCGATATTGCTGCCACGTCAGTTAGGATATTGCCACTACGTCAGTTAGGGCATTCTCATTGCACCACGAGCGTTTGGGTCTTTCGCCGCCCACCCTGTCTGTATATCAGGCAAGGTGAGAGTATTCCCTACCAGCGTACAGCTCGGTTTCTTGCTAGTACAGAGGTGCCTTGCTTGACCGTCTCAAGTCGACCGATGAACTTTTGAGCTAGCTAAAGAGCGGAACGTCACCTTCGTCGGTTTCTATGAGACTAGTATAAACCGTTATCAAAGCTCGCTGTAACAAGATTCTGCGATGACAAGGGGTGACAGTGGTTGCCTCAACGTGAGCCAGTGCCAAACCTTGCGCTGTGTCCCCTCCAAGGTCATACAAGGGCGACGTCATCATCGTCATCTGAGACCAATAATATCTCATGGCTTCGGAGAAGGCAGCCTGCTGTCGCCCCTAAAGATGCGCCCGGCACGGTGCAGAACGAGGCAGGATGTTTAATGGCCATACAGACTCAATGAGCCCCAAGGGTTGGAAAGGCGTCCTGTAGATATGTCGCCAAGTCCAGAAAGATGCCTTGAAAAATGAAAGTACATCCCAGCCATGGGTGTCGTTTTTTAAAGTTGTTGTCCAAAGCTTTGTCGAAATTCCAAGCATGTACCAGCTCTCTGTCTCAAAAGTATTATAAAACTATCAGGCTGTTACAAAATTCCCAAGTTTTTCATACCAGCTAACCGCTACCTACAACAATTCCAGTCAATACTCGTGTTACCTCATTCTCTCGCTCGAATTGAATAAAAAGAAGGAAAGTGTCGAAAAAGAAAATACTTTATAACAATTTACATCATGGCAGAATCATATAAGTTGTCTGAAAAAAATCAGCTGTTTTTATTTCAGTCAATCCAAACTCAAATTAAACTTTGTAAATTTCTGGAATTCTAAAAAAATTGGAAGCAATTGGCACCTCTAGTCCCGACTTCTGTTCTAGAAGGCCCCCTCCCCTCGAGGTCTCACTTAACTTCACCAAGTACTCATTCGACTCCCGTGTGGTCGGTCCTGAGGACGAGAAGGACGCCCGTAATAATAAAGGGGTGCTCTACAGCTGAATTTTCCCCTAGCGCCTCAAAGGGCGCCCTAAAGCTGGACAGTACGTGCCGGGGGTCAAAAGAACCGTGAGGCCTTCCACAATGCAAAGGGTTTAGGGGTTGAGCGCCCAGGGCTCCAAGACCGCCGCTGCGGCTCCAGATGTCCCGAGACCATAGCTAAAACGCCGTAAGAAACAGAATGTCCCGAGACCATGGCTAAAACGCCTTAAGAAACAGAAGGTCGTCCTAAACATTGATGGGACGTGCCTGAGGGCTAAAACGGGACTGCCTTTGGTCTGAGAATGTGTACTGAACTCAGTAAAATTGTCCAGAAGTCTTTAAAAACGCCCTGAAGAATCAAGGTAGTCTCCAACCATGAAGAGGCGCACCTGAAGACTCAAAAGGCGTCCTTAAGGTCTGACAGTATGCTATAGATGAATGAAAAGGCTCCCCAAGGGCCATTTGAAGGCTTTGGCTGACCTTGGTACTGTGGAGGGGGGCTCATGACGCAAGTGACCCGAGTTATGACCATGACCCATGACCCGAGTTACCTTCCAGACATTGAAGCTCTCAGGCACACGAGGCACAAGGCACGCAAGTTTAACGCAAGCCATTGAAGTTTTAAAGGTTCCCATGCGAAATAAGGGAACCTGTGGCGCCTAATATGCCAAACAAGTCTAATGCGCCTGGGGATAAAACTCCCGTCTGCGCACCGCGTTTTAGCAGTCACGAACCGCTGCCGCGCATCACGCTCACTTCTGCACTCCAAAAATGTGGTAATGGCGATTCTGCGCTCCCGCCCCTCCCCGCGTGGAAACACTGATCACGTCACCGTGTACTTGAAATGGAACCTCAAGATAGGAGCTCACATGGCCAGAGACTTGGTTTCAAATTAGTTTGATTTATATAATGCATGATCTCATTTGCACAAGTTAATTAGTCATGTCAGGTATGGGGACGAGGCCAGACTACTGACATAAACCCAACTCGAAGCCAAGAAAATGACGAGAAGCAGAAGTCGGAGCAGAAGCCGACGCCAGTGGCTTCTTGTTAAAAAGGCCCGATTTCAAGCTACTGGTTTTGAACATTTTACCCGCGAGGCCGAAGCGGAAGTCAGCGGCCTCGAAGTCAGGAACCGCGAAGCCCAAGCTGAACTCATCATTTAAAAACCATGAGCCCAAAGCCGTAATTCAGGCTCGTGCACAACGTTGTTTTGCGGAACCAAAACTAAGTATGCCCTTGGCTAAAAGCATACGGAATCACAAAAATATAATCAGGATTCTGCCAAAGAATTAGGACGGGGTGTAAGCATCATGGATGGAAAATGTTTACAGAGCGTTGTGCTTGACTTGTGTATTAGTATGCGGTCAACATTTTGGTCGAGTCTACTCGCAGGTCCTCGCGAGGTTACAGTTGCTCCTGAATCTCCCGTTTTTGGGAGTTAAGCTATACATGCGTCGCAGCATCGAAAAGTGCGACGGTACATCAGGGCGGAGGGGCGGGCAGGGCGGTTTTTGCAAAGTAAAGTCGCAACTGCAGGGAAAAAGCACCACGGTAATGCTGAAGCAACGCGCTCAACATGGTAGGAGACCGAAGCCGGAGTCATAATTCAGAAGTGATGATCGACGTTGAAATCGAGGCCGAGCGGACAGTTCAAGATGGGAAGAAGCGGGCTCACAAAAATGTATGAAAGAAAAACTATTGGTTTTACGCAACCAGTCGGTCGCATTTAAATATTTAAGGTAACGCCGAGCTTAAGAATTTTTTTGCAAGATTCACGACACATAGACGTCGTAGACATTGATAAAACGCGCCCACATCTATATAAAACTCACGTTCCGCTTATATCCTCATAAAGCAAACCGACTGCCATTCCCTTTTGGTGCAAACAGGCGCGGGTCATGCGGCGGGCATATCGCACTGCACAGTATAGTGCCTCACGACCGTGTTCACCTGGAAAACATTTCGCACAACCAATATTCAAGGAGTGGCGCTCACTGCCAAACAAAGTTCGTCCGAAGATATGTCTGCTGTAATTCAAACCAAGGTCTTTGACGTGGATATCCGTGACGAAACATCTATCGTTGATGCAAAATCAAAAGGTCTTCAAAGTTCAGATGCGTTTCGTAAGTATACGTGTTTTCCGCAAAAGCACTCGTATTTGTGCCCATCACAAGCAAACAAAAATCACCCCTTGCGATCCAAACTACTGTTATCGATTGTGCTCATTGTGTCTGACTTATGAGGGAATTCCGTGAGTGGGGAGAACCTCAGTAGGCAAGCAAGCTCTGATTAATACGGCAAACTCCCGGCCACAAAACGCAAGGAGCAAAAAGGCATATTGGCACTGGATGGGGTGTGACGGCGATCCGAGCCGATGTTCCACCGAGATGCGTGAAGACAAACTGGAGAAAGGTGAATGGTATATCGGGCTTCCATGTCTTATGAGGCGCTACCTCGGCGAGGCGTCACGGGGTGGGGTGCGTCGGTCCGATTGGGGTGGTGCGGTTGTGTCCGATGGGGTGGGGTGCGTTGTGTCCGATGGGTGGTGGGGTGCGTTGTGGTCCGATGGGTGGGGGTGTCGTTGTGTCCGATGGGGTGGGGGTGCTTTGTTCCGATGGGGTGGGGTGGCGTTGTGTCCGATGGGTGGGGTGCGTTGGTGTCCGATGGGGTGGGGGTGCGTTGTGTCCGATGGGGTGGGGTGCGTTGTGTCCGATTGTGGGGTGGCGTTGTGGTCCGATGGGGTGGGTTCGTTGTGTCCGATGGGTGGGGTGAGTTGTGGTCCGTGGTGTGGGGTGCGGTGTGTCAGATGGGTGGGGTGGGGTGCGTTTGTGTCCGATGGGGTGGGTGCGTTGTGTCCGATGGGGTTGGGGTGCGTTGTGTCCGATGGGGTGGGGTGCGTCGTGTCCGATGGGGTGGGGTGCGTTGTGTCCGATGGGGTGGGGGTGCGTTGTGTCCGATGGGGTGGGGTGCGTTGTGTCCGATGGGGTGGGGTGCGTTGTGTCCCGATGGGGTGGGGTGCGTTGTGTCCGATGGGGTGGGGTGCGTTGTGTCCGATGGGGTGGGGTGCGTTGTGTCCGATGGGGTGGGGTGCGTTGTGTCCGATGGGTGGGGTGCGTCGTGTCCGATGGGGTGGGGTGCGTTCGTGTCCGATGGGGTGGGGTGCGTTGTGTCCGATGATGATGGCGTCCATGTCGTGTTTAGGCTGCGTTGGTTTTCTGGCGAGCCGGCGAAGTAACCCGATATGCGGTGTGCTGAAGTTGAAGGCTGACCACAGCTAGCCGTGTCTCCGAGACCTCCCTCGTAAAGCGAAAGTTTATCAGCGCGTGCAAAAGTCAGCGATCATTGGTGGCATAATATATTTGCGCATGCAAAATTAAGGCGCAGCGCTTAATAACCAAGTTCGTGACCCCTTGATTACAGGAAGATTGCATATCTCGTTAGCATTTGTCATTATGGGGCGCTCAAGTGAGCGATGGCCGACGAAGGCTGCTCATGACGAGACCAGTCCATCGCTTCACGAGTTCTCGTAGACCACTCGGTCCGTTCCGCTCGCGTTCGCAGAACCCACTGCCAATAATCTAAACTGACGTCAGTCATCGGGTGTCTAGCAGAAGTCTTCTGCCCTCAATACTGAGCCCCAGTCCTAAATGGTGAATTCCAAGCAGCCTCCATTTCATGTGCCAGCGGCACATCTCGAGCAGTTCTCAGGCGCGTCGCACACTGCGCGGACGCCGCGCGATGCCACCGGGCGCACCGTCCGTCGCTCCAGTAAGACCGCGATACGACCGACGCGACGGCAGCACCTCTGCGGCAGGGATGCCGCAGCCGGGCAGAGGCGACGCCAGGCCCCTCCCGCTGGGCGGACAACCAACATAACTTGAGTGTCCCGCGTGAAAATAAGGGCGGCGGGGTGAAAGTTAATTAATTTGTAAGCTCGTGCAAAAGGCAGCGGGGTGACGACGGCCATTCCCCCTCCCCCCCCCTGAGTGCGACCCTGTAGGCGGGACGTCTTCAGGGCGTCGCGGCATCTCCTGGGGCCCAGCAGGGTGGTGACTTAATGCGCAGTGTCCGCTGTGCGTCATGGGACCCCGATGGTGAACCAGCGGTGGCGCCGCCGGGGAGGCCAGCCCACACGCCGACAGCCTCAGCATCCACCCAGATCGGTGCCTGCGGACCGCAAGGCGTACATGCTTAAGTCCGTTCACCTTTTTTGCATGAGGACAGCGTACGAATGATCTCAAATCTTGTTGTGCCTCCAAATTGTAGATTATGTCGTTCTGGATACTAATTGAATGTAAAATACATAGCGGCTTCCAAAACTTATACGAAATGACAACTTAGTTTGCGCTCCCTTCTTACCAAACGGAATTCTTTGATCGATGTTTTTCAACTCTCACTCTGGCGCAGCGGTGCAGAGCTTTTGCCGTACATTCTACGAATGTGACTACTCTCTCCATTCTCGGTAACGCTGATACGGATCAGAGCAGGACGTTGTTGGCTGCACACCCACAAGCGTCAGACGTCTACGCCTCCTTCACTTAAGTGGCGATGATGAAATGTAAACCCCACTCATTTTCATCAGCGTGGGCTAAAAGTTGCCAAATTGAAACGAGGCGGCTGCAAAGGCTGGCCAAACTTTTTGCGGCCGCCTTCGAAATTGAATTAATTGTGCGAACGATTTCTGCGGGGTTTTCCTGGCAGCCCACGTGGCAGACTGCGCTGCCCGGCCGACGATTAAGACATACAATATTTACAGATCCAATAGATGCATCGGCGGTTTTGCCTTTGTCAGGAAAGCAGCAGAAATTTTCATCAGGAAGCGCTCAAAGTCCGGTCTGGCTCTAGCATAGTCTCAGCTCGCAAGACGCATAAGGGAAGCATTCATTTGGGCTAGGGCAAGGCTTCCCGGTCACTCTGCGCAGTGGCTCTCGGTGGTCTGCATTACATAGAGGCAAATGGACGTCTCAACATGACTGGTTTGCTTCATAACTGAAGACAGTTTTGGTCACACTTACCTCGCGAGCGCCTGGCCTTCGACGAGTTATAAGGCTGAAAGTTTGTTCATTTACTTTTGCAAGTGTATGACTAAAGAACAGCTTTATTTGACACGCCCCGTGTGGCCGGTTGGATGCCCTTCGCTCCGGTGTGGGTCAATTTAACCCCTCCAGAGATTTCAGAAACTAAGAAAGTTAGAGACACCAAATTCACAGGGTGCATTAGCCTTTATCTGAACTCACTTAGGTCAAAGTTTGAGGTTCCTAGATCATGACCTACGAGCCAAATGAGGTCAAAAAAGTTAATCTCTGGGTTGTTCTTCAAAGTGCCCCCAGAACCAAGATACCTGGTCTAGGCAGGCCACATGCTTATTTCAGGTCAGTGACCTTGTTTGACCTTAAGAAGGTCATGGTGACCAAAATCATACAAGACTGCTTTGAGCTTTGCATTTGAATAAGCGACAAAGATTACGCCAGGCAGTATGTTCCTAAAAAATGTTGACCTGGGTCATTCTAGGTCAGTGAGCTATTCTGACCTTTGAGAAGCCCATGAAAGGTGTATAATGCGGCTCCTGTCATTAATGAATTTGAATTAGCACCAGAAACTACCCCATATAGCAAGCCCTAGAGTAATAAATCAGATTGGTTTTGACCCTGGTCTGACCTTCAAAACTGGCCTTAACTCAATGGAATTTGTCCATCCAATTGTTTTGTAAGAGAGCATTTCGGAGATATATAGCTTCGTCAACCATTCAGTGATTGCATCAGATTGAACGATTCCCTGGAAATTGACTTCGCAGAATCCATGACCTGACTTTGACCTGACATAGGTCAACGACTTTACAAGGTACATCTAAATGTGTAATACCAAACGATCTGCTATTTAATTGTTTACAGTTATGCAAAATTTGGCGCGACTGTGCCGCGCCGTTTGGAAATTATTCCGGAAAACCTTCGGGGGGGGGTCAATTTAACCCCCACCCGAGCGCGTGTTAAAGAAACGTTGTTTTTGTGGACGCGTGTTTTTAGACAGGCAGGACTGCTCAGGGAGCGTTGCGATGCAGTGCAATGCTAAATTGTGGCCGCCCGTGCCAGCCTGACCGCGTTTTGTCAGCTGTCAGCTGGCGTTTACGTGCTGGTCGAATTATGCCGCTGCATTTTTCGGATAGATTGTGGTGGCACAGCGGGATCTGCTCAACATTACATGTTGACTTTCCACCTGTGTTCACAGTGCTGACGAGGCCAAACTTTTAGTGGTTTCAGCGCATCACCAGCGTGTGACGTGAGACCAGCGAGGTGACGGCAAATGTTACCGAGCCAGATACTCTTTACGGACACTCCAAGAGATCTCTTTCCTTTTTTGAAAATGCAAGATAGCCTTAAAAAGAGCAAAACAGTCAAAACACGTTTGGGAATTCGCACAAAGTGGTCATATCCATTAACACGCGCCCGGGTGGCCGGTTGAAGACCATTTGCTGGGGTGAGACGTCAATCTGACTCCTATATTTAAGATCTGAAGAGTTAAGAAAGCTAGAGACAGTAAGAGCACAAGGTGGGTTGGCGTGTTTGTGAAATTGCTTGCTGCAAACTTTTAGGTTCCTAGGTTATGACTTTTGACTCAAACGAGGTCAAACAAGGTCAAATTCCAGAGTGGTGTCAAGTGCCTCAGACCTCTTCATGCGACCGCCAGGAGCCTAGACATCTGTTCTAAGCAAAAGATCAGTGGTGTCAATTTAAGGCCAGTGGCCCTGTTTTAGTTTGAGAAGGCCAAAATTATCAAAATTATGCAAGACCGCCTTGATTTTTGCATTTAAATGAGCGCGAAGGATTTCGTTAGACGGTATACATTCATTAAAAACTAACTTTGGACTTAGGTCATTAAGTCAACGACTTATTCTGACCTTAAAGATGTCTCTGAAAGATGTCTGATGCGGTCCCTGTTGTTCACAAAGTCAAAATGAGCAAAAGAGTCTACCCCATATAGCAAGCTCCGGAGTGAACAGTAAGCTAGTTTCAACCTTTGTCTGACCTTCATACCAAACACTTGTTCCATGCAACTTGTCATTTCAATTGTTGCATTGACTGAGGCTTAACATCTTCAGGCAGTATGGATGTATGACATCTTAAAGATGTATGGCTTTGTCTAACATTCCGATGTTGCATCAGATTGAACGATACCCTAGAAATTGCCTTCCCTGACAGCCATAACCTGGCTTTAACCTGCCTGACCTAAATCAGCAGCCTAACAGGGTTCATATAAACTTTGTATGCCTGTATCATCATCATCTGTTATTTGTTATTTACATCTGCTCTTACGTCTGCTACATCTGTTATTTAGTTGAATATTGCTATGCAAAATTTGACGCGGCGACGCCGCGTCATTCGGAAATCATTCTGCAAAAAATCTTTCGCGGGGGTCAAACTGAGCGCCACCCGAGCGCTCGCTAATTAGAACTACCCTGTTCCTAGAGAATTTAACAGGCAAAGAGGTTCACTGATCGCTTCATTGATATAAACTGATGAGTCCGTTCGTTGGTCACTCACTGGTTCGTGGGCCAGTTCACATATCACACCCGTTACGTTACCTGATATGGGCCTGGGCAGACGAAGCAATGTCCAAAGCATTGTGAGAGTGGCAATTTCTATCGACAGAATCGGCGGGTTTGAGATCCGCGGTTTCGGCTTGCAGCCAACGTGTTGCAAAAACGCAGATATTTGGGGAAAACACCCGTCGTAGCGAACGGACGTAAGCGCCTGTGTAGCTTTCAGGGTCTAATTTATCGTGTTAATTTATCACGTGGGTCTAAGATTGTTGCATTCGATGCCAATATCGAGAAAGGTGACATTGGCAACCTCCCGTTCGATTACTGGCGCCCTTCTGAGTAGGACAGTGCTGTCACTTTCTAAGTGACTCGTTAGACAGTGCGTACATTCTCCAGCAAGGTGCAGTCGCTCTCACGTCATCAGATACGAGAGAACCCACAGCTTTCGCTCGAGGCGCGTGACCCGGTGTACACATTAACACTCACATCCGCCAGTGCGACTGTCTGTTCTCCAATTCTTCAGACTTTGTTGGTTCCGTACAGCTGCGACATTGGATAGGGGAAATCTGAGCATGGTTTCTGCCCGAATTCTGCAGCTCTTGCGCAACTGGTAAATCTAGGTTTGTTGCCTGTGTTAAATGAATGGGGGTTGTTATGTCCCACCTTGTATAATTGCAGGAAAACTACACCTGATTAATCGGCTTGCAAGCAAATGCCCTAAAATGTGTTTTGATTTCTTCAATGCAACTTTAAAATAAGTTTGCTGGTAAAAACGGCCAAAAATCGTGTCATCGCAATTGCAATTGCAGTTGTGCAAGAGGAACTTGCAATTCTACAAAGCGTGATGACCGGGCGTCGCCTCCCAGGTGGGACATTCTCCTCCTCTGCAAGAAAGGGCTCCTCGGTCTGCGGCCTTGCTGGCAATAATACCGCTCGCCCACTGGAGCGCTATGCTGCAGCGGTGTCGGACATGTTGAGTGGCCCCTGGGGTGGCCCGTCCAGGAGTTGATCAAGCCACGACGCAGCGGGGCGTCACTCGAGGCTCTTTATCGGCTCCACCGGTCATGCGTGCGCCATCCAGTCGCCTCCGACATATTTGGCGGCAGATTTGCCGCGCCAAATGCTAGCCATGCGTCTCGTTTGCCCTCGGCGGCCGGAGATGGGTCGGTGGAGCGGGCGCCTCCCATCCACGGACGGTGAGCCGCCGACTGCGCGGCCGGGGGCGAGCTTACAAGAAAAACATGGCCTGTGGCAAAGCTCGCGGACAGGGAGATGGCGGTGATGGAAAGAGATCGAGGTTATAGTTAAGTTACTTTGAAACCAAATTGAACGTCAGTTGCAAGGCCTGTTATTTGTGTATTATATTAGTAAGGTGCATATCTTTGCTGCTGAATTACGGTAGGGTCGAATAAACAGTTCTGCACTTATGCTGTCGGCGTTGAATGTTTTACTTAAGCATCAGAAGACATTTTTGTCATCTGCATGCCGCGACAGGCATGCGCATCACATCAAGTCCGCGTACGAAGAAGAGCGCCGCGCAACTTAAAAACTAAACGCCTAAGCGTTTAGCGGAGCGCCTCAAGCATTCAGCATCCATGACACCACTGGGGCAGGTGCGGGGACAGCGGCCACAACACCACTGGAGCAGGTGCGGGGACAGCGGCCACAACACCACTGGAGCAGGTGCGGGGACAGCGGCCACAACACCACTGGGGCAGGTGCGGGGACAGCGGCCACAACACCACCGGAGCAGGTAAGGGGACAGCGGCCACAACACCACTGGGGCAGGCGAGGGGACAGCGGCCACAACACAACTGGGACAGGTGAGGGGACATCGGCCACAACACCACTGGGGCAGGTGAGGGGACAGCGGCCACAACACCACTGGGGCAGGTGAGGGGACAGCGGCCACAACACAACTGGGACAGGTGAGGGGACAGCGGCCACAACACCACTGGGGCAGGTGCGGGGACAGGTCCAGGTCATTTCTGAGTCGGTCTAGCTACTTGATGCCTTGCCCCTACATATTTCACCTACGCGGATACAATCCGTAATGAATTGGTTTTGAGCCCAACGACATTGTATGAGTGATCGCACGCCCGCATGACTCAGACCAACTCGTCTTGCCTGCGCGCTTTAACCGCAATGTCAGCAAGCGTACGAAAAACCGAAAGCGGATTAAGGCATGCCGAGACGCACTGTAAGCCCGGCGACAGCCGCCGCATGGTGCGACGTGAGCCCTGCGTCTTGCAGTTTTCTGCGGCGACGCCGTCCATCTCTGTCCCGGCGGGCGCTCGCGACGGCTGCGCGGGCCGCCGGACGTGGCCACGTGCTGAGCGCGCAGCGCGCCGGAGTCGCGTTTTACGAGCCGAGTACCCAGATAGCTGACCCCAGCCGTCGGGCGCGATGGATGGCCCCACTCCCCGGCGGGGTCCAGATGGGCATGCTGCAGCGCTGCGGCGCGGGGAGCCCCTGACGATGGTGACAGCGCGGAGAAGAGCGCGGCGCTGGGGATGCCGGACTCTTGTGTTGCGATACCGGCGGCAGGCGCGAGATCGGCACCGGCTGTACTGGGGGGGGGGGGGGGGGGGGGGGGGGGGGGGGGGGGGGGAGGCGTTTGGTGTTAACGCTTACACTTCACCAGGGCCATGAAATGTGTCCTGTGCTGAACTGTCTGAAAGCTGGTTTCAGTGCTGGCATAAGTCAAGCCTTGGCGATTCTGTATTGGTTGCCATACGTCTAATCTGCTACCGTATGTGATGGCATTTCGTTTTTTGAGAAAACCTCACATCTGTGCACGCTTTTAGCGCACGATACTCTCAACACACGTGATGGAGTGGACTGAAGTAAACAGCGCTGTTCGTTGCCACTGAAGAGGTTCGTTTACACACATATCCGTGACATCTATCGTGCCTGTGACACTTCCGGAAGCTTGAGCGTAACTGTCTTGAGCCCGTAACCCCGGCACATCGAGCAGCGCACGTGACTGAAGAGACTGTTTGCTGTCCTGTTCATTGTTAGACAAGAGCCTCGCTTGCACACGTGTCAGTAACATTTATCGCGCATTATCGGAAGCGAACGTGCCGTGATGTTAAGCATGCCGCTCAGATAAATCGAGTAATGGAATACGTACAGCCTCTGGTAAGCGCAAAGCAACTGTCTCTCAGTAAATGAATCGGGTATTCCTGCATATATTTAGACTATGGGACGCGCGGTAATCGCATGCCCCAAGCGCCAAGTGTCCCCTTCATCCTGCTTGTGTCTGGTAATAGACACGGTCATCTGTACGCAGAGCAGCACAAGTCGCCGACAGTGTGGCCGCTTTCCTGAGCGCCGCCACATCTCTCCACACGAGACCCTCCGCTGCCCGAGCACTGAGGCCGCCCGTGCTGGCCCTGTCGGTGCCCGCGGCGTTCGGGGCAGACCGGGTCCACGGGCGCCTGATTGGAACAAGTTAGCCCCCCGAGCGCCGGCGTCCACACCGGCGCCGGCCGGCCGCCTCCGGACCCGCAATTGATGAGACAAGTTGGGACAGGCATCACCGGGCGACAACGAAAGGCGCTGAAAACTCGGGGCTGTGTAAGACGTGGGGTTGAAGAGAAAGTTCTGCAGGGCCGGTAGGGGCTTGTAACGTAAGTTAAAAGCCAGCTCTGATTTCGCCTCGAGTCTTTGCTCCTGTTCAAGACATGGTGAACTTTGGCTCCTTCTAGCACGGCGTCTGGTAGACGGCGTAACTGAATTCTGAAACAAGCCATGATGACCGCATCCTTTACGCTACAGCATTAACAACACCCCGTTGCGTCCACCCGATGGCCTCGTGTCGATGCTGGCACGCTGTTTGTATCGGGCTTTATGTGGCTGCAAGGAGGCAAAGGCAGCCTTGTTTACGCGGCATATCATGCATCATGTATCCAAGTACCGAACTCGGATGTTTTGTGAGACATCGCGACGGCCGAGCTTGTGTCCGCCCCAACGTTGAGCAGGAAGGACAATGTTCCCCATCTTGCCACATTCGGCACGGTGAAGGGCGCGGATCCAGAGTCGTGATAAAAATGGCTCCGATAACTGCATGTCTGCGTGTTCTGAAAATACAGCGTTAATTCCCCGTGTTTGCTACAAAACATTTGAAAATATAAAAAGACAATATTTTAAGTTTTTGTTTGTAGTAACATCGAGCTGAAATGATTTGAAAATATAAAAAGACAATATTTTAAGTTTTTGTTTGTAGTAACATCGAGCTGAAATGATTTGAAAATATAAAAAGACAATATTTTAAGTTTTTGTTTGTAGTAACATCGAGCTGAAATGATTTGAAAATATAAAAAGACAATATTTTAAGTTTTTGTTTGTAGTAACATCGAGCTGAAATGATGTCGCCCTTGGGCTTCACGTCGCTTGTCTCTTCATGAAGCCAACTTTATCACTATCATGTATATCCCAGTCATTACCTGATGTATGTTGTTGATTTATATGACTTTGTGCATCACGGAACGTGGATTTGCTCTGAAGTTGTTAGTTACATACTGATTGTTTGCATGTGTATGACATGGCCAAAAGTTGTTTCACCAGCTTAAGTTAGACAAAGGACCACACAATCCGTTCCGGTTTGATCTGAGCGTCGTGCTTTGACGCAGGAACAGAGCGGGGCCTTTCGCATTTTGCTCTCATTTTTTTGTTAGCATCAGGATGGCTCCTGACAGAAAGCTCAGAAAGTAATCACCAGAAAGGACAAAGCAAAGGACAGATTTTTTTTTGAAATTTGAACCGAACCTTTGGAATGGATAAATTTCTGGGATCAGCGCTCACGCTAAGCAGTGCTTGTTGTGTGAGCCCTGACCCCTACCATCCGATCGCGCAATTCCAGGCAACGGCAGAATTTAGTTGCGAAAGCTTAACGTGCCGCAATAGCTCGGCACGGTCCGTCCTGCCCTCTGACGTCAACTGACCTTTAGCGCGACCGCTGCCACCAGCCGCAGGCCATACCTGTCAAGGGCAAATAGAGAGCGCCTAAGGCGACTCGAACCCACCCCGCCACGGGTGGGGGAATCGGGAGGCAGGCGCTCTAACCAACTGAGCCACCGGGACGGACAGATGGCAATCAGCATGAATTATCACTAAGCTCCGTTTCCCTTAAGAAAATTTTAGCAGCTCCCCTGCTGTGAAGTGCATCTTCTGTTCTGCTTAATGCTTGAATGAATGCACTTCCTCAAAATGCGCGGTTGCAACTAACCCCCGCCGTGAAGGGGGGGGGGGGGGGCACGCCCTGAGGTCTTTGAGAATACCGCTCCGTCATGTTGCGCAATTAAACGCAAATTTTCAATAGCATATGGGACGTCTATCTCGCGTGATTTGACACCAAAAACGTGTTTCTAGCTTTCGGGTTTCGGAGCAACGGCGGTTTTTTGAGGAGCACTGCACGGCGACCTCCGGCCGGAACGGGCGGCGGGCGGCAACTGACAGTGGCGCGGAGTGCGGCTGGCTGACCGACATTGGCACCTTAACGTAGCCATATATAGCCATATGTCACGCTCAAACACATCATTATACACACTATTGTACTTTTACTTGAACAAGGAACACACCTCCTTAGGCTTCGTGCAGTCACAAAGCATCGTCTCGTGTACATTATGTAAAGCTGAAAAAGTGCGATTTTCAGGAAAATTTTCCTTTGACCTCGCGTAAAAGAATCACTTATTGGTCTAACAACAGTCAAGCCAGTACCAATCGCGAAAGTTTGTTCAGATCAATTCCCGGGTACTTTCTGCTAAGCTCTATCTTCATTATTTCGGAAACGCCGGGTCGCATGGACCCCATCCGTCCGCGTAATGAAAACGACGAATCAGGACGAAGGTGAAACCCAATGCGCCACTTCGAAAACGCCAAGCTACAGGTGACATTTGCTGCAAGTCAGGAGCGGCCGCTTCCTGGTCATTGCGGAAGCAAAGGTCAGCAGGTTAAAAGCCATGAAGCCTAATTGGCGGTGTCAGTGCGAACGGTTATGCAGCACTCCCAGAAACCTGCCATAAACACAGTGGACAGGTCTTCCATGCTCTCAGGCCAGTAATTACACGCGGGGACAGTTACCAGGATTGGTGCTCTTGGGCACTTTGCCAGTCCTGGAAACCAACGGTCATTGGTCTTGTTAACCTTTTACATAATCTGAGAAAGGCATTGCGGTTTCCAAGTCACTTGTGTGAGTGGTGTGCGATACCATGCCAGTTCAGTACTACGGGCATTTAAGATAAAACTTTGACATGGAACCCAAGACTTACAACGATAGTGATATCAAGAATTTATGATAAGAGATTGGTGTTAACAAGCGGGGTTTCCTGTTGAGGAGACGACAATATGCAAGACCATTGAGAAAGAGGGAGAGAGAGAGAGAGAGAGAGAGAGAGAGAGAGAGAGAGAGAGAGAGAGAGATAGAGAGAGAGAGAGAGAGAAGAGGTAGAGACTAGAGAGAAGAAGAAAAGAAGAGAGAGATAGAGAGAGAGAGAGAAGAGAGAGAGGGAGAGAAGAGAGAGAGAGAGAAGAGAAGAGAGAGAGAGAGAGAGAGGAGAGAGGAGAGAGAGAGAGAGAGAGAGAAGAGGAGAGAGGAGAGAGAGAGAGAGAGAGAGAGAGAGAGAGAGGAGAGAGAGAGAGAGAGAGAGAGAGAGAGAGAGAGAGAAAAGAGAGAGAGAGATAGAGAGAGAGAGAGAGAGAAGAGAGAGAGAGAGGAGAGAGGAGAGAGGATAGAGAGAGAGAGAGAGAGCTAGAAGAGAGAGAGAGAGAGAGAGAGAGAGAGAGAGAGAGAGAGAAGAGAGAGAGAGAGAGAGAGAGAGAGAGAGAGAGATAGAGAGAGAGAGAGAGAGAGAGAGAGAGAGAGAGAGAGAGAGAGAGAGAGAGAGAGAGAGAGAGAGAGAAGAGAGAGAGAGAAGAAGAGAGAGAGAGAGGAGAGAGAGAGAGAGAGAGAGAGAGAGAGAGAGAGAGAGAGAGAGCGAGAGTGAGAGAGCGAGAGTGAGAGGGCGTGAAAGAGGGCGTCAGAAGGGCGTCAGAGAGGACGCCAGAGAGGGCGTCAGAGAGGGCGTGAGAGCGGAGACTGAGGTGAACGCAGGCCAGTTGCCGCCAGCCGGCGCCGCCGTCGGTCTCACGGACAATCCCTCTCGCGGCACACCGCCCTCTCCGGCAGCCGTCAATGGCATGCGGGCATTAATTAATAAGAGGCGGCCGGCCCAGAGCGCCAGGTCGGCCGGCCTGCCGCCGCCGCCGGAATCAATGTCCGAGGCCAACGAGTGCCAGACAGAACGGCCGCCGAGCTCTGCACGGAGAGGCTGCCCGGACCCGGCCCAGCAATGCCCGCAGCGAGTGGGTCGTGCCAGGGGAGCGGTCGCATTTAACGAGACGGGATATGTCGGGATCGCTACTCGCTGGAGCGGTGCTATGACAAATTAACAATCTGTGTTGCTAGGATCTGCGTGCCTGGGTATAATCATACCTTTGGACGCTTATGGATGGGCCGCGAACACGCAGCAAAACAAATATCTGCAATGCGTCGTGTTGGAAGCCCCTTCAATATCAGATGGATGGAATCATAGTGGAGGACTGCCAAAGGCGTCCATGAATTAGAGGATTTAGAGGAGTTAGAGTGAGTTAGAGGAGTAGAAGGCAGAGAAAAGCGCGCCACAAAATCACATACATAACACAAAGCGCTGCCCGGCCAGTGCACGGCCTTTTAGTCACGGCATGACTTGATGGGGCTGGTCCAAGCGCCGGTGAATGCAGACGTCGTCCGATTACAAACAAAACAAAACAAAACAAAACAAAACAAACGATGCTGCAGATTAGCACTCATTGTGACACAACCCGTGATAACGCCGGTGGTAAGCCAGCGTGCCTGCCTGCAGAGTACGGCTGTTGCACCGCGTGATCTTGCTGCGGCCCAGCATACGAAAATATCGAAGGCGAAGCCATCCGCTCATTTTGTGTCAGAAGATAGTTTAAGCGGCTGTGTGTCCGGAAAGCGACGGGGCTCGCGGCGGACGCAGTTGGTGGCTTGGCGTTGGCTTCTTTAGTTTGCGTATGAGCCACACATGCTAAACTTGGGAACAGGTGGTGAGCAAAATGATATCAAATGAGTTAGTGTTCGACCAGAGGAACAATATCAGTGGTCAAAACATAGGCTCTGAAATATTTGAGGTAAAGCAAACATTTTTGGAACAGAAACCACTACTTTTGCGTACAAATTGACAGATGCAGTTACCTAACAACTGTGTTGGCCCCATGTTTTTGAAATGCCTGGGAATCATATTAAATCAGAACGCATTGCTCCTTGATTTAACTGGTGGAAAATTTATCAACGATTCATATCAACCCGTCTGCTTGACTTGAGTCGGCCCAAAGTTTGGTCGAATGCTTTCACTAGATTTTGCTGAGCACTCACGGCTGTTCGACTTGGAGGATACCGCTTGATTCTTTTTTAATCTGTTCCGGTGCTGCCTCCATGACACGATTGGAATCTCATCGGTGTGACCCCGGACTGATGAACATGAATGATGGGCTGGCGGCACCAATCAAATTCCGTCGAAACTGACGTAATTCAGACGGAGACCACGATTCAATTTCAGAGCAAAAGATAGGCGGCACAACTATACCCTCTACGTTATACACTTCTCTGTAAGACGCCATCTGTCCCCCTTGCCCTAGTGGAAGTAAGTAAAATAAGAAACCGGGTGTGTTAGAAGAGCTGAACGATTTTCTATAAAGGGACCTGCTCCTGCGGGACGTGTTTACATCCAGTCTGACAGGACGGGCTGCTGACAGGCCCTCTAACAATCCAGGAACCATGCATGCCTAAACAAGGAACACACCTTAACAGCCCCTGCTGATCTGTACAGTGATGAAGTGACGTGGGTGAGTGCAACGAAGCACGCTATAGTGCTGAACAACTAGAGATCATTTAAGCCCCCAATATGTTGTGGAACGACCACAGTGCTATGCTGAACATCAAAAGAGGCGCCATGGTACCCGAGGACTATAGATTACAGTGTAATCAGTCTGCTGAATATGTTAGCGCACAACACTAATTAGAGTCCGCTGTCCGCCAAACACCCCCAAGGCTCCCAAATGATGAGTAATAGGACAGGAATTCCTTCCAGCTTCTTACGGCCTATCCATACACAACTACTCTGAGCACGTGCTGAAGAAGCGCCGAACACAAAAGAGAGCCGTAAATCCACATCTGCATAGGCTCAAAGCCTTCTTCGATGATATGCTGTCTGGAGGAAAGATCACATTTTAAGCTGGAGAAAGCTTCTTTAGGATTCGAAGTTACAGTGTTGCTTTTAAGAGCTTTACTGATATCACGTAGAATCCTAGGACAAGTCTGCAACGAAGCTTGTGTAGTCGAGCTATGGTCGCAGTGCGCCCTTTCAAAACTATTGCTAAGGACTAACGTTGCATTAGCTTGCACTGCAATCGAATCGAGTCCCACGTTTTTGGAGTGAAGCACCGATGGTTGTTGGTAATTGGGAAGATAACGAACATGAGTCTGCCAAAACAGGCTCCAGGAAGCTCAGGCTTAATCACCAAACATATGGCCCCGGTTCTTAGCAATCGCAGCAGAACTTCGCAATATTGTTACCAAGGAGGAGCTCATTCTGCCATGAATGGTGTTCATTTGCGCTTGTCACGGCAAGGAAACCTCACTCTCTCGACTGCAGCAATGGACACAACAGGTGCTGGCTCAGTGATGCCGGCTCAGCTACCCTGCCCATTAATTGACAAAATGTCATGCCCCGCAACCGTTTAGTACGTGCAAAGAAATGTCTGCGGCTGTGACGAAAAACTTGTGGCTGGGTCGCTTCTGGATAACAGGATGGCAACTTCTGCAGCGCCAAGTTCAGCGCTTTGTACCTCCCATGCATCCGGCTTCAGCCTTTCTGTTCCGCTGATCGAATCGACAAGACAAATAGTTGGCCAGGTCTTTACTGAAGTCGTAAATCATAGGTACAATTATTGTTGATGTAGTGTTGGTCTATTCGGTGAAGCGCCTCCAGTGACACCGGCTCCTCCATTGACAAATGATCTCGTATCTGAAACAGACCAGAGCGCGCCCACGTCGGTATCGGCGAGTCGGCAAACAGGGGGCAGCGGCGCCGGCACCGGCGTCCGGTCAGCAATCAATACCGGCGAGCCTGGTGTGCAGTGACACTCCCGAGTTCTAATCGCGGCCCGGCTTGGCGGGAGCGCATCCCGACAAAGCCGTGAGCGCCTCCAAACCGGTACGCGCGGCCTTAAACTGAGACCGAGACTGGTCGGCATGCAATCCGAGCTCCAAACGGCCAACAAAGAGCGACGCACGGCAAATAGGAAGAAGAAGCACAAATAAATACACGAAATGGATATTTACTGTCCAATAAAACGCTTTTAATCTTAGCTGTGTAAACACGCCAGCAGAGAATATTCGCCGTTTGTGAGTAGCCATGTGATAAAGGCACACGGTTCACGGCACACAAGGTTCCAACGCTTTTGCGATAGCAACAAGCGGGCACGAGCAATGAACGCCTTAAAGGCGTCGAATCATTCTCACCTCCTCGACCTTTCTGAGAACCCTGAGGATGTTGAGACCAACCAGCTTCTTGACGTCCGTCTCGGACCAGCCAGATCGGGACAACAGTTCAGCCACCAACAGGGGGTACGTGGACGGGTCCGCCAGCCCGTCAGGCACTCTGCATCAAACAGGACAGGGGTTTAAGTGCGGACGTTCGCCACCGACAGGGGGTACGTGGACGGGTCCGCCCGCCCGTCAGGCACTCTGTATCGGACAAGACGGGTGTAAGTACGGACACTCGCTGCCGGTGATGGGTATGTGGACGGGTCGGCTAGCCCGTCAGACACTCTGCGCGATTGAGGGGAGGGTGTAAGTCGCACTTTTTTGTGTCCAGCCTCATCGGGCCACGTACAAGACACATATCTGGCAATGCATGGGTTCGTTGGTGTGCAAGCTGGCGCGGGTCTCTGGTTGGCGATCGCGTCTAACTTAAGCATCTGGAATACACTTTGGCACAGGGAGAAATCGACTAGCAAGTTCTTCACAGATCTGCTACACTGCTTGGCGGCTTTATGAAAGAGGCTTTTACAACAATATATATATATATATATATATATATATATATATATATATATATATATATACCAATACTTTACACATACTATACCATACTATACCCACTGTATCACTTTATGGGTTAAAAATAGCAAAAGGGCTCTGATGCTATTGCCCTCAACCACTCTGGTGTAAGAAGAAACATCCCAATACAGTAAGTGATGCCCCGGATTAATTAAGTCAATGACCATTGAGGAGGAGAAGTGACCTACAACTCGGCCAAACGTGTATCTTTCCACTTAGCAAGCGCGCTCATCCCCGTTCCCCATTTTCAATAAATGCAGCTCAATCACGAACGCACGGCAGGTGCATCAGATACGCTACGGCTCATTGCGGTGTCCGTTACTCAAATGTGAGGCTGATGTAGCGATAAGCGTTTATCCTGCCGCGGATGTAGCGATAAGCGTTTATCCTGCTGCGACGACGCTCAGCGAACTCCGCCTTTGTTTCGCCGTTCCGACCCGCCATCGGCGCTGGGGATCAGGAGCGCGGACCGGCCGCGGCTATCACGGCTACGACGGACGTCGGTATCGATTGCCGGCTCACAATGCCGGCCGGCTGCTCCTGCCATTCATATGCTAACGCGCGTGTCGACGCCGATTCACCTGGACGTTAGCTTGCATAAGAGCGGGCGGCGACTAGCGGCGTGTCAAAACATTGTTCTGCGCTGGTGTGGGCCAGACCTGACCATGGGCAGCGCCATCGATTCCTGGGGGGGCGACAACATTTTTTTCGGGGCCCCCTGCACAAAACTCGACCTCATCAGAGGAGGGAGCTCCTGGGTAGCGTTGTACTCAAGACAGAGACACTGGGGTCACGTGCTTCCTCATCTCCTAAACTGCTACATGGATCAACGGTCATGTAAATAATTGCCAGCAATAAACAGAGACCTTCCGGGTAATACAGGGTTTTTCAACACAGCAAAGGGCCTCCCTATCCCTATCCTAGGGTCTCCCGTTCCAGAAAAGGGCCTCATGGTGCAAGAAGCGGCTTCCTAATCCAGGCCAGGATCCTTCAGATTCACACGAGCCGGATCTGTGGTCATCTGGTGGCTACGGGGGCCTCCTGTTGCTGTGCGTGCGTTGGACTTCCAAAATGAGGCTGCACTTGCCAGGTCAAGACTGAAAACCTCGAGAAACCCTTGGACGCTAGCACACGACTACTATGTATGCTGTTTTTCACAGTAATGCTCAGCGTGTATTTGTTCAAAATTGGCCAGCTCACACCCGCTTGGGAAAGGAGACATACGGGAAGCACAAGACATAGGGCTGGTGTGCCAGGGGTGGCATATTTGCGCAGAGTACCTACTGCTTTAAGGCTGCTTCACGACATTGTTAAACAAACGATGCAATGTTTGGCTATATCGTCGCCAGCCACCAGCAGAGCGCGAGAGAGAGAGAGAGAGAGAGAGAGAGAGAGAGAGAGAGAGAGAGAGAGAGAGAGAGAGAGAGAGATAGAGAGAGAGAGAGAGAGAGAGAGAGAGAGAGAGAGATAAGCGAGAGAGAGCGAGAGAGAGAGAGAGAGATAGAGAGAGAGAGAGAGAGAGGAGAGAGAGAAGAGAGAGAGAGAGAGAGAGAGAGAGAGACGAGAGAGAGAGGCTCTCTCTAGATTCTACGAGGATATCTCGCCGCAGAGATACGCGCGAGACGAGATAGAGCCGCTCTAGATCTAGATCGATCGCGAGTAGTCGAGCGAGAGAGATCGAGATAGAGAGAGAGAGGAGAGAGAGAGGAGAGAAGAAGAGAGAGAGAGAGAGAGACGAGAGCGACGACAGAGCGGGGGGACGAGAGACGTACTTACAGATCAATACCGTCATAGCCGGCCCCCAGACCAATGTGGTCCACGCCGGCCACCCGCCGTATGTGGTCTATATGTGCTGAAACAAAAACCGTCCGGCAGTGAGTGCGGCTCGCTGTCCGGCCAGCACGAGCTCGGGCGTGATGGCGGCCAGGAGCGCGCTCCTGGGGCTCCTGACGTGATGGCTCCTGCACTGGCGTGATGGCTCCTGAACGCGTCTTATTAGGTGCAGCCTCATAGAGGTGCTGTAAAACCGAACGAGCATGCGAGTTGAGCATGAGCATTGAGCATGAGCATTGAGCATGAGCTGCTGGAATGGCGCACCAAATAAAACATCTTGATCGAGAGACCGGACAGTCTCATTTCCAACACGCAGCGGGATTTGGCGAAGTTGCTATGTGCCAGCACAGTTAAGAAAAGTTCGTGCAAACCAGATGCATCCGAACGAATTATGCACCATTAAGTCATTTCAATGAAGTGCGTTGCGCTGTGCAGCACGAAGTCAGAGTAGTGGGACACGCAAGATACAGCAATTACTCAACTAAGTACAAAGCCGCACTGATGAGAGCGCGAGTTATACGTACCTACAACATCAGTAAGGGTAGCATTCTCCCCACAGGTAAGAAAACGATTATAAAAGCTGATCATAACTATCCCGCCTTGCAGAGCCTGAAACGGACAAAATTGTAACTTCGCGCGAAAAGACCGATTTGAGAGAAACATGCACAAAACAAGATAAACAGAAATGCTCGGAGTGTAACCAAAAAGTCATTTCCTGTGCCACAGCCGACCAGGAATAAGACCGCATTTTATTACGCAATCATAAATCGCAAAGCCCATATTTCATGTCGTCGTAATATCGGTCCTTAATAAGCGAGACAAGAAAAGCCACTCATCATTCTGAACTTACCAGCTGTTTCAAAATAACATCGGGCACGTTGCGGGATATGTTGCACAGCGCATGCGCAGATGAGTGTGAAAACATGGCGGGCGCTCGCGACACGGCGAGAACATCCCGCATCGTTTGCGTGCTGGCGTGGCTCAGGTCCACCACCATACCCAGTCGGTTCATTTCCCGAACCACGCTCTGCCAACAGAGGGCATGCATCACGCATAAGCCAGGGTGTCGAGAACAACCGGCAGTCATTTCTTAAATACCGAAACGAACAGTGGCCATCCCAGAGCTGCATACCTGACGCCAGCAATCAGAAAACGGTCACAAACAACGCTCCGCTCGAAAACACGCTGTCAGGCCTGTCACAGCCGGCGAGCGTTCTCAAGAGCGGTCAGCGGCTGAGTGCCGCAGAAACGTGACAAGCAAGACTCGCAACAAGGGTGTCCCGCGGGCAGAAGGCGTATGGTGGCTAACAAGAGCGCTCCGTCCTTACAGCCAAGCTGGCAGGCCAGGAGACTCGAGCCACGGCATCGCGGGGTAAAAAGCTAGCGACGTTTACATGTAAGTCAGGAGGCAGGCATGGGCAAGGAAAATGATGCTCGTTCGGCACGCCAACTGCAACAAATTTTAAAGCTAAGGGCATGCCTGAATTACTAAACCTGGAAATGGGCATCGAGCGTGTTGGAACCTGACCGACAAAGTAGAACATTTCAGATTACTCGCATTTATCAGACCCACCGTATGGTATAATTACAGGCAGGGGAAGACCCAGAGGGAAGACAGTCAGAGGCAGGGGTGAAAAAGCTTCGGATTTACCAGACGTGATCGGTGACCAAAACTGACACTTTCGCAAAACAATTGCTGACAAAATTCCGAAAATGAAAACAAACTTCGGCAGTCAAGTGAATATTGCAACAGATGATCTCAGCTAGACAAAACGCAACGCTTAGTATTGGTCTATGCTCACTAACGCTTGCAGCGCTAGTATGTATAGAGCACATGCCGAAACGTTGACGTTTCGCTGTATGAGCAAGTGGAGCCGTAAGATGCTACCAAACATAGCAGCTTTGATCAGGATGGTTTTTAGCAGGTGACAAAATCATACTACAAACTATACTTTACTAGTGCTGGCGTCACAGATCAGTGGTGACACAGCGCTCTTCCAATGGCCCTCAGATCAATGCTTTTCACGCATTTTTTTCAGCCAAGGTTCACTTCACATACTAAAAAGTATGAAACCTCAAATAACTGGGCTTATTACTAGTCGTAAGAGTCGTGGATGGCCACCGCATCTTGCGATGAACGTGATCAGTTTGCTACGCAGCGTTTTAAAGCGTTGTGCCATTTGAGACAGATGGGCTCGATTGCTCGCCACGCGGTAATGTACTGGGTTTATTGCAAGGCTGTGGCTGCTGTTGGTTGTGTTCATGTCGTGAGAAGCTGACTGGCTGGAAGAACGTAACTAACCGTCAGTTTTTTATGACAGTAAAGTTAAAAAGCCCGCCGACCGCCGAGGATTGTTGTTTGTGGATACCTGAGCTGTAGCTGCAGAGGTAAACGGAAGTCAGTCCTTGATGATAGTCAAAACACACAAAGCACACTTGGATATCATTGCACTACGTCTTGATACTCAGATGCGCAGTTCAAAGTTCGTTTTCATGTTAAGGACACGAAATTTTACATACTACAGAGAGCTGATCGTATGTGTTACTACCAAAAATATACTGCAACAAAAATCTGTGAAGTCCATTGGTTTCGGCGCGTTCTGCTTCCAAAACCAACATATCGTTCTTCGTGTCATACGATGTCACGAGTCATTACGATTTAAAATTCGCACACAACCCACCGCTTTTGCCTTTAACCACGCACTGTAATGCTAGCTACCTACCAAACGCAAAAAGTTGGCGCCTGCTGGTTGTTTGAGCCTTGCTGTCGAGCCCGACTTCGATGGTATTCAGCAGCCATCTTGAACCTCTTTTGTCTTATTTTCTCCGAAATAATTAGTTCGGAATGATTAAACCACCAGACTTTCGGTAAACTGAACACGCGCCACGTACGCACATGCCTGCTATCCCTGGCCCTCCACGATGCGCAGACGAGGATGGTTTTCTGAGCAAAAAAAACAAAACAAGAATCTGCAAAGGCCGAAATCCAGTAACTTTTTTGTGAGGAGGAACTAAGTCCTAGGGGCACCATTGTGAAGCGTGACCTCTCCCATGAAGAAATCCTGGGTCTGTCCCTTAGTACAGGCGGCACACCGCAAAGACAATTGTTCAATATCGCATAAAACAACACACCCGTATAAAGTGTATATTTCGTGTTGCTACGCCGTAACCTCAGTAACTGCAATGGGCGTACGAAACTGATAGTGCTAGAAATCCAGTAAATCGAGCCCTTTAAGACCAGCACCTTTGCATACGCCACACTACCACATCACCAGAGCCTGGTGCCAGAGCAGCAACCACACTTCCCCGCAGCTCCACTCGGAGATCGCAGCCTGGCCAATAAATAAGAGAGGCGCGGCGCCTTCCAGCAAGTGTCCGCGCCAAATCCAGCGGCAACCGGCGCCAGTCACCGTGCACCAGCGGAATATTGATAGCCGCACTTCGACTGGCGCTCGTCGAGGGCTGGGGCGGAACGATGCAAAAACGTCCACAGCGTTTCTGCGCCGCCGCAGCGCCGAAAACAGACATTTGTCAACGCCCAAGCAGCATTAAAGGCGTGACAGGAGCCCGATGGCGGTTGACTGCTGAAAAAGACGACACAAACGCGGAGGTGGTGAAGGAAGCCTAATTGTCGGAAATAGAGACGCAGCTTTTTAACCCACCAACCAGTCGCATCGGACCCGGCCGAAAGCCTGTGGGCCTGTTATTGTGATTATCGTAATTTATCATTACTTATTATTGTAAGGATGATGTGGAATTGAATTGCATTGTTTCACACACTAGCCGTGCCCCAGAATCAGTATCAACAACTAATGAAATATCCCGGAAACTGTGTTTCCAACAGTTTTATCAGTTCCCAACAGTTAGTTCACAGTTAGCATAATCTCATTAGTGGTAATGTACATTTTGTCCATTATACATGCGTTTTTGGTTGCAAGGAGGAAAACGCAATTTGCGAACACAATAACAGGGGGCTCTTACGTAGGATTTGTTTCACTGTTGCCGTAGTTGTCCGTAATTTTCAATGTAAAGGTCTCAAAAGATTTTCGTTCCGCCTGCTTCTGCCACTTCTTGCAATACATGTATCTGTACATAGGTCGGTATAACAAATTCCTGTTCAATATTTGACGTCAATCAACATTCGATATAGATTTGAAAGCTGCGGTCAGCAGGCCACGTGATACGTGCACGGATGTTTTGTGCGGTACTAATTCTGTGCTGTCGCATAATGCATCCACATGCGGACAACAAGCACCACATGACAACCGAAGTAATGAGCTTGAGAGGCTTCGCACAATTTGGAATAGCCAATATCTCTTAAATATCAGACAGTACACGGCAATCGGTTGATGCGCGCAATTTTGCAAGACTTAGCATTGTGTTGCTGATGAGTTATAAGGGCAAAGCCGCTGGCAAACTTAGTAAGGAGCTATTTTAGTTTCCACCCTCTCATCATATTGTTTAAGATGCCATCTGATGCTACACAACTTGCAAGTTCATGTGATTTTATCACTGCTTTCTAAGCAACTGCCTCTGGTATTAGGTATTTATATTGGTATTCTAAGCAACAAGTCTCTGGTATTAGGCAATTAATGTCGTGCATTCGCTAACACTGATATGACGCTTGTGTCGATGTCTAAGATTAAGAAGCGACGCAAAATACAGACTGTTCTTATCTCAAGGGCAATGTTTCACGTTTGGAGGCGTTGAAGCAAGCAGCAGGCGTCGTGAAACAAGCTTTATAAATGTTGGTATACTTTTAAGTAGAAAAGACTGCTTTTAAACAACATAATTTCTTGCGTGATGTTTACGTGATGTCTTCAATGACGCAACATGATTTGTCATTGTTTGATTACGTCATCGTACCCGTACAACATTGCTTGAGAGCCAATTAAACGCCGTTATATCTGGAAATCATGCTCGCGAACGCCAGATATGAATGACTCAGCCATTATATTTTTCTTGGCCTCGATCGCCGGATGGCTTGTGGAATGGTAGGATTTAAATGACGTTATTGTGACGTCACGGAAGTCAACGTGACCTCCTTGAAATGCTCCCCCATCGACGCGGGCTTGTAGTTCAGAAACTAGAGGGGGTTAGGTCTTAAGAGGGGCAAGGCTGTGAACTACGTCGACTGAGCTTCAATATCGCTTTTCAGTTCAAAATCCCATCCTCGACATGTGGAACGCTTCCTTTAACACCTGCAGGTTAATGCCGGGTAAGCGTGGAGGCACAGCCAGAATTGGCGGGCTAGATCTCCAGCTGGCCGTGGCATTTTGCTAAGTTGCGTCTGAAATCGGAGAGCTGCTTCGGTATAGTATGATTATTTAGCAAATAATGTACAGCACGGCGGCTAGCTGAAAGATTCTGAAACTCGTTTCACGGCACATCAGTACGGTAATTCTACTTATGTTACACAGCGGCCATATGTCAATGTTTAAGTTGAGAGATATGTGGTGCACTTGTGTACACGTGCTTCTTAAATACATGAGAAGTTCGCCGCCCATGGCAACAGGGTCACTAGTGACAAACAGCAGCCATGATGGTGCGCAGCAAGCTGAACGCGCTGTAAGCACGCTTGCACACTTGGTCACGCACATACTCAGACAGCACACTTGGCCACTACCGGGTGGCGCCACCCCTCCTCCCCCCCCCCCCCCCCCCACACGCATGTTCACACACGGCGGCCTGCAGCGAGAGGACGGCGCTCATCTCCTCACCAACACGCGGCTGGCCGTGCCAAGGTTACCCGATCACAGTCACCACGTGCGCTGAAGCCGAGCGCGCCTCGCCGTTCGTCCAGCTCCACTGGTGCTGAACGCCGCAGTCACGGCCGACCGGGCCCGGCATCGCCCAGCGCCGGCGTGACCATCAGCCGCGACGCCGTCCGGGCTTCGGGATTGATAGCCGCCCGTGTTGCGGTTCCCCGCATCACCCGGCGTGCCAGATTGCAAACCTAATAACGTTACCAGTCGCATGCGTCGTAAAATACACCCACATTACTCTCGGGACGACCGGCCCGGTCGGCCTCGGTCGCCGCGGGCCCGGGCGGCCCGGCCGGCCCAGGTCGCCGCGGGCCCGGGCGGCCCGGGCGGCTCCGGTCGCCGCGGGCCCGGGCGGCCCGGTCGGCCCCGGTCGCCGCGGGCCCGGTCGGCCCTGGTCGGCCCCGGTTGGCCCCGGTCGCCGCGGGCCCGGTCGGCCCCGGTCGGCCCCGGTCGCCGCGGGCCCGGGCGGCCCGGCCGGCCCCGGTCGCTGCGGGCTCGGGCGGCCCGGTCGGCCCCGGTCGCCGCGGGCCCGGTCGGGCCGGTCGGCCCCGGTCGCCGCGGGCCCGGGCGGCCCGGTCGGCCACGGCTGTGGCCGCGGCGGCCGGCAGCGCGGCCGGCGGCGTCCGCGTCGTGTTTTGCCACGACTCCGGGTGGACGTCGATACCGAACGGGGCAGCGGCGGCGCGCCCCCGCCGGCCGATGGCTATTTATGGGATCGGCCGCGACAGATTTATGCCCCTGCTCGCCGAGCCATCAGCCAAATGAGCACGGCCGGTGTCCACGAGGCCGCCCCATCGATAGGGTGACAACTGGCGCGGGCACTGTCCACCGGGCGGCCACCCCCGCTCACGTCGGCTGGCGCTTTCCTGCCGTCTGGCTTGTACTCTCAGAGCCCCTCTCGTGCTCACCGGTGCGTGGTCTTTTGTCTTGTGCTTTTTCTTCCCCAGCTTTATTATTCTCTTGCTCAGTTTCTATACTTCGTTCCGTCTAGGCATTTGGCTCGTTGGCTGGCTGGCTCTTAGGCCCTCTGCCTTTTTTGTTCCCTTGCTCTTTCGCTCTCTCGTTTCCTTGCCCCTATTTGTTTTTCTGTACGTCGTTTGAGATTATTAAATCCTGCAGAGCAAGAGTGCAGCATTCTCTTCGGCAAATCACCCGGATGCTTTCCGTTCCTGCTCCCCCGCTGATTTATTCAGAGCCAGGTTAGCCTCAGTGAAACAAAGACTAACTGTCTAAGCCCAGATCTTTTGTAGCTAGCCTGCCGAACAAAGTATGCTGTGTACTGCGCCAATGACACTGGTGAACCAATTTACCTTGCAGGAAACTAAAACATACTCATCAAATTTCCCTCGGACATCCAGCAACAGCACAGGGACCATCGTCCATACAAGGGACAAATGTCCCTGGGCATTGTCGGACACAGCAGAGCAGGTGTTCAAGGGGTTTGAAGAAAAAATTGATTGTAGTCTACACTGAATTGTGGTGCGCTTGAAAGTCTGACATGTTGACCGTTCCTGACATTCGCAGCAAAAATATACAAATCTAACAAAAACGTATTGAAACGTGCAACAAGGAAAGAAGGGGTTGGAAAAATGAGTGATAAATATTCTCAAATACAGAAAACGGAGAGGAATGCAAACACAAATGCATGTGACGTACCTCTCCAATATCTGTGAGACCTCTTTGCGCCAACGATGGCACTTCTGAATATTCTGACCTGCAAAAGAGCCACCGAATCATCAATCGTTTTACACCCTTCCAGACTAACTAACAAAGATGTCAACCATCACTTAATTTCAGACGGGCAAAACGTCAGAAAGGCGAGTTCTACTTTCGCCTAAGCATCTTGCCGGGAGCAAATATTATCTCTTGAATCGCGGCGTTCGTTGACACACGGCAGAAACGGAGCACCAGACCGTGACGTCCCCAAACGACCTAATGATGTTACTATGCACTACCAAGTAAACGATCCTCTCTTCCCTGTATATCTCCCGGTCTCCTATTCCAGAGCCGGATATTTATATAATCCCATTCACATTCCTTTCGGCTTCCAAAAGCCGCACGAAGCCTCACTCACGTCATTAAGTGACGTCACGCTGCAGCTGAAACCGGCCCATGTCGGCGTGAGTGCCTCGAGACAGGTCTCGCGACAGTGACCTAACAGTGACAGTGACAGTGACGACAGTTAACCTCACCGCCCGGCGCATGGTACTCGCCTCCGCAAAAGCCGGGTCCCACACCGCATAGCGCGCGCTGAAGTCTTAAACATCACGGCTAGACCTAGATAACCGCCCAAAAACTGATCCTAAGAAAAGTTGTTTTACCGCATTGGGGCGCGGGGCCCCGTCGCCTGTCACCCCCCCCCCCCCCCCCCCCCCCGGGGCCACCTCGCCGCCGCGGCACCACCTCCCGCTGCGGTGCGAATGACTCATGCGGCGGCGGCGGCGGGTGGCGGGGTCGGCCCGGATCGATCCCGACGCGCCGCTGCCGGCGGTACGACCGACGCCGGCCGACACGGTCCCGGCTCCTCCGGGACGGGCGGCGGCGAGCGGCCGCCGGTCGGGGCTGAGCCGGTCCGTCCAGGCTCGCCACTCGCTCCGGCGTCCGGCTGGCGCCCGGCTCCGGCGGCCGCCGAGAGCGCCGCACGCACGGCGGTCACCCGTGCGTGACACTGCGCCGACACCTGGCCCACTGTAGCGCGGCACGCTGCACGGGACCACAAGTATCCGGCCCTGGGATACACGAGAGATAGTATCCAATCCCTGGATACACCAGAGCTATATCCGACGCGAGGGTACGCGTTCACCTTCTCCGGTCCCCAAGCCCCGTGACCTACTGCGTCGCCGGAGACCTGTCTCGGGCGGGGTGTCTCTAATCTCCCCACACGTCGAGCACCGACGCTACTGTTTCGAGCGCGACAGACTCCTGAGTGCGGCTCGGTGCGGGCAGCTGACCAGGGCGTGTTGCAGTTGTGCGTGAGCGTCGGGTAACGCGCCCCGAGCGCGACAGACTCCCGCGTGCGACTCGGTGCCGGCACTGACCAGGGCGTGTTGCAGTTGTGCGTGAGCGTCAGGTAACGCGCCCCGAGCGCGTGCAGGCTCCTGAGCACGGGCAGACTGCTGGCGATGGCGTGTCCTCCCTCCACGCCGAGCAGGCTGGCCATCCGGCCGCCGCCGTGGATCTGCACAATATCTGCCGGCGGGCAGCGTCAGACAAGGTCAGCTCGCCTGAACACCTGTGACGGAGTTAAACAACGCGTTAGTTGGCTAGCTATTGGGGTTTAAGGGCGCGCCAGCTGCTTCGGCTATTTGCGCCTTGAACAACACGTATGCGTACCAATAACGGCGTTCAGGCCAAGGTCAGACCGCTTTGTGCCACTGAGAGTCTTCAGAGCGTCTGCGATAGGACAGCTGAAGGCGAGACAGTTGGTCACTGCGAGTAGATACAGCACGTCTGTATCATTCACAGTCACATCAGGTCAGCTTCAGGCCAGCTTCAGGCCAGTCGATAAGCGTTAAGAGTGCAAACTTCCTCCACCTACGCGGGAGGCTGCGGGAAGCGCAGGCGGTATTAGGTCAAGGTTCACACGGACGGCGTAGCTGCCAATGCCTCCAACGTCTTTTGAAATAACAGGCTGCGCCTGAAACTTCAGCCAGCTCAGAGCACTGCAGACTTGTGGTAGCCCATGAACCAAAACTAGTATGCACCGTGTCAGGCAGCTTCGAGGCTCGACCACCAGTCACTTGGGCTTCCTCACTTATCGTGAAAAGGCTTCCAAGACTGCCAGCTTCCTTCCGTGACGTAGCCACGACTTCGCCCAGGAGATGGCCACATCTAGGCATAGTGAGCTCTTTCAGCCAAATGGGTTCCACTTCGCCGTTTTGGTTTTCCTTATTTTGTTTTACAAACATTTTAAGGCTTGTGATCGCATTTCAACGTCGCGAGGGTCACCTTTTATGTCGTATAAGACTTACGGTTGTCTAAAGCTGCCGCAAAAGAACTGGAGGCTTTGGCTCCAAGAGGGGGGTATGCCCCAAAAGCCCTCCCCCCCCCCCATGGCTACGCCACTGCTCCCTGGAACATGATCTCACAGCGACTGTCACACTCCTCCCTATGACTATGAGGACGGTAGATTGCACGTGACATCCTCAGTCCAGTTCATGAGTGAGAGCGCAATCCGAATGTCAGAAGCGCAAAAGGCGTGCGTCTGATGCTGCTAACATGAGGGATTCACCACACAACTGCAGTCAGATACATGGAAGGTTGGCTCGGCTCGATTCAACCTAGGTCATTGTGGCCAAGTCCGGGCAAAAGCTGGCTCACTGATAGCCGCGAAATGTCCTCGGGAGTCAGAAGACATGCGACACTTCATGATTCTCGCGGCAGCCCTAAATAAAACGATGCGCCGACAAACACCAGAAATACGGACTAAGCATTGTTGAATGAGAGCGATCAAGAGTTCAAAGAACCGCGAACGTAATATGGGAGATTGTGTACACCACCCACTATAAATTATTATCATTGGGATGTCAGCAATTACTCACGACGTCAAAACAAATTCCGCATCAGTTCTATCTTTTCCCTCTAATCAACAAGCAGACACACCTTCCGCCGGAGTTTCCCGGTTACCTTTCGACTTTCCCGCGCGTTGCCCCCCCCCCCCCCCCCCGTACGCCCGATGAGTGACGCATCAGAGGCGTGTTTGATCCACAGTGGCATCAAGGAGCGCCGCCAGCGCTTTTTGACGTCCTCACCGGCCGGCGGCGCCTCCCCGCCCGGCAGCCGACTGCTCGTAAGCCAGCCGCTGTCGACGCGGCAACGCCGGGCCTTTTAGCCGACGACAAACTGCCGGACGGGAATTAAGAGATTCGTCGGATCCGGGTCAGGATCCGGACCGGGATCCGGACCGTCTTCCGGGGAGGGAGAAGGGGGGGGGGGGGTGCCGCGACACGGCCGATTGGATCCGGACGGTCGGGCACGCGCCGCTGGGCGCCATCAGACCGGACCGACGCACTAAGCACCCCAGACGGGTCGGACAGGACGGAAAACATTTGGCAAATATGTCCGAGCTGGTGGGAGTAGGAATGCGTTGACGGAAATGAGGAATCTCCCTGGAGTTTTACAGCTCAAAGCAAGTTAAGCTGGCGTTTGGCCTGCAGCAGTTTATGTACGGTACAACACAATGACATCAATGTGCGTGCCCGGCGTTATGCTCGCTGTATGCTGGGATTGCCATCAGGATTTGAACGACATTGGTGCGTTTATGCTGTGAGCACATGGAGGCGGTTTTCTCGATAGACGCTGGGAGTGGTAAAATTAAAATAAAGGTCAAGCAAGTTTTAAATGGTTAATTACTGCGCTCCACGCACTACATCCAAAGGGCCACTCGAGTAATGCGGCAGTTCTAAGCGCTCAGTGACGTTTGGCAAAGATGCTGATCCTCACCTAAATTAAGCAACTCCGCGTGGCCTGGCTCGCATAATGGTATTTATTCACGGTCCACATGCTTCTATAGAGTCTCAGCATCCCACCGTTTACGTCAGTAATTGAATGCACGCTTCGCTGCCTATCAACCTCGCCACACTTTGTGCCAGCGTATGGTACATGCACTATGACACACGGACGTTTGGCAGCGCGATCAGGCGTTCATGTAGGACGGCGAGGGCTTTTACAGTGAGCAGAGCGCTCTTTTGGCGCTCCGTCTAATAAGAGTGCTCAGACGAACACGAGGTCGCTGCCGGTCCTATCATCCGCAATGCCAAAGCCTACCCTCCTCTTGCGTAGAGGCCTGAAGCCTAAACTACATCATCGCTAGCCGTTTGCTCCCTTCTAGCCTTGTGTTCACAACATACGGTTTTGCAAGCAGAATGACATGCTGCATGAGCGACATTGAATCACCTAATATTCTATCGAGGGCACTAAGACACAGATGGTGTACTCTTAGTGCAAGGTATCAATAGGGCCTCAGCTCGGTTTCCTAACAGCAACAGAAATATATAATTGTGTTGCATTCTTCCCGGCAATGTTTCACATTGTCTTATAAATGTTGGTCATGTGTTATAAATGCTGGTAAAATAAATGCTGGTCAATCCACTATTTCCCTTTGTATGAAAATACATGAGTAGATGCGTACCTATTCAGTATTCAATAAGCATATTGCTTTTAGTTTAGTGCTGGGACAACACCTGTTGAGTAGTTCATAAATACAGGCCTATTTCTCTCCGGCGATCTATGGTTTCTCAGCCCACTGCGTGAGATAGAAAGGATTAACTGGCACAGCACGCTACATACGGTTTAGCTGTTTACACACAGTTTTCTTAAAGGAAGTGCACGACCTGTGGGCTATTTTGCTAAATGTACTGTGGTAACAGCTCAGGGACCAGCTATGTATAATAACAGCACTGGGCACTGGGGAGCGCCACTGCAGCACTAATGAGACAGAATAGCAAATCAAGTTGTCATAGTGTTCTTGTCCGAACTACGCGCTCAACGTGTCATCACAGCACTAGCCTTTTATTTTGCTTTGAAGACCCAGGCTGCATTTATGGGCGATCTTGACGCACGCAAAACATACAAGCGCGGCAATCATCGTAACCTCCACGACTGTACGCGGAGACTTCATGTCGATCCCGTTCAAAATTGGCATGCGCATTAGCATGATAAAGCCTCTCTAAGTCCCCAGGCCCACGAAACATGGGCAACAGGAGGTCAGAGGTGTCCTATAGTCGGCGGCAGCTGACGGCATGCTTTCTTTTTTTGACGAATTCTTTTTCCCTATACTTTCCGAGCCTGCGGGCTCGAGATGATACACTCAGTGCGAAAAGCATCAGAAGAGATATACGTTTGTGATTGACACAGCGGGCAGCGTAAGTCAGCAAGTACGCGAGAAGTAAATTGGTGGAAGTTTGAACCAGTGCGTCACCAGACAACATGGTATGTCGCTGGCGCACACATGTTTTGTTAAAACAGCCTTGCAAAAACTCACCATCCAAGTATGAAATAGTTATCAAAGCCAAAGTGCATTATTAAAGAGTCGCTGTGCTGAACGTGATTGGGATAAATCAAGGCCATAGCAAGTAGTTTCGCTGAAGTTTCGTGATAATAGGATCATCTTCGCATGGTTCACCCGAAACGAGTATTTCCAGCTTTCATAGAACTTACTGCACTAGCATTTCGGGCAACTAGTGCACACAAACATGCTTTGGAAAAGCAAAACAAATGACAACCAGATCCTTTCATAGCGATGAACAGGGAGTACAATGGTATATCTCCCGTAGGAGAGGTTTCTTCAAACTGAAGTTATGATTTATTCGGAAGGAGATTGATGAACTGGCATTACCTTTTGAATTGACGCGTCCGATCTAGCTGAGAGTGAAAAGTACAGCAATGGTGACACACTCCTTTTTATGACCACTGTATTTTTTTCAGCTTACTACGAATTTCATTTTCACACGCACGGACAAACAGCGAATTTTTAAGTAAGTTTATTCTTAACGCTTTCGTTATTTCCCATTTTCTTTTTTCTACGTTTTTATACTTTTACTTTCATATATAATCAAGACGATCTAGTGCAAGCATCGTACTAGAGCCAAACGTTCCATACGTACAGTAGTAACTGCACCTAGGTCCGGCACAATGACAACTGTATTGCCATCATGAATTTCTGTCACAGCAACTCGTTTCTTGTAAACAAGGCTCATAGTGACGGAAGGGTATCGCATTCCTTTCCAGTCACATGAAATAACGTAACTTAGGCTTCGATAGCCGTATTCAGCAATCTACAGCCCGGGATAGCACAATGGAACTTGTGCATAGTGAATCAACAAACCATCTCTTCAAGGCACCGACGCGTGGGACGCCTCGCTAATGCTACGCTGCGAAAATTGTAGGTCTTCCATCTATTTTAAGGTGCTGACTGTATCATACGCGTTGCTTTTGAACATCCTGGGAGAGTTTCAACTGACTCTTACTGGCATACAACCACAATCCTTAAACCGCTGGTGAAATTCTTCAGCGTACCAAGGGTTAAAAGGTGGCCGGTATCGAGCTGAGCTAATTAACGTTCTCCAGGATGACTGCGTACAGCTCACAAACCTGCACATCCACGCTCCGGGGTGACTGTGTACAGCTCCTAAACCTGCACACTCACGCTCCGGAATGACTGTGTACTGCTCACAAACCTGCTCACCCACGCTCCGGAGTGACTGTGTACTGCTCACAAACCTGCTCACACACGCTCCGGAGTGACTGTGTACTGCTCACAAACCTGCTCACCCACGCTCCGGGGCGACTGTGTACTGCTCACAAACCTGCTCACTCACGCGCTGGGGTGACTGTGTACAGCTCACAAACCTGCTCACACACGCTCCGGGGTGACGGTGTACAGCTCATAAGCCTGCACATCCACGCTCCGGGATGACTGTGTACTGCTCACAAACCTGCTCACTCACGCTCTGGGGTGACTGTGTACAGCTCACAAACCTGCTCACCCACGCTCCAGGGTAACTGTGTACAGCTCACAAACTTGCACATCCACGCTCCGGAATGACTGTGTACTGCTCACAAACCTGCTCACTCATGCTCCGGGGTGACTGTGTACTGCTCACAAATCTGCTCACTCACGCTCTGGGGTGACTGTGTACAGCTCACAAACCTGCTAACCCACGCTCCGGGGTGACTGTATACAGCTCATAAACCTGCACATCCGCGCTCCGGGATGACTGTGTACTGCTCACAAACCTGCTCACTCACGCTCTGGGGTGACTGTGTACAGCTCACAAACCTGCTCACACACGCTCCGGGGTGACTGTGTACAGCTCATAAACCTGCACATCCACGCTCCGGGATGACTGTGTACTGCTCACAAACCTGCTCACTCACGCTCTGGGGTGACTGTGTACAGCTCACAAATCTGCTCACTCACGCTCTGGGGCGACTGTGTACAGCTCACAAACCTGCTCACCCACGCTCCGGGGTAACTGTGTACAGCTCACAAACCTGCACATGCACGCTCCGGGGTGACTGTGTACTGCTCACAAACCTGCACACCCACGCTCCGGGATGACTGTGTACTGCCCACAAACCTGCTCACCCACCCCAACCCTAGTGTTACAGCGCAGCTCGCGAGATTCGCTGCGTTCATCACGCTCTGATTTATAGCTGGACAAAGTACATAGTTTTCACCCTTCGGTGCTTTATTCGTTCAAAGGAACCCGGCTAGCTCACTGCAGCATCGCGTGGCCGTCGGTGGAATGTTTTCACTGCCGCCAGATGCAAAAACTGGACAGCCAGCAGGGGATCGCAGAGCGTTATTCCACCTCTCAGACTTAGATATTTCTACTTCGACGGACTCATCGGATTTCCCCGACAGCGAGCTCGTGGAACTTGTTATCGTCCCAGCGTTAGACGACTAGCGAAAAATCACCCCATAGACTTGTCAGGGTCTTGAGCATTGCGTCACAAATAGGTTCGCGTTCATTCGGCCTCTGACAAGCCAAGCGAGTTATTTTTGCTTTACTCCCAAACGTACCGAAGACATTTCTCCAAACGCTCTTAGCGTAGCTACAGTCCTTGTGAGCCAAATCCGGGTCCCACGCAGACAGCTCTTGTAAACATACCGAAGACATTTTTCCAAACGCTCTTAGCGTAGCTACGGCCTTGTGAGCCAAAGCTGGGCCCCGCGCGGACAGCTCCTGCCGTCGAGGTGTGATGGCATATATTTAACTCTATGCAAAATATCTTCCCACCCGTTGTATTGATGGCATTACGCATTCGATTAATACATCAACTCTTACAACGCGAAGTTTGCACCACAGGATTATTTGTTCGTTCGTAGCATCCGATTAATGGCATGCTTGCAAGAGCCCTTCCTGATTTATATGTACATATGGGATGAGATCCATTCTTCCCGGTGCAGTGACGGGTTCAAAGCTCCTCTCGGAAGGAGACGTAACACGAAACAATGAGTTCCACAAATACGGCTCAAATGCAACAAACGATTCCACAAATACAGCTCACAGCCTCGTACCCTAGATGGGGCCAGGACATGACTAAACATGCTCTTCAGAGGGAAGGTGTTGGCCCGGCTCTTAAACACGGTGTGGTCATTACAACCACCGGACACGGCTACCAACTTTTGCTTTTGACAATACCTATTGCATTCAGCTATATCAAAAAAGCGTATTTAAACCGGAAAAGCATTCGCGAAGAGTAAGACTCATCTTCGCAGCAGCTTGCCAGGGTGTGCTGCGAGACAGCGCAGAGGGCATGCATGCCTGCGTCCAGAGAAGCGGAGGGCCTCTGGAACACGCCGGCGGTCGGATCGACAGGGACAACGATTCTGTGTACACCTCAGCTGTGACAATCACTGCATTGTTCTGAGCACGTTGTGCAGCTTTTCATTGCAGACGTGATCTATATCCAATAAACTGAGCGTTACATTTTTCTGACACGCTCCGAGTTGGCACCAGACGCGCCTACCTCTGTAAAACGGAGGCCCCGAGTAGAAACATTGCACCACACGGCCTCGGAGCGCCGCGGCATACGAACAGGTCTGAACTTGTCTGGTTTTTGTCTGGTAGAAACACTGCACCACACGGCCTCGGAGCGCCGCGGCATATGAGCAGGTCTGAACTTGTCTAGTAGAAACACTGCACCACACGGCCTCGGAGCGCCGCGGCATATGAGCAGGTCTGAACTTGTCTAGTAGAAACACTGCACCACACGGCCTCGGAGCGCCGCGGCATATGAGCAGGTCTGAACTTGTCTAGTAGAAACACTGCACCACACGGCCTCGGAGCGCCGCGGCATATGAGCAGGCCTGAACTTGTCCAGCTTCAGCTACCTCCTCAGATGACACAGCATCATACACTGAGACCGGTGTTGTTAGCAAGACACGAAAAGAACTTTGATATTTTGAGACGATGGGACAATATCGGCCAGCTTTGCCGTGCATCATAGGCATTCGAATGATTAGTGACGGAGAGACCAAATCGCTTGTTGATTATGTTTTATCCGTACTTGTTCAAAGCGCCCAGAGGATTACGCTGCATCCCTTAACTAGGCACGGTACATGCAATCAAACACGGCGAGTTCAATCAGAGGATTACGCTGCATCCCTGAACTAGGCACGGTACATGCAATCAAACACGGCGAGTTCAATCAGAGGATTACGCTGCATCCCTGAACTAGGCACGGTACATGCAATCAAACACGGCGAGTTCAATCAGAGGATTACGCTGCATCCCTGAACTAGGCACGGTACATGCAATCAAACACGGCGAGTTCAGTCATACTTGTTACTTTGTTTGTTGCTTGCTACTTTGTTTTGTGGCAGTTTAAACGTTGCAATTCCTGATATGTGTTTGCATTACAATCCCTGGAATCTTGCATGCGCATGCACGGCCGGCCAAGTTTGGGCGCTCAGTTCTGCAATGATGCCGTTGCACACAACTGGTCAGCGACTTTTCCAGATGAAGTGACAACAAAAGTATAATATAAGCTTTCAAACGTTTTCTTAACCTGGACTTGTCGCAAAACTATGAATCAGTATGAACACATCACCGCGGTGATACTATGCGTCGGGAAGACGTAGCTACTCGAGTATGTAGAACAACACAGTGCAGAAGACCTCCTGCTGGGTCACCAGTTGACCCGATAGCCGCATTGGAGATGTGCGCATGCTCAACTCGCCGCAACGGTATCAATCGGTGTTTAACCGTTGATTATGCTCATTCGGGTAGGCCGAAATGCGATGGAAATTGCCAACTCGCCCATAAGGCATGCAAATCCCAGCCATCCGGCATGGTTGACGTAGGATTCATATTCAGTGGTGAATTCAGGCGATGATGATCTCTTTGGGAATCCGCCGGGAGCTATATATCAGTGTGTTCAGTCATACACCACTGATGTGACATGTTTGATAAAATGAACAGTTCCTAGGCAATCAAATGCGCTCAAAAGAACTAAACCAAATGATCACAGCAGGAATCATGGTAATAAATTGCATCGATGCCACAAACAAGACCACCATTGAAACAGACGTTGAAACGTTCACAAGGCGCGATTCAGGCGAACCACTTGAGATGATCAGCCGGAAATCGTGCTTAATACCTGTGATAGTGTGTGGAGAGCTCATTACAAATCGCAAATTCAGAAATTGCGAGCTCTCAGCTTCAAAGCCCAGTAACAAAATTGTAGGAGCCTGTAATGAGAGGTACAACGTTCGCAATGCAACCAGAAAATGCAGGGTTTGGCGAACGTATCACCTTGAGGCAGCATCCTTAAATATTTCATGGCTCAAGTTTGCAGTGTTCAGCACACTGCTGCACACTCTCGGTCGGAGAACATTAAAGTATTGTGAACAGGCACGAATTTCTGCACTTGCTTTGAACGACATCTCACTTGCATTGTGTGACAGTATGTCATTCTGAGCGGCTCCTGGTACGAGACATTATACGCAGAGGGAATATCATTCCAATAAACCTTGACGAGTGTTCCATTTTTTTACGAGAACAATAATTGTCATGAAACCAGCAAAAAGGGCATATTTTCTACTCTCCTCCATTTATGGCTCGCAGTATTTCGTATTTCACTTTTCTCGCGAGATTTCGTAATATAATTTGATCAGTCAGCTTCCCGATATCAATGACAATGCATGTTAGTTTTTTCGGCATGACAGACTAAGCATTGTGGACAGTGCAAGCCCTGCCATCTGCGTGGCATCTCATAAATTGTTCTATCGTCCAAAAGTAAAAGGGTTAAGGGTGAGGACATGTCACCAAAACTACACTGCACCATGCGCCTTACGGAACTTTGGAGACCAAGTCAGAGGCATCTTAACCACTACGTCTCTATTTGTACTATGCAAGCCTAGTGCAATTAGATAAGCAGTACTCTCATAACATTCCAGCTGCACTAATTAAGACACCATTTGCATGACGCAGCCGGAAACTTTCTTTAAAAAAAAAACGTACGGCGAGAGAGGGTCTCAGCGGTGAGTCACCGCGCCACCGCCGCCAATCAGCCGTTATTCGGTCCAATCTGTCACGACGGAAGGCGCGTTACTTTGTCCGCAGCCCTAATGTCGTCACAGCTCGGCGCCGCGAAACTTGGAGCCAGATTAATCGCACGTGAGAGAGCTCTCCCCGGCAGAAGTTCGGCCCTGTGGGAGTGGCCGCCGAACACGATCCGTGTCCGGCCCAGTCGAGACCCGCCTCGCCCGGGGCCTCAAAGGGCCAGACTCGGTGGCGGTCTCGTGATGTCGCCTACGCGAGGAGGCATGGGACCCGGCGGCCCTGGTCACTGGGGAGTGACCGTGAGCGCAGCTGAAAACATCAGCAGCTGTCAGTGCAGCCGATGCTCCCTTGATGACGCCGTTTAACCAGTGCCTCCTAGAGTACTGAATGGCGATCACTGTCTGAAAAGATTTGCAGTCGCACTTCCGTGGGCGACACATTTAAGAAATATATATGTTCTTGGCTTTCCGCCAGCCCTGTGGCGTACACAGGGATGTTCTAACATCCCTTGTCATCTATGTGGCAATGCTGCGCTTCTGTTGTCACGACCGTAAGTTATAATCTGCCTCTTCGCATGATCCTACGGTGAAGATCTCCCTTCCCGAATTCCAGACCATTAGCGTTAAGCCTTTACCATGCAATCACATACAACAGTCCCAAATGTGTTTGATTTCCCATGCTATAAATATGCTTCATGCTCTCAGGATATATTGGACACCCAGCGCAGTCTTGTCCGAGCTTCAGTAGACCTTGAAGGAGCCTGAACGGCTCTTGCTTAGCTACTTGGCCCTCTTCAAATATCTGAAGACTCTGCACCTTTGCATTGCTGCGAGATGTGCCTATCCAATTAATCTTGCAAAAACGCAGCACGACTTGTATGTATTCTTAAGTTCCAGGTTCCGTCACTTGGTACTAAAGCATCTCTCTGCAGACTTTGGCTGTCTTCCTGCGTTGGGGAGGAAATAAGATGTCGCTGCCTTTGGAATCATAAGAAAAACAGCCAATCTGAGGGCTTGTCTAACATTCTTGGGCAATTAGCTTGTCCGGTTTGACTAGGTATGGTTTCCGACAGGGTAAGTTAATACCTTGTCCCATAACCTTGAACACCTGTCTTACCCAATAACTCCAGTTCAGTGCCTCCGATCAGCACAACAGGTCGCATCCTCGTCAGGGTCAGAGGTCAGGGGCCAGGTCGCATCCTTGCCCGCACGCACGCCGAAAGTCTCACACGCCACCACGGGAGATTCTCCTAGTCTTCGGTGTCCCAAGAGGGCCAGAGTTCTCCAGCAGCACACGGTCACTGCTTGTGAGGATCCGCTGCGCCAGACTGCGGAAGATGGGTCTCTTCGAGGTTCGCTAGTTGTCTTGCTGCGGGACGCGCCAACGGTGGCTACATGCCTGGCCTCTCCTTCTTGATGATTGCTTTCTTAAGTTTCGTGTGCTTCCGGTCGCGCAGTGCCTGTATCGACTGCGCTACCACCGATGGCTGGCTACAGCTGGACTAGGATAGGTGCTCCCACACGGGGCTTGTTGGCTTTGGCAGGCTGCTCTGTACCGACTGCGCTGCCGCCGATGGCTGGCTACAGCTGGACTAGGACGGTGCTCCCACATGGGGCCTGATGACTACAGCAGGCTGTGCTTCTGCTCTGTATCCTTTTACGACGACCTATCCAAATAAGCTATCGCACTTGATGAATTGCCTTTTCTGAGTACATTTGTATTGCCTTCTCTTGAATGCAGTTTTTAATGACAGTCCAAGCGCGATGACGGGCACTGTTGGACAGTCCGAGCGCGATGACGGACACTGTTGGACAGTCCGAGCGCGATGACGGGCACTGTTGCGCTCAACGCTGTCAACGTTCGGGGAATCCTACCGGCGGCGGGAACAATTCACCGGCGCCAGAACTCAAATCTGCGCGTGGGGTCAGATAATTATATGCGCCACCACACTCAACCGCAAGACTCCCTGTGCTCAACATCCGGCGATCTCGCTTCCAAATTATGCTAGTCAATGCTAGTTTTGCTTATTTTGATATAAAACATTGGATCACCACAGAAAAACAAGGTCATTAGCATCAATGACACCAAATGAGCTCACTTTGTTTCATTACGGTGCCACAGCTAAACTGCGGTGCGTGAAAAAGCTGAAAAAGAAAATGGATGTGCTAAACTTTCTTAGAGATGCAGAAGGGCGTGGCTTCTTTCTTCGCGACATTTATGTTCCAGGGATGAAGCAAATCGTGTTGAGGCGCTGTAAAGCAGCAACTTATTTTCCATTGCACACGTACAGCAACGTTTAAAAAGATAATGCATTTTGTTTAAACCCTTATCTCTATAAGCCTTTACTTCTTCATCGAAGCGCGGAGAGTGGCCAATTACTTATTAAGTCAAACATGCGATTAAGTGTGTTTTCACATGACCACTTGGTCCCATAAAAAACATAAATTGGATTACCTCTAAAAGGATTTGCTCTAGAAGCCTTAACCTGTTCATTGACACATCGACAGCAACTAATTACTTGTCCAATCAAACATGTAATGGAGTGTATTTTCACGTTACCACTTAATCTAATAAATAAAAAATAAATTGGATTCATTTTTGGTATCCTTAAGAAAGCAGGGAGAAAACAACGCTGGCAGAAGCAGAAGGATCAAACTCACAAGTTTTCGGCATCAAGCCATCTTCAGGTGCATAAGGGGAGGCGGCTGGCAAGGACAAGAGCAGTCCTTTCAAGTTGGGGAGAAGGCTAGTCATTTTTGGTCCTTTCTTTCAGTTAACGCCCATAGAACCAACGTTAATTGGTCAGAAAGCCTGGGCTTCCAGTATCGGCGCTCCTGGCCATCGATTAACACTGGTGTAAGCCTTGCGCACACAGAGCTACCTTCCCGGGCCGGTGCGAGCGAAACCCTTCCCTCCCTTTCTGCACCTCATAATACCGTAAGGCTCAAAATTTGTGAGTTTTAGTATTCTGCTTCTGCAAGTTTATTTTATTTCCGTTCATTTGTACGACGCCGAGGGGTGTGGCAAGATTTTTCATAATTATAGCGAGTGCTGATATAAAATTACACCGAATAACAAAAATGCCCTGCACCCGAGGTTTTCCATGTAGTTGCGTGGGGTAACCTTCAGTTCTGATAACGGTGCAGGGTCAATACTGGTTAAAAAATATACATAAAAAAGGCAGCTTGAGTGCTAAATCTACTTCGGAAGACTTAATCCTGAAAAAAACATTTGACAGGTGCGTGTGGCAATGAATCTACCACAAAGATCGGGATACAATTGGACGAAGAAGCCCCCATTCATACTTCACACAGCCAAGACAGAGTTGTTAAGTGTTCTTATTTATTGATGCGCACTTACCACCTTTCGTAAGATCAGGCATTCTTTGGTCATGCTAATGAACAGACCAAACAGACTAGTTTGACCAGTGAGCCTAAAGAAAAAACCGGCGTGAACCAAGGCTGCGGAAATTGAGTGTTGCGCTGCTAAACGAGGACGACCACGTTATCCCCGTCGCATGGCAGAACACCTTGAGCCGCTGGAGATGTTCCTCACCGCGCAACACGAGTAGACAAGGTAGACGAGTAACCTTACGACAGACGGCTCGCTGCCCTTTGGCAAGTTTCTGATCAAATTAAGAGACATGGTGTGACAGCTTCAAAGAACGGCTAAAAAGCACACATGACGGAACTTTAACTACTAGAATACACTGAGAACAAGGTATTATCCAAGAACTGTATGCTCTCGAAAAGCTTAAATTAAGGAGAGCATCATAACAGGCTTGACTAACCGAGGAAAAAATAAACACCCAAATGAATGGCAGCTATTCCGCTCCTTGGTGGAAGACGCGCAGAGAGGTGAGTTTCGCAATTTTTTACCCTGGAAAACTACCAAGATGAAGAAAGAATATCACTTGCATAATATGCAACGGTTCAGTAGCACCCGGAACATACACTATCATAAAGGATTCAGTTACTTAGCTATTGAGTTTTAACGACGTGTCGAATGCAATGATTAGTTGCGCCCATTAACAGATGATTCACAAACAAATTACCTGAAATATGCATTTGCGGACCACGTGTCAGCATTGAACGTAACTTCGTGGCACGTTTTTGCTTCAAACAATTATCAAACCGAAACGTTAGACACAAAAATACAGAAACACATAGGCATACGATAACCACGAGTGACGCAACGACAACAGCAACGGGCATAACGACATCCGAAAAACGACCGGGCTCCGGTGGTTTTACAAAAGAATTCTTCTGATTCGTTGGCAACAACTTGAGCATTTCTTGCGTCCTTTCATCGTTTGTGCAATGGAATATGGCCATCTATCGATCAAAAGGCGGGCGAATCTTACAACACTGCAGCGAAAAGACAGAAACCGGACGCAGAATTGTAAGGGATGCAGATGCAGATGCATGCATCTTTGCTGAAGGTAGATACCTTTGGCATATTATCAAGATTCATTGGCAAGTATTCACGATGAACATTTCATATCATGAATCATCGCTGTTAAAACAGGATTAGAGATATTCGGATATCCGTAAACCTTGTAACTGCAACTGAAAACATGTATTGGCCTTTCATACATCAATTTTTAGTCACCTAATATTATTCTATAATTCATCTAGCTCAATTTCTTTTTCGACAATACCTTCAAGAAGTACATGAATTGTCATGACTAAATATGCATGCACATATCATTTCACCAAACATTGCATACTGGATTTCCATATTCACATATATGTCATCAAAGAGGCGTAGGAGAAAATGGGGTGCAGCCCTCGGGCGGATTTCTTACCCCTTTTATCTTCAAAGTTGAGATACTAGCAAACGTGATAAGAATCTTGGCATGTGTCAAAGTACGAAAAATTGTCAGGCAAAAGGGGTGAGTCTTTCACAACATGTGAATAAAACCTTGTTATTTCTTGAAACTAAAATGAAGAAGTGAAGCGAAGATGTCTGGGCTATTAATCTTGTCCTGATTAGAGCCAAATGTGTAGCAAAAGGTAATGAAAATAATTAACGCCTTAGAAAACCTCCTCATCTGAAATAAGTGTCAGGGCTTAGAAGTCCTGTCATAATGTTCTATAAAAAAGCACAGACGCACGGAATTCAGCACCATCAGCGAGCTAGACGACGTCAATACGGTGCCTAGCTATGCAGATAAAAATATAACTTGCTTTGTTTTCGCGTGTTGAAATCGACCAGTGCATCGCTATTGGTTACGTGCTTACATTATTGCCCAGCCTACCTGGTGCGTTTTATTGCCCAGTACATCCAGAGTATTTTCTATGACACGATATCGCATGGAAAGCCTGACAGGATTAGAAGAACCAGGCTGATTCCAAGTCATATTAAGTTAAATTTCAACATGTAAAAATCATTCCGAAGATAATCAGATTGTGGACAGGCTGGAACGTTTACTTTGCTTGTGATATAAAGCGGACTGGAGCATGTATATCTCGGAATAAATGAAAGAAGCTGGCAAATGAATCGCTTTGTGGCATGTAAAACCTCGGTGCTGCTTACTGAACGCAACTGTCAAAGCCTGTGTGACCATATAACTTACCTGCACGGTTTTGTTTTCCACAGAATGCATGATTGCGTGCTAAAAACTTGCCTGAGAATCTGTCGCAATAGACGGGGCGTAACGTCTGAGACGCTCTGACTTACTAAAGCCATTCCCAGTGTTGATCATTCAACCGCATTGGAAGGCTACGTCGTGAGAACCATGTGTACACACTGTTCGTGGATATACTGGCCGTTCAGTGGGGCAAGCGGAAAACATATTACCCTGTCAATCGTAGTTAGGTCACGACCTGCCAAATGTAAGGTGATGTCAGGCCACGACCTGCCGTTTGCTCGGGTATGGTCACGCTTCGTCAGAACCGGAAACACGCTCCGACGGGTCCAGCACATATAACTGCTTCGCGGCACAAATGCTCACGGCGATCCCAGCGCGGGGGACTGGGTCATGATTGGCAGCAGCTCTCGGGCCCGCGCCCCCGCCGGCGTAAGTCGAGCGTGCCGCGTACGAGTGGCGCCACCCCGGGACGCATGCACCTCACCCTGCGCCGAGCTGGCTAACGCCGTGTAAGATGGGTACCGAGCCACCAGCCGCTTCACGGTGTCGATCTGCTCCAGCGCGATCTGTACAGCGTCCAGGTACTGAGCCCCGCACGGTACGTACACGCTCCAGAACTGGAATGGACGAACAAGGTGACGTATAAGCGGCGCAGCTGGACTCCACTAGAAAAGTTGCGGTTCAAAACCCAAGCAGTGCGAAAACGTTTTACAGGCGCGTTGCAATAAACACAGTTAGATGCTGCTGCGCACGCGTGGGTCGAAGTGCCACGTGAAAAGAACGTACAACGCGATCACTGTGTGACTAGGAATGGAGCTGAATTTTAAAGCAGCAGAGGTCACGAAAGAAACAATCCAGCACTGTATCGAACATTTCCTGAGTTTATTTTTTGAGCGCAAAAAATATGACGGAGCCGTGTTGTATTTTCTGGCAACTTAGCTTGGCAGCTCTCTTCTTTGCTAAACAATTGCGGGAGTCAACGACTCATTGGTGGATGGTCACCATAATTTGATCAGCGCCGTCTGTGTTCAGCTCTAGCAGGAGCCGTGGGGAGGGCAATGCCAAACTGATGCTGATACCGCAACCACCATCAGCAACCATTGGTGTATTTCTTATTCAATTTGTGGGGAAGCGCTCCAGCCCATACACAACTCTGAGAGAAGTTGGTCACATTTGGGAAACCCAAACTTAATATTGGCGCGTTTTGGAACCAGTTTAAGGAATTGTTTACTGATCAGCCCCCCCCCCCCCCCATTCCCAAACTTGTTTTTGCAACTACAGCCCTGCCTATCACTCAGCCACACAAGCCGTGAGTGAGGCCGTATTGTCGCCAACTCCAACATGCCTCCGACATCACTGAGCAACATCCACTGGCTGGTCCAGCTCGACTTCCGAGTATGGAATCCAAACATGAAATCATGCAACACATAACAAACTTATCAGCATCGGAGCAACAGTTAACGGAAGTCTGCAAGCAACGATAAAGATGCAAAGCCTCTTGCAAAAGCCTTTGGGAGGGGAGACATATGAATGGTTGGCCAAAGATACGGGATTGTACGCAAATGTAGCCGAGGTGAACTGCATAGACAAGACCAACAATCTGCAAGAGAATTCGTTGATAGAACCACTCGTAATCTGTACTGATTGCTGGTGGTGGATGATAAGCCTGCCCACAATTGCTAGATGTCTTCACTACCAATACAAACGTTCTACAGACGCTAAACGCTGCTGCAACGCAGCAACTTCCCTTGCAAAGTAAGTCAGAATGGCAATGAAAATCATTCCCCTGGTGTGGCAGACCGATGCTTATTTGCCAAACACCTTATCACATAGTGGCAGAGAGCAGCGGCAATTCAGCTTCAGGCTTATTCTTTGCTACACATTCCATTCACAGCGGCCTCTCTCGCAGCGTTCTCTAGAAGACGAGCAGCGACGGCTGCTTGTTCCGAGCGTCACTGTGAATTTAATCACGACACTCTCAGCTTCGCAGGCCTAGTCAAGCCCTAATGAGGATTTAATGGGCGGCCCAGTCCTCCTTCAGACGCCCCACCTCCTCCCCGTCACCCAGCCTGAGCCCCGACAGGGGTGTAACGGGGCGAGGGGACCTGCGCGACAGCTTCGGGTAATTCCGGAGGAGAGGAGGATACTGTGAGAATGATTGGTCGCCGCTGTGCCCGTCTCTATGACCAAAAGGACAGGGTTGCGATCGAGCTGAATCGGCCACGGATTCATGCAAATCAAAGCGACGACTGATTCAAACGCTTGCATGGCGATCGCGTTTGTCGGGCGAAGACTTGTGAAAGCTCTTGCTAGCCGTGATGGCAAATAGGCAAGCCAGTTATAGCCCTGTCAGGAGCGCGGGGATGTGTTTGAACAAATCCCGTTCGTTTAAAAGGTTAGCAATCCTTTTGGGATGGCCCTAAATCAAGTGGAGTCAACCAGATCGAACAACTGAGCCCTTCCTCGTAAACTGGACACCAAAGCCACGTGCCATGCCATATTTCATGGCATCTACGCATAGAGATAAAGTATCACAAACGCCGAGAGAACGAGCTCTTGCTTTCACAAAAGAACATGATCACCGGAACACGAAACTGCCCTCGCTCCGCGATGGTTACACGTGCAGCCAAACAACAGCCAAAGGGGAGAAGGGGAAACTGCGCAGGACAGTAACTAGCTTTGCCGACCACAAATGGCACTTCGCCCTGTCACTGCAAGATGGTGCCATAGTTTGTACAAGCCTGGGCAGCCACATCTCGTCGCGCCGCCACTCTCAGTAACCTCGAACTTAGCGTGGAAGATGTGGTCAACAACTTTCAAATCCAAAAGGATGACGCTTCGGCGCTTCATGCTGGTCAGAAAAAATGCGGCTTAAATGTGCAAGGTTTCAGATTGAATCAATGCTGGCTGAGCAGACATAATACGGTGAGTTCTTACGTAGAAGCGCACGTACAGCTGGTCACGTATTCGTGAACGCTGATGACGCGGATCGAAGTTAAGCTGTGAGGCGGAGCCAGCACGAGCGACGGCTGTCTATCCCGAATGGCGGAAGAAGATCGTCTTTGCTCGCCGCAGCAGCGCCATCACCATTGACGGCCGCGGCCGCCGCGCCGCAGCTCGCGCCGCTCCTGGGAACGATCGCCATCTGGAAACGCAGCCGGGCAGTCCAGTCTGCCAAACGATCCCCGCAGATCGGGGCAATCAGCCGGCCGCCGTGTCCGCTCACACAATCGTCCCGAGCACGGCTGACTGGCCGCCCGGTCGTGGCGGAGCCGGCGGCGGCCGACGCGGTCCTCGCCAAACCCGACTAGTGCAGCCACGCCGCAGCGATCACACCCGGTCCTCACTATACTCGAGCCGCGCCGCCGCGATTACACCCGATTCTCATTAGACCGGAGCTGCGCCGCAGTGATCACACCCGGTCCTCGCTATACCCGAGCCGCGCCGCAGCGATCACACCCGGTCCTCAATATGCCCGAGCCGCGCTGCAGCGATAACACCCCGTCCTCACTATACCCGAGCCGCGCCGCAGCGATCGCACCCGGTCCTCACTATACCTGAGCCGCGCCGCAGCGCCGCCGCGATTACGCTCGGTCCTCCCTATACCTGAGCCCACCGCAGCGCCGCCGCGATTACGCCCGGTCCTCCCTATACCTGAGCCGCGCCACAGCGATTACACTCGGTCCTCCCTATGCCTGAGCCGCGCCGCAGCGATTACACTCGGTCCTCCCTATACCTGAGCCCGCCGCAGCGCCGCCGCGATTACACTCGGTCCCCCCTATACCCGAGCCACGTCGTAGCGCCGCCGCGATTAGACTATTGGTCTGTCGGGAGCCGTGCGGTTCATCCCATCCTGACCGCCCGTGATAAGGAGCGGCCCGCGTGCGCGGGGTAACTCCTGGCCGAGGGCTCGACTTCATCAGCCGCGCTCGGATTAGTTACGGCCCGGCCGCTTCGCGAGCCGGCCGACTCGTGCTCCATCGCACCGCACCTCCGCCGCGGCGACGGACAGTATGCTTCGCGTCGCGCAATGGGCGCGGCCGATGGCTGTGGCCATTTTACGGCGTCGTTTGCCGCGTCGTCGGGACGGGGCGCACCTGAGATGAAAGCCGTACGTCGCGCTAACGGTGCCGGCGCGGCCTCCAGCGACCCGGGCAGTCTACAGCGCCGCACTCGTCAGGCACCTGCACGTCGGTCGTCGCTTATGGCCGACGTCGCGCAGTGACTCTCCGCGGCCAGAGGAGCCATCGTTGAAATGGACGCGCGAGCTGGAGCGTTCTGCTAGCCGTCGACGAGGCGCTTGCGGGTTCGTTCTTGGGGTTCAGGACTGCAGAGTGGTAGCGAGAGCTGATCCAATTACCAGTTCTAGGAAGGCAAGTTCCGAATAGGGTGTCCAGTGCTGAATAATGGGCCGAACACCAGACCTAGGGAAGTCCGGTCTTTAACCACGTTTGGGGTCATCGGCCGGCTGTACATTCCTGTTTGTACCAATGAGTGACGCTGATGCGAGCGTGGAGGTCCAGTCATACGACAGTGGAATGAGACAAGGCACAGCTGGTCACACGATCACGATGGAGAAGCTTCCCGTCTTAGCCAGCCAGGCCGCAAGAGATGGAGCGAAATCTCTCCACAACTCGCAGTCGCAGAAGTTGCAGCTTCAGCTAGCCGTGTAACACGAGGTGGAGACGTCGCCTGCTTCGGGAAAGGGTTATGATATCCCTCAATGACGCTGCCACACACCAAAAAGGAACACCTAAAGAAGCGCTGAGATATCGCGGTTAACATACGCACTGTACTGACGAGAAACAAATGAAAATGAATGAATATATTAAGGTATGTTTCATCTACGACCACCTAGGGGTCAAAGTGCGCTTGACCTTGCGATGGTTTCAGAACTGCTCCAGCCAAGCTTACACAAGGTTAGGTGACTGTCAAAATATCGATTGAACACATTCTGAACAGACAGGGAACAAAAACATTTCGGTGCTCTTATCAGGTCACGAATATGTGACGTCATCCGGACGGTCCCCACGTCTGCCTGCGATTCAGAAGGCAGCAATCCGGGTTTCCTGTTTTCAGTTGACAGCTTGCGGTGATTAATCCGTAAACCGGATACGGCTATTAGTCCAGCCAGCCCGGTGTCTATCCCAGGTCATCTGCTCCAGCAAGGTTGCCTACAGTTCTCATTTGCGATCAATCATAAATTAACACAACTTGCTCTGATTCGATTATCACCAACATCTGACAGGCCTAAGTGCTATGGCATGTCTCTGATGCGAAGAATCTACGTCGCTCTCTGCGTTTGGAGGACTTTGGTGATCGCGGAAGGTTTTTAGAACTTCTGAGCCGCTGTGACGGTAGCAGCCTTCTGACAAAAGTCAACATAACATTTCCAGGGGGAAATAGCCAGGACTATCGATTTCCGTTCGGGAGTGTCCAGTCCAATGGTTAGACCCAGAGATAACGAGGGAGATAAAAGCAGCCTCATCTGGCTGGCGCGGCCGGTGAAATGCCCCAGGCGCTGCCGGGTTCTGAGGTTACAGCCGACCTGACTGCGGGGTACGCGACCGGATTACCGGAGCGCGGCAGCGGAGGAGGAGGGCACTCCAGCGCCTCCAGATTTAACGATGGCTGATAGGTCCTCCGTTGCTTTAATGACATCAGTTGGACACCGCAGATAGCTGTAATCTGATTACGTGCATGGTTACCGCCTGATTACGGGCTCGTCAACCAAGCAAGAAGTGCCTTTGGGAAATGCCTCAGTCTGCTAGCTTGATCTCACAGACGTTGAGATGAACCAACAAGTCACCAAACAGAGGCCGCGGCGCCTTCACTCGACTTAGCAGCCAGCATCAATCAGCCGTATGCATTGCAAGCCACACACGTTCGCCAACACTGGACAGCTTCGGCTGCAGAACGTTGAGAGTAGCTTCTAACAGCTGATAGTAACAACGGTATCGGCGCCCCTCCGAGTTTGCGAGGGTGCGGTGCAGCCGCGAGCGATTTGCATCCGTGTCAGCCTCTGACACCGATGATCCGCCTTGACCTTTGAACCTGCTCCCCTGCAGACCTCATGCATGTCTACGACCATTTAACAGAGTCATCTGTAGGTATTGGGCCCAGTGCAATCCAGCCCACAAACCATTGAGCCTGGAAACATCTATATCGCCCGATAAGGCGATCTGCCCGTTTGTCGTCGTCAGACCGCGGTGCGGCGGATTTGTTCCAGTTTCGTGTGCATAGCTCAGCGGTCAAATATGTCTCGCGATAGCGTCTCCAGGATTGATTAAACGGAACTACGCCCCACTAGCCGGACCTGCAAATGTCGGCATTGGAGTGCACGCATCCCTCCGGAAGTGTGCACCATTCATATGGTCTACAATGCGTACCTGGTTCCCGAGATTCTTCACGGCAACCAGGTAACCTGGTTCTAGAGCCAGAAGAAATCAGTAACCACGCTGGAAGCATATCCCACAAGAATCAGGATACAAGAAACCAATAATGTCCAAAGATCCAGCATGGACGATGCAAAGATCCAGTAAAAAAGAAGATATAGCTCAACATCATTAGGGAATGTTCTAACTTTGAAGATATTGAAGAAAGCATCAGATATCATAAAATAAGCTGACTTTTGTGGAACCAAAAAGCCTTTTTTCTGCTCAGTAAATTCACTCCTCAATACGTCATTGTTATATTACGTCATCGTACTTTGCACAAGATTGAATGAAAGTCAAATGACGGAAGATATGTATGGAAATTGTGCTCATGAACCCCAAATACGATTGACTTGATAATTACATTGTGATCGGCCTTGATCGCCGCGTGCCTAATGGAATGACAGGATTCAAATGGCGTTACATGAATCCCTGGGTAACATTGGAACAGTCATGTATGGTCTACGTCTACCGTAGGGTTTAAACACCAAAGCTTTCATTCCAATTCATCTCGCTTCTCTGCCGCAGCAAAGCCACCACTGACACGCCAGTGCGCAAACTCCGGCAAACAGCAGGCGAAGGGCGGCAAGAGGTCAGCCCGTCGCGGTAGCGGGTCGCATTAATCACGGCGCGTGCTCTCCTGCCACGGCGGCTGGTGCGCTTGCTGGCGTTTATCGATTCGGCCCCAGACAGGCAGCGCGGTGCCGGAAAGAGACCCTGGGACAAGGACCCCCGGTATTCGCAGCCTTCCGCCTCAGATGCCACCAATACCAGGCTACACCTCAAGCTGTCAACGCAGGCTCAGTCTGCCAAAAGCAGGCAGCAGTGTCAGCGGGGTTCTCGGAATCTTCAGCAGCCGTCACCGCAACCGCAAAACAATCCCATATGTTATCCACAGCTTGCAGCATGCATCGCCATTGGATTCTTTCGGTGCTCTCATTCCCCCGGACTACTTTGAAACATGTACACTAGTTGGCGAGCCGAGACTCCCGGCGATCGGACCCGTCTACCAGAGCCATCGGCACGGTCCTGCGCCACGGACCGGCAGTGTCACCCGCCGGGTCGTCCGAGGCTCGGCGTACTCTCCTGACGCGGACGCGAGCCGATCACAAACTGACCGGCCACAGATCAGCGGCGGATCAATACGGCAACACCGGCCAGCTCGCGCCACGGCTTCGGCGGCCGGGTCCCGCGCCTTCTCCCCGTCCGACAGTGCGGGCGTCGACACCGTCGCGGCCCGTAGCCAGCTATCGGCGAGCGATAACGACGCTCGTGGGCGAAGTTTGTCGGCGCGAGGAGGCGAGCGAGAGCCGGCGCCGACAGACGAGAGACCCTGGTGTTTTCCCACCCGGCTGGCGCGCGGAGGAACAAGCCGTAATGAGAGTGGACAACTTTAAATGGCGGCGGCTGTCCGGGCGGCCGGAGCGAAGTGAGGAATATGGCGCAGAGCGGCAGGAGTAAGAGGGGTCCGCAAATACCGACGATTTCAACAGCTATAATGCGCAAGTGTTTAGTTAGTGGGTACGTACTGAGGTTCGTACGTTTGTGTCGTTAGATCTGGAGAGAAACACCCACCACAGCACCGATTTTATCGCTCTATGTTGAAAATGTCCGACTATTTTGAGCCGATTGGTCACGCAAGCTATTGCGCTTGTATGGCATCGACCGAGCCAATGAACGATTCAGATGCTCTGGACCCCTCAGATCCCGACAGCATCAAAACGTAAGAGGTCAATAGCTCTCCTCACGTCGAGTAAATGGGCCATCTGCTGACGCGGTGTCGGCGTAACGGCCGCGGTTACGCCCTTCATCGATTTGATTGGACTGCTTTGGAGGGCATCCACAAACGCCCAATTCGCCAGGCGATTGCAAAAACGCCACTGCGCGTGACATCTGAGATGCAAGTGGTTCCTGCAAAAAAAAAGAGTGTGGCTGATCTTAACAGGGTGCCCCTTCGAAAGTAAACAATATTATAAGGCTATGTTTACTGAAAGAGCTCTGCTCAGCGGCAATTCATTTGATGGGCCAATTATGCTAAAAAATCTGTTGTTTTTCGAGTGAAAATCATCAAGAAGAACACGGCTGCTATAAAAATGTACGGTTTGATTAAAGGGCGCCTGATGACGAGTTATGCAAAGTTATTCCGCACATAAATCATAGCACCATGTCTAAACCGGTGTTTCATAAGTGCCGACACAGTGGAATTTGTACTACCTGTAGAGATGCTACTAGCTTACACCCCGGACCTTAGCTCCACAAAACGTAGCCATGTGATGACGTTAAATGGTTTGATTGCATTGTTACGTGCATAGTACTTTTTTCAAGAAACCTACAACCGCTGAGCAAACCACTCCAACTTCCAATTAAAACTTATATTAGCATGATGGGATTGCAAGATCGAAACCTAGATATGTCTTGTTATAAACAAATAAATGCTATGCCTTGTTGACAATACAACAGGCACACCGAGTCTCAGGCAGCAAACTGCGCACGCGCAAGTCAAGTGCAAGTCAACGGCCAAAAATTATATACGCCCAATAATTCCACGTCCTTCGGCTGGGCGGCACAAGACCATCCTAAAGCGCGACCTCCCGGCAGTTTGCGGCGGTGCCATCGGTGGATAGCCCAGGGCGGGGGCGGCTCACGTCACGCCGGCTGAGCCGGGCGGTGATACGGACCGCCGGACGAGGCAATGCCGGGCCGAGGGAGCCGCCCCGGCCCCGGCCGACCGCTGTCCGCTCCAGCGCACCGCCGGCTCCGTCGCGAGGCCGGCCCCGCTACACGCTGCGACGGTCCCCGCGGGGGGGGGGGGGGGCGCCCGCAGTTGAGAGACAGCCACGCGTGATTTCGGGCGGAGCTGCGACTGAGCTCCGTCCAAGCTGCTCTGGCGCCGCACTTTGTCCACGCCAGGGATCCCGCTTTGAAGGACGGCCGATGGCGGGGCTTAAAACTTCTGTAACTGATTCAAAGATCACAAGGTGGAGCTTAGGCCAGAGCCCAAGGGAAGGCGGCCGGGCCGAGGGAACGCTTCTTTAGAGATCAACCGAAGGACAAATCTCTAACTTGGAAGCAATTGAAAGGGAAGGGTCGTTCGAAAAGAAAATCTGACTTTGCAGCATTCACCACTATTCCCTCATTTTCGCCTTATCCTGCATACTCGCCATACCTCGTTTATCCTGGGAAAGCTACATGCACTAGCCATAAATGGGTCCAAGTGCCCCCTGGTGGGCGCTGCCCCGTCCGAGCGTCGAGCGCCATATCCTGTAGAAGTCCCGGGAGTCGGGAAGGGGGGCTGAGTCTCGGCGGACGGACCCCATGACACGTGCTGTTTTGTTCCTCCATTATCCACTCTTCTTAATTCCGTGGCGCTGACATGGGCCTTACATGGCGAAAGGGCTCGTGACAAATTTAAACAAAATCCAGATCAGCAGGTCTAGCGGTACAGCATAACGACCAGGTCCGGATCGCTGCGCCATCTGTTGAGCTTGTCTTCGCTACAAGCACCTCTGGTTCGCGACGCCGTAGAACTGTCCCACATAAGGAGTACAGGATGTTTAGCAAGCTTTATTAACCTATACTGGACTCCTTCAGAGAGTTATGCCACCTTTTTGGACTTTTCAATTATTGTTAGATCAGACGCATCTGATTGGATCGGTAATGCCAGCTTTCTCGAACTCTGAATAGCCCAGAATTTGTATTTGAAGTAACGTTCCTGCCGCAGAAATCTCATTGGACTCCCTGCTTCCACCATGAAAATGGTATACTTCAGTTGCGTTTTTCCAACGTGCGCATCCCGTAATGTGTGCAACACACTAATTTGTCACAATGTTTGTGCAACAAATGCTACGAAAGCGGGAAAACCCCCTCTCAGGAGAAAATATGCAAACATGAGGCTACTATCTCGCGTACTCAATGACATGTTACACGATAGCTTTGATTTCTCACTGTTGGCGTTTAGCACCCTGATTCTTTCCGAAACGCACTTTGGCTTTGGGAAACGAAGCATTACATGTTCAAAAGTGACGCACTGGTTCAAACTTCAACCAATGCGCCACTCGGCAACTGACCCTTGCCATCCACTGTGCCAACCACAAGTGTTTACTTGTACTGACGTCATTCTTACTAGTAGGGGTGTCACTTTAAGGCCCACAAGCACGCAATGTGTGGGTTAAAATATTTTTAAAATGGTTCCTTTAGCTTGTAAAAAGCGGTACCTCTGGCATCAGCAGATTCTGTCGTCGTCAATGCGGTTGCGACAACCGCAGTTGTGGATTCGGGATGCACTGTGGGGATACCAAGAAAGGAAGTGTAGTACTATTGCAAGGCGTTGATGGTCTGTTTTGGACCAAAAATAACTGGAGTGTACCTGCTTGTTTCATCTCGAAGGTGCTGCAGTGACACAAGCCATTGTTTTTATTACACATAGATGGTTCTGAGGTTTTACTAACATTTTTTAACATGTCCCAAAGGTGCGACACCCCCTTTAAACATTGAGCCAATGGTAGGATGCATGGCACATTCACCGAAGAACAACCGGGACAACGCAACCCCACCACAAAAATGGTTGCACTGCAAGCCAGGCCAACACATGAATCAAAACTGTATGTGTTAGGAGCTCTTATGCTGAGTTATTGAGCTTCAATATATTGGGAGGTACTGATTAAACGACGTTAAATAGCCAATAGGGCCGAAGTTTTCTCTACAGCATTGTTTAATCATAACCTCCAGCATATCAAAAGTCGATAACTCATCATCAGAACTCTGTAATCAACATGCTGAAGCCAGGGGTTGAGACTTTCCTTTCTTATTTAAATCAAAGCTTGCTTAGAAAGGCATGCCGTGTCACTTGTGAAGTATGTTGATATAATGAACAAATGACATAACATCCCAAGCCAACAAGTATCCAAACACTGCTAAATTGCGAGAATAGCCCACGCGGTTTATATGAGTGTGCGTCGCGCGTGAGCCTGATGCGAGGACAAACATCATCTGTGGAATGCCAACAACCCTAAAACAGCAGTATGTTTTTGTTGTGCTCCTCCTAACCTTTGGTTCAGCATCAAAAGAGTTGCATCTCATCTTCGGTGTCGAACGTTAATCAAACAATTCGAAGGCAGCGAATATTTTAGTGATATGCTCTCGCCACGGCATTGTTAAGCATGTCTGTGGCCTGATCGGTGCGACTCCTGTTGCTAATTTGTAGTCGGGGTCTCTGCCCCTAAGACGTTGCGAGCTTCGTTTATTTTACTAACGAGAACGTTATCCAACTATCACAGGCGACCTCTGCAGTCCTACATTTGAACAATTAGGCTCACTTGGTTAGCTACAAACAGCACTAGGTCCGTCAGCATCTGACAGCTTAGTTACGAATGTCAGTTTTGATAGCATGTTTTCGTCAGCCCTGTCACTTATAATGTTAGCGGCACAGTACTGAACACGAACAAACCGTCTTGTAACTGTCTATATATGCGTCCTTTGAAACAGCTGCGTGATTATCACTCCTTCTAACAAACTACAATCAACGCGATGATCCCGAGGTTTGTCATGACTCGGTCACGGCCCGAGCACCACAGCCTTTCACAAGCTCTGAGTAATCAGCTCAACGCCGTGCCAGGCTCGCGATGCACGCACTAAAGGACGCCACCGCTGGGCGCGCGCTGTTCCCCTGACCGGCACTGACCTGGGCGCCTACGTGACCCTGCCGGAGCCGGATCAGGTCCGTGGCACTGACCTGGGCGCCCACGTGACCCTGCCGGAGCCGGATCAGGTCCGTGACATTGACCTGGGCGCCCAGGTGACTCTGCCGGAGCCACATCAGGTCCATGGCACTGACCTGAGCGCCCACATGACCCTGCCGGAGCCACATCAGGTCCATGGCACTGACCTGGGCGCCCACATGACCCTGCCGGAGCCGGATCAGGTCCGTATGCGACCAGACGCTCTCGTTCCACGGCCGCACGTGCCGCAGGTCCATGCTGAGGTTCACGTTCTGCAGCTTGTTGTAGACGAAGCGACGGGCGTTCCACGGAAAGTCGTTATGTCTGGAAAGAGCCATGTGTGTCATCGAGCTCGTCGGCGGCAGGTCGTTCTCATGTGACGGAGCATCGCCTCTGTCACACAATACCAAAACGTAGGTGGACGGCTGCTGATAAATGTGGTGTGTCATGGACAAACGTAATTTTAGCTGCATCTTCTCATGGATAGCATTTGAATAAATTCAGCGGGGACGGAGTTGCGTTTCACTCACAACTATATAAAAGGCTTTCTTTTAAACACCATTTTGGCATTCGAAGCGGCAATATGTTATCAATAATGTACGCACCTTAAAAGCGGGCATCAACGCAATACCCGTTTGTTAGTTGATGACGCGAATGCTTTCCACTGTTATCCTATTGCGCAATACCATCGATCAAGACACAATGACGGTTCATCTTAAGTGCAGTTAAAGATCAGAAGTATTTTATTAATGCCCAGTATTATCTAGGTTGTGCTGTTTCTTTAGGCTTTACCTATCCATAGGTTTATTTTATCGTGGCAATTATGCAGATGTGCTACTTGCTGTGACATGCACAGATTTCGGGTCAGTCTTTGGTTTCTTACGTAAATACGATGTACGAATATACAGAACATTTCGTCATAAATCAAGCGAAAGTCTGGCCTAACCACCAGCAGTGAAGTCATTTGGCCTGAAGTCAGGAGGAGCCAGGCTACGCAGGTCGGTGGGTTAGTGCACGCATTAATATGTCGCATTCGTGTTGAGTCTCCAACGCTTTCCGATACATGTAACCATGGGTGGTATCGGAACTAAATAAATGTTAAATGGTTTGCCTTGAGCTGACCACCGAGGCCGTTGATCATCATCATTTCAACCGAATTATTCTCCCTTTCACGCATATGTCGGTACAACGATTTTGTTTCCATCAACGCGGTCCTTTGGTTAACTGTGAATGGATACATGGAAGCAGAATCACCCCAAACGATACGTCTGTGGAAAAAAATAATCCAGTGGCTGACTTCATTATGAATGCCCACATTCTTCAGCCAAACAAGAAACAAGAAGATGCTTCCTCCTAAGCTGTGTTTGGCAGAATCTTGTTGAGAAATTTGGCGAAATGTCTGTTAAATTTGGCAAAATGTCACAGAACATAGATGAAACCAGCACATCCAGCTGGGGCCATAAGCAGGCCGTGGTTCCTAGAGGTTCCTAGATGAAGTGAACAATCGATCCCAAACAGCTCCAGAAACGGTTTGACAACTGGGATAAAAAAACTAGCTTAATCCCGCAAATGACCTGTGATAACAAGCAGTTGATGACTGAGCTTAAGCCTGCGCCAATGCCTCAGCCTTCCTCGGCATAACACGAGATTAACTCGCACTATACAAATGTGCGTTTGTCGAGTTTTTCGCATGACATAAAAACTGCTTTAAGGTCAGCTAGTTAAGACATGATGCATGGTTGATTTAGTTCTGAAAAAGTTCTGGCTGTAAACTACATCCACTCGAAAAGTGAAGTGAGCGGAAAGAAGAACTAAATGGTGTGATTCAAGAGTGTGAAAAATCAATACGGAAGTTACAAATTGTGTGATTGCACTCAACACTCTCTTAAAATCAGAGCATAGCACAACTCAACAAACGGGCGTGCACTCTGTTGGAAGTTGTCACCGATTAATACAAGGCCACAATACTGGTTAATAGATGATATTAACACAAAGATGTCACCGATCAATACAGAGCCACTGCACGTAACTTGTTGTTACTACAAGCACTCGTGTGACGTCGTTCGAAAGCCTTACCTAGGAAGCTTTCCTAACCTAGAAGTTACAATTTGAAATCGATTGTATTGTCATGCGTACACCTTGCAGCCGGACGAAAGTGAACGACACCATTCAGAGCAGCGAATATCACAATGAACATTACCACCGCGATTATGTTCTTTGTGTCCAAAGCAGGGGCTCGGCTGCTTGAGCAATACGGCCTCAACTCATTTCAGATTAATACGTGTGCGTTGCTAGAGCTCGTTGGATTGAAGTCATATACCACGCACCGATGGAATCAGGAGCCAACTAAAAGGATCACATTATTCCAATGCTTATCAGAAATCACATCCAATGAAATGAATAGCATTGCCTGTCACCGAATTATTCAGTATGTAATTAAATGTCGGTGTCGAGCGCATTAGCAAGGGACGATTATCCGAAAATGGAAACTAAATTGCCACCCAACTAGACGCCATGAAAACGGATAATGCATAAGCCAGTGAAGCGGCTCTAACCGGGGCGGGACTTGCCCGCGCCAGTCCGACCATGGGATAACCTGCGGAGTGTCCCAGTGCGGTTCTAACCGGGGCGGGACTTGCCCGCGCCAGTTCGACCATGGTATAACCTGCGGAGTGTCCCAGTGCGGTTCTAACCGGGGGCGGGACTTGTCCGCGCCAGTTCGACCATGGGATAACCTGCGGAGCGTCCTCAGTAATGCCCTGACGCGATCAGCCCTGGGAGAACCCACAGTTGTACCAGCGTTGCCAGCGAACATCCGGGAACAAAGAGGCGTCTAATCAATGCCACGTTCTTGTTGGCGGATTTGGCGGCTGGTAAATATTTGCTATTGGCTGAGTTGCATGCGGCCCACGAATGTGTTGCTGTTGACATAGATAACACACTGGCTAATGCGATGGGCATCAGAAGAATATCGTCATGCTGGCATCCAGGGTCGGCAGTTGAAACGCACAATGGGCCGCGCATTGCAAGCTCCAGGGCTGATATCGGTAGGCAAATAGGTAATAAACAACTTGAAACGTTCCAGAATAGTCAATGTGATTATGTCTTGTGCGATCTCACTAAACAATTGCATGCAAGATTTTGATCGGTATTATCAACGTCTGATGATATGTGCGAAAAAGGGACCCTGGACACCAAGCAGAGGCGACGTGCAAATCAACTATAAAGGATGAAGAGATCAGATTCCTGAAACCAGGTCAACTGTTGCACCTACCAACGCAGTCCATAAAGCAAGCCTGGAGGGCACTGACAACACAGCTCCGTCCCTCGATGCACCCCTGGCCCGGCCCCTCCCACCCACTGGGCTTCCCCGGCGCCTTTGGCGGCCGGCCTGGGCCGGCGTGTCGCCTCTTGTTGCTGCCATCGATCACAGCGGGCGCGGAGTCGGCGACGGTGCCGCTCGCTAATGACCCTCATCACGGGGCGTCTGCTGACCCCGCGACGACGGACGGCGCCGGCCCGCCGCCGCCTGATGGCCAGCGGCGCGACCAGCGGACGCCCGCGGGGGGCACCGGCCGCGGCCGCCTTATGGCCAGCGGCGCGCTCAGTGGATGCCAGCGAGGGGGGCACCGGCCGCGGCCGCCTGATGGCCAGCGGCGCGCCCAGCGGACGCCCGCGGGGGACACTGGCCGCGGCCGCCTGATGGCCAACGGATGCCAGCGAGGGGGGGGGGGGGAGGAGGGTAGGCGCTGCTGCTGTCGGCCACCGGGCGCCGATGCATTGCTTTAGTTCAGACGATGCGACGAACGCAAACCGCTCTGGTTACCTGCAAGTAAACTCAACCTGCTGTCGGGCATCACAAACAGATTACACCTTTATAGAGGTGGTTAAAATGGATTATATAATCCGTTTCACATGCCGAAGCAAGTGCATGGTGGCCGGTTTGGTACGCGTCGTACGGGTCTCTGGTCATCCAATCCTATAAACCCATCATACAGATGCTGTGCGAGTGCACCAGACTGCTATTTTAGCGTAATCCCAGAACGGCTGTCCGAAAGGATCGAAGGCTTGATGCAGATCGGAGTTTGAATGTGGACAATGTCATATAAAGCGTCATTATGTATGTCCAGTAACAGTTTGACCTAGGAAGCATATACTTAGCACAACCCTCCCACCATGACCCAATCCAAGACCTTCATCATGCTCATACTCAGAAAGAGGATGCATACCATAATGCACAACGTTCGTTGCGCTCATTCACCATCCTCCTTTATCTATCACGTGTTCTCATTTGAGCAGACAGCTACGCGGTGATCAGAGGGTAAACTCTTCCGAACATCGTTCCATAACCTCTGCTCGAACAGCTCGCCAATACCAGCACCGCGCTTGAGCATGACACCGCCCTACACGCGACAGATGGGGCTGCTAAGCGGCGTGCGGTGCCGGCCCGGGCGAGGCGTCCCGGCCCCGACCACACATCTCCGGCCGACAGGCGCGCGCCGCTGCTCGGCCCGGCAGCACCCTCCAGAGGCCACCAAACCCCGCCCTCTCACCGGGCCGGTTACTCTAGAGCGGCGCGGCACACAGCACTGACCACACACCACTGCAGACATCCCGGTCGGCGCCTTTTAGATGAGCCATTCTGAGTCCATTGACGAGGCGTGCTAGGTCAGGCAGCACCTTGGAAGAGCGGCGGCACCAACTTGCTCGACCTTGCGCCCAAGCAATTCCGCTTTGCCGGATTCGTTGTGGCTCGGAGTTACTGGGAGTTCAGGGGACTTGTGTCTCGGCTGGTAACGGTCGGGAAGTTTCATAGCTCCAAGACATTACTGAATGGCCTGTTATTCCAACAAAACTTTTCTCCTGGTGCCATTGAGAAATTCTGCCGTCGCAGTGGCCCAACCAAATGTTTTTCGGGGAACATAACTGGTACAGGGATACCACCAGAGACCCAGACTTTATATTTTTAAAGCCATCGAAAGTGCTCACATTCAGTATAGAGAAAATTGCGCCTCTCGAGAACAAAAGACAACATAAAAAGCAATAAACTCTAGTGGCCTTTGATGAATGGCCAAGACGAAAAACAGAAACCCGTAGCTCGAGATTGCTTTTACTTTCCACGAAACTTGAAAATGCTGCAACCCTTTGGATTATAAGCACGCAGTTATGAAAGCCAATGTATGTGTTTGGTACGAAGCTAACAGGGTTAACTCATCTTGTTGTTAAGAAATGTGTGGCTTGGGCTTCATCTTCATGACACAGAGGAAGGCTCAGAAACTAACAACTACCGAGGAAAGTTCATAACCTACGCGACCTTTCGCCAACACACCCAGACGCTATCATTTCATCACGCGGAACGGTTCCTGCATTCCCCCCCCCCCCCCCCCACATCCATCTCTTTACCGCACGGTCGGCCCCGTGACGCATCCCCGGCGCGCGGGGCAGCCGCCGCTGGCGGCGAACGACCGATAAAGTGGCGTTACCGGCGGCGGCGGGCGGCGCGCCAACCTAATTCCTCGCCGCTCTCTTACAACTGGCAGCAATTAGGTCCGGCGCTGCTCCCCCGGGTGCGGCCTGGGTCTGCCCATCGTCCCGACCACAATGCGCCGCCCGCAGTCCCGCCGCCGTCACCGTCGACGACAGCGACGGCGACGGCGACGGCGGCGACGCTGATCTGGCAGCCGCGACCGCCAAGCGCTGCCAGATCGCAAGCTTCAGCGACGCTCGCGGTCGGAAGACGCCACGCGCGTCGAAGGCACGCCCAGTGTCGTAAATTCGGCTGTCACCGCAGTGCTGTCAGGCTGCATTATAGCCCTTGTAAAACGAGATGACCGTTGGTGGAAATATGGCCTCGATGGCAGCGAGGACGTTTACGGTCACTTTCGAGCGGAAGCACCCAGCTCCGCGGCCCGATCGAGGTCTGCTGAGAGGTAACATCGGCCATCTGCGGGACATTTTCTCCCCAGAAATATACCTTAGCGAGCTGATTGTCAGGAGCGCGGGTGCGTGTCCAAGATGGGGGGGGGGGGGGGAGAATGCATTTCGGCTCGTTTCTTTCCATGCACCGTCATCAGCTTGGTGCTAAATTATCCCATATGCTCAGAGGATTCGAGCTCCCAGAAGCGTCCCCATAATTCGATAGCTCCCGTAGCTATGTTGATTATTTGGTACGAGTTCACGCGAGTAATCACTCGACGAGCCCAACGAGCACCGCTCGTTCATTCAGCCCGGCCATTGCGGAACGAACACAAACGGATAATCAACACAAACGGACGTCTACGATACAAACGACAGATGACGCCAGATAATTAGTGTATTTATATCCACAACTCCCGTGTAAAAAGACGTGTACATGAAAGTAATGTGGTTCTTTCACGCTTCTATGCCCGTGCAAATTACTTTGCCGTTTCCGGAGGTTGTTGATAAAGTATGGGTGTTTTCATTATAAGATCCAGGGTAAAAAAAAAATGCTGAACGCGCTGCAGTTGGGAGGGGTGCTATTTCATATGAGGCAGTCAAGAAATTGGGCTGATTCTAAGCAACCCAACTCGTAAACAATGAAAAGTGTGCAATGCATATCTGACAAAAAAGCCAGTCTGCATGACTAAAAACATCATTCCTACAGATTTCAGTGGAGGCCATCCTCAGCGATTAATCGCAGGAAACCAGTTTGTAGGATTTCGACTTGAAAGACTTCATCTTCCTTAAGAAACGCCCAAAGTATATACTGTATATATCCGACCAGTAAGACCATTTTTGCTGCATTGGAGCATGCTAGGTGATGTGCGACATAGTGACCTTTAAGCAGATTACTGTTCGACATAACATAACACAACCTTAGGTGCGTTCCTGTCCGGACCAAGCGTTTTATCGATGGAAGTGAGCTTGAACATTGTGTACAATTATGGGCCTTGGCGAACGCTGGATACCAAACTAACCCTTGCTTTACATTGGTCTTTATTCGGTTCTTCTAAGGCGGTACAAGCGGGCCAAAAATCAACTAAAGTGCAGTGGTATATGCGTATTTTGCAAGCGTGCGATCGATTTTAGAACACTGTGGCGTGGTCCGGACGGCGGTTAAGTTTCCCACATAGTGCGGGTCGATCGAGTGCAACACAAGTTTCTCATTTGGTCGCGTACGAGTTCTCCGGTAAAACAGCTTCTCTTTTTTAGGCAGCCTTCTGCTTCATTTCAAAATTCCATTCCTGGCAGCACTACGAGTGCAGCACGATTTATGCTTTCTGAGAAACATCCTCCAAGGTAAACTGGACTCTAAAGTCTTGCTCAGCTGTTTTCCCTTGCTTGCGCCGCCTCGGTCGACCCGCACCCGAACTCTGGTCGCTGTACCTTGCGTGCATCTACAGTCAGTACCGAGCTGTCTGTTTTGCAGACTGCCAGACTGCGTCGTGAACACTTTTTTAACTAGAAACACTAGCGCGTATACTTTTTATGACAGCTTTGTCATTTTAAGAGCTCAAGTGACTAAGTCTGCTTTAACTCTGAAACATCCTTACTTGCTTTGTGACAAGTCATTCATTATTTATACTTCTACTATTTTGTGTTGTTTTTTTTTGTATTTTACTTTAACGACCCCACCTGTTAGGGGAGCGCCGCTCTGTTGGTGATAAAATGAAATGAAAAAATAACCGGATAAGCAAATAAAGCCAGTCGTCGTTTTTGAAAGCCCATATGGATACAATTGTTCAAAGCATGGAAATATCGTGTAGAGTTTGGGGGAGGATGTAAGCTGATGCTTTCCGTCCGCGCGCTCGATATCTGTGACTGGAATGCTGGCTGCCTTTAGGCATGCCGGACCTGACAATTTTAATCCACGGAGTAAGGAAAGATGGAGCACTACGTTTTTGGTGAGTGTGGCGAAAATTTTGAAAAAGCCAGCTATTTGGGTAGACACCTAACAGGTAAAACCCTTGTGACGCCGCCGGAACCTAAAAGGAAGTGATGGGGGAGGCCGTATGGATTAAATCAAGACCATACACTAGCTATTCGTCAAGAGCAAGTATTATGACGGTGAAGACATTTCCATGAGTGTTCACATAGGTCCTCATCTAATGCAAACACGAAATTTTCTTTTGAACCGCGAACTGGGACTAAGACCGAGTTTTTGCGATATAACACTTCATGGATGACTAGCCTCTACCCAGAACAAACTCATTTTCAACTAGCTAATAAGTATATCCCCATCCCTTAAAAACGAGGTCATATCGTCTTGCAGTTACTTGAAGCTGCCATCCATTGCACGTCTGCTTGGCAGCGATGCGCGCCACCCGGCTTCTAGTTTTAGGAGCTCATTTCAGGGCGAGAATTGCATGACATTCCCTGCGGCGCACCAGCCGTATTTCTTCTGCACGTGGGCTGCCCGAAAGGCAGACCAGATTTTCCCCCATCGTGCCAAGTCGGGCTGAGGAATCTATTGAATAATTTATCTAGCCTGATCGACCGCCCACCGACATTCGTGGTTCACAAGCAGAATCTGTAATGTCGGAGGTTTCAGACCAGATTCAGCGATCTAGATTTCCTAGATGCCGGAACACGCATGGAGAAGTTGAAGAGAATTCGACCACAATTCGCATGCGGAAGATTTCAGATAACAGCTTCCGTACTTGAAAACATGTTCCACATTCATATGGGGTTTTGAACTGAAATGTGGCATCCTGAAGACCTTTCGTTGCTGTTCACAATCCTACTATTCTTAAGACTAAGCCCCTCTAATTTATGAGCTACACGCCCGTACATATGGGGAAAGGTATATCGGAGAGAGTGTTTCAAAGTCACTTTAGCATTCATGACGTCATAATAGCGTTATTCAAATCGCGCCACTCCATACGTCATGTGGCGGTCAAGGCCAAGAAACAGCATTGTCCAGGCGTTCATATCTGACGTTCGTGAGCACGATTTCCAGGGGTAACGACCGTCATTTGGTTTTTAATTAGCGTTGTGTAAGGTGCGATGACGTAATCAAACCATGACGCAATGAAAAGCATATTTACTAAACGGAGAATTGCGCTGACTAGAGCAGTATTTTTCTCTTAAAAACAAACCAGTACTTTCAAGTGAGCTTGTTTTTTATCATATCTGATGCTTCCTTCAATATCTCCAAATGTGGAACATTCCCTTTAAGTGGCATCTTATTACCACCAACAACAAGCATACAATCAACGAGACATTACACACGATCCATATCTGTCACAGACCGGATTAAAACCGTCTGCTCTGAGTGCAAGCACTCTCATCAGATGGCGCTCACTTTCGGAACGCCACCACCGTCATCGCCGAAAATTCCCATGCTTCCAGGATAGGAGAAGGCGGAGGAGACTCGAGTCACTCAATGTTACTGTGTCTCAATACAACTACTGTGCTCGTCGTGTAGAACCAGCCGACTTTAAATATTAGCGCCTCCAATTAGTGGGCAAAACGTTCTCAGCTGACCGTTAAGCGGTCAGGGACGCCTCCAGAGAGGTCGCGCGCGGCGGCGACGCCGACTCACCCGTCGACGAGAGGCACTTGTGTGAGGATGCGCCTGGCCAGCTGGAGGCGCTGGGCTGGCGAGCCGCGCGCCATGTCCCGCAGCAGCAGCGGCACGCTGATGAGGCCCGTCGTCGCCACCACCACCAGGATCATGCAGACGACGCACCAGTGCCGCCGGCCGATGTCGGCGCCGGCACCGCTCTCTGCAACAGCACGCGCACGACCGAGTGAGAGGGAGGCAGGGTTCGCCTTCCAAGTCGGCCAGTGAACGCCACCTGAGCACGCAGGAGTATGGCACGGATGGCCGACGGCTGGTGCCTGCTTTGCTAAGGCGAAGCATGCCAAAGCGCGGCGTGAGAGCAGCCCTCGTGCTTCACTGCACGTGCGGTGTGTGGTCGCCAGATCTCACTCTCGTCTAACAACTGAAACAGCGCCGGAGTTGTGGGCGTGATGCGCTATTATGACAAGGCTCTATTCAAACTTGAGCCATCATCGTCATGTCTGACAGTCAGTGTAAACAGTCAGTCACAAGTCAATCCCAGTCTTGATATACACTTTGCCGACGGCTGTAGCGATTCTGGTGACTGGCAGCTTGCCTATCCCTGTCAAGACAGGTGTTCGGCGCTCGAGGACGGTGAAAATTATTGAACCTTGGGGTTAAGCCACTTGGGCTACCATGATACGTTCCTCTTTCCACGTTCCTAAATATCGCAGTGCCCTGTTCCCCCAGCACTCCCAGCCTTATCACACACTTTTCCTTACGTTTTGCATGGGTGACCAATGCTTCTAAGTACACGGCTGGCAAATGTTGTTGCTTGCATCCCTAGCACTGCGCCTAGGAAGGGCCAGCCCAGTTGCAAAGTTTCTTTGCTTCGGATCTTTTCCAATGCTCAAGTTGTTGTATTCATGTTTGCTTATTAATGGTTCGTTCAAATAGTAGGCATCATGAACCCAGTCACACATTGAATTGAAGATAACGGTGACCGACATTAACACTTACATAAAAAGGTCACGGTGATGACAAAAAAAAACAGCACGGACCTCCGATTGTCATTCATGTTGGCTGACTTGTGGCACCCGGTCACGTAATATGACCGCCCACCTGTCCACATCTTGGTAAGAACAGGCGGGTGGGAATTCAACGCACGCGAGGACCCAGAACAGAACAATTGTATGCGTGGCTGACAAGCGATATCTCCCCAGCTGCATCTCACCGGCAGCAAACGCTCTCATTTCCCTCTGGGATACCTGGGAGCGTCCAACAAAAAGAACTCTGAGGGCTGTTGGGAAGTCGCGTTCATAAAGCACACCAAACACTGTGAGCCGATCTCGCTGATGCACCAATGCCCCCGCTCCCAGACACCCTGCCCAGGTGAGGGCTGATAAGGCGTGTTCATTGCGCCGTACCGCAGTCAAAAGTCTCGCCGCCAAGTTGACAGCTTTCTGGATCCGTGACGGATGGCAATGAAGCCTAACCGGAAAGGAGACAGACTACAGTGGGCGGATGAAAACGTGGACCTGTACCAGAAGCTCAAGGGCTGTGAGTGCGAAATGGAGGCGATTTTGTAGAGAGACGGAAAGAAAGTGTTGCACTCGCGACCACCGCCGATTTATGGGCTCCCAGCTCAGACTTTAGTCTAGGGCCATGCATGGAACCTTCTCAAAGTGACATGGCGGTATACGTGGGTCTTATGTGGTGGTGTGGTAGCATGGGAAAGGAATGAGAACAGGTGGCTGATAAAGATAAGGAAGAGGGTAGCTCCGACTATACCACATCTGTCTTGTGCGAATACTCATGCAAACCAAAATCATTTTAGAAAACGGTTTCAAACGTTTCGCACGGTATGCATGCTTGGGTGAAAACGGCCGCTCTGTAAGGCGAGGCAGAACAGAAACGTAAGCTTTTTGTGACCGACGCTTTAGCATGAAAAGACGTTTATGGTCACTTTCCCAGCTGTTGCTTTAAAAAAAACATAGACCAAAGCAGCGTAAAGTCGCTACATTGGCGCAACACATTCAGCCAGCGCTAACTCCCGCCGGTGAACTCATTGCCGTGCTGTCTCCTCCAAACGAAAACCGCTCGCACAGTACTTGCAAACTGGAGCCGAACACTCGTGACGTTATTTGCCGGCTGCCTCCGCGGTGGCGAGCGGCGGCGGCGGTGGCGCCTGCCGACTCAGCCGTCTCCCAGCCGCGTCTCGCCGCTGCCAGCAACATTTGCACCGGCCTCAGCCCAGCCGATTTATAAGTGGCCGGGGGTAAGGGGCTGGGGGTGGCGGCTCTCTATGGAAATTGCCCGCCGGAGAGTTGGGACACCCTCTCACTGCCGGCTGCAGGGCGCGGCGGACGCGCGGAATGCAGCCGGAGCTTGAGCAGGACCCCACAAGAGCTGACGATGTTGATGGCTCCCAACTGACTGTCCGCGGTCATGGTTTCTAGGCAAGGCAGAGGCTGCAGCAGGACCCGACAAGAGCTGACGATGTTGATGGCTCCCGACTGACTGCTTGTCCGTGGTCATGGTTTCTATGTAAGGCAAAGGCTGCAGTTTGTATGTGTTACAGTAACGAGCTGCAGGTGTTGACATCCCATCAACAGCGATAGAGTATGCTTGGAACAGAACATTGTCGCCACCTGCGAGTGGACAAGCTCAACCCTCACTATGCTTACAAGGAACATACGATGGCTTAAAAAGAAGCAGAAGGCATTGCTCGATTCCACACTGTACAACATCCGTCTCCAGCACCCTGGCAGCAACCCAACGGTGATGATAGTTTCATCTGTCAGTTGATGATACCTGATACCAGATACTCTTGCAAAAGAGATGGGTAGCGTTCCTGCCTCAAAAGACAGCTCGACAGATGTGTTCGTGCACATGTCTTGCCCAATCACCTGCACTACTGAGCGTTGGATGGCTCTGATTAACACTCGTGCACATGACGTTCACAAATATCACATCACAAATATCACGATGGGATTTCTTGAAATAGCGCCGCCCGAGAACAGTGCGTGATACTTTGTGAAATGTTCTTTTGCACGACGCGTGTACTTTGAATGTAATTTTTGCTTTATGTGCATGTATTAAGAGAATCCTACGGATAACATACAGGTACTTTTCTGGCAAACTGATAATACTATAAGCATCAGGTGTTTCTTATCGTCTACATAGTGATGTGTATGTTTAGTTTAAGTCAGCTTATTCATTTCCGTGTTTAGCATGCTGAGGATGCTAAACAGTTTCAAGCGGTGACAAATTTGGTCAGGCCAAGGTAAATTCCCTGGTATTCGCTCTATAACAAAATGTGAGAAACCCAGCCGCGACCGAGCATTTGTTCGGTGTTTATAATCATAGTTCAAGACGGCTATCTGAAGACAAACACCGCGCACGTTTCACGAAGCATGTCCCTTAGGTCACTTCGATCTCTTGGGTCAAACGTCTCGGATATCTTAGGAAGCTTTGTACATTCGATACATCCAGCTAATCAATCGCAGACGCATTGCAAAAGGAAATTTACATTGAGTGAGAGCTGTGACATAAATTTTCAGTGCCAACCCGCACAGTATAATATCTCCCAGGGCGTGCCTACCTGTAACAACCCTGCGATCAGCAATCAGCTGCTGATCAGCTGAAAAAAGGTTGGTGGCACTCGGGGCAATTTCGGCAGAGTACTCCCACAACTACAAAAACTGGCCTCTGGGAATGCGGAGCAGTGGGATGCCCATTCTCGTGTGGCGCTGGCTGGCGCCGGACTGGAGACATTCCAGCGCTCTGGAGCGCCGCGGCGACGGTTGGCTTCAATCTGACAGTTAATGATGCTGTCAGTCTCCGGCCGGCGCCCCACAGACATCGCTCCGACCGGCGCTGGTCGGCTCCCAGCCAGAATTATCATCCGACGCTGCAGGGCGCAGGGCGGTGGCAGCGCCGGAGACACGGCAGACCCTGACGTGGAGCGGGGGAGAGGATCCAGCGGCGAAGAAGAGGGATGGCCTCCAGAGCATCAGGCGGCGCGAAGACAGAAGGCCGCCTCGTCTCCTCCGGCGATGGGCAGGAAGGTAATTGGTATATTACATTTACTTGTTTGGCGTATTACAACTCGAGCAATGTCACCCAAAGTCCTGGTAGCACGCGTCCACCTAGAGACAGGCTCGGCGGATATGCATTTTATGTCACCGTTGCTACTTGCTCCAAGGCAGGTGTGGTCATCGCATTCACACACGTTCACATTTGAATATGGCCACTCAAAATGTCTATTATAAGTCCTTGACATCTACAGCGTTGGTGTTCTTTTGCGGAATAGGATCACTGGGAACTGTGTTATTGGGCAAACACTGATGTCAGCACTTAATCAACACTCAGTTTACGGACCCTTAACCACTCGCTACCCACTCAATGCGTTCGGTTTGGAGGGCTTTTACAATGTCATAAACTCAAAATGTGTTGTAATCGCCATCATTCTGCTATTTGATTTTGAAGATGCGAGCGTTGGGAAGGAAAGGAGAGCCATGGATTAGCAAATGATCTTGCTGATTAAGTTTGACGTACACGGAAAAACAATTTTCTCTGGTCAAGTGCATATTAAGTTAGTGTTGAAATATATGCTGTCGGTGATTCATATTAACTGACCCACACTTGCTAATGACTGCACGGGACCAAAAAACGAGATTAGGCATGTAAATAAGTAAATTGCATACTTAGCTTGCGGCTTAAAAAGACGCTGTCCTGTCCTACTGCCCTATATGAGGACAAATGATAGCCATGCCGGGAAACAGGGAAGTGTGGGATTGTCATCATTCGGAAATTACTTTTTCTTTAAATAAGCCGCCGGTGGAATCAGGAAAAAAAGAACGAAAGCTGTCTCAATATGCTCAGCATAAATGATTTGTCGTGCCATGACGTCCATGAGTATCAGCCTTCCATGTAAGAAAAGCTAACGTGTGAACCAAAGAACACACCTTACTTCGAAGTTTTCTGTCAGCATTTCGGTCTTGCGCTATTTTCAGCGCCGACGCCTTTGAGAGCGTGTTACTCACCGTATACGTTAAGCACTACTCGAAACAGGCCACTTGGAGAGCCCCGCACGTCCGGGCCCAGCAGCGCCTTCAATGCAGCCGGCGCCGAATCCCTGCTCTGCCCTGGCGGGAGCGCAGTGAAGCCGGGCCATTCGGCGTTAACTGCCGACACCCACGCTCCGGTTCCATCAGAGCCGAGCCGTCTCTCACCTCCTCAGGGCGCCGGCGTCGTCCGCGGGCGCCGGTGGCCCGGCTCCGCCAGCCGCCGCGCTGGCCTGGCCGGCGCCCGGCTGAGATTTCAGCGACGATTCGGGGAGAGGGCGGGGCGGCGGTCCGACAGGAGATGCTGCGAGACGGAGGGCTTCCGGAAGGGCGCGTGATACTACTGGGTAGGTAGGTCCCAAGGAGGCCATGGGGATTCCGGAACACCTCTGGGATTTCGGCAACGCGACAGAGGTTTCAATGTAATCGGCCTTACCTTTTTAAACGCAAAGCTAAAAATACGCGGGGTTTTCGAAAGTGAGGGTGGATGATACCACTCTGATAGTGAGCCAGTTTAGAGAGCGGTCGCTGTCGCTAGCGCTCTCGAGGTCATCAAATGTCGCGTGAATGTGCCACCCCGGCCGGCCCGCATTCGAAATGGCCTGTTTAGGTGCTCTTAAACCGGCTGGCGCTGGTGACAGGCGGCAGGGTGGGAGGCGCCGATGCCACCAAACCAAACAGAGCCGGTGCGCGCCGTTCACACGAGAGCGCCCGGCCGGGCGGCCAGCACCACCAGGCTGCCGAGCGCCCGACCGCGTGCAGCGAGCTATCGGTCAACAGATGAGTCGGGCCGGCGAGCGCTTCCACCGCGCAGTTACGTGACACGATCAAACGGCTGATACCGGGGGCGCGCAGTCCACGTGCGACCTCTGGCCTCTTGGTTTGGTGAGCAGACTTGCGCGGTGTTATGAGCGATACTTCAGTCGGAGTGAGACAAGTGCGCACTCAGATGTGATGGGTGGGGGTAGGGGGTAGGGGGCGGTCGCTGCATTAATAATTGAAACGCGCCTTGACGCACATGCGTGATGTATTTCACGATGCAGAATTCCTTACCTGTATAAAACTGTACCTCTCATCTTGCACTGCAGCAGAAATGAAGGCAGAAATTGTAAGCACATGTAACTGCTTAAACATGGCCCCGCATCGGATGCAAGCATCCGTGGCTCAGTTCTGGTCGCTTCTGGACTTGCACATTTGACGCGCACCGAATCCCATGCAGCCTGCAAACTTATAACAACTGCGCTGGGACCAGCCGAATTTCCTGCCGAAGTTTGCTGCCGGCCAAGTTAGCTGGACTTCGGCGGTGGCGGCTAGTGACAAGTGGGCGACGATGGCGGCTCACATCTGAAATTCTGCGCGTGCGACGGACGCGAACGCCTCCGCCGTCGGCGCCGGCCGATCCCACCAGATGGGATTTATCATCGATTTGACGGCAAACGACGCCGGCACGACAGATTGCGCTGCTCCTCCCCTCCCCCTCCCCCTGCACTCCTGATATGCGCAATGCGGTTCGAGTCTCAGGGAGCGCACTGCTGGCGACGGTCGGCAGATCGCACCGCACGCGCCTCCTGGCCGGGCTACAGCGCTGTTCGTCCGCCTTTGAGTAGCCGCGCCAGGCCGGTGTGGATTTCCGCAGTCAGGGTGAAATCGATGCGAAATTCCTCACCACTGTTCTTATTTATTCACGACGATTATCGACTAATAAGGCAGGCAGGGGATTCAAGACTTAAGCGGAAGGCTAAAAAGGTCCGAAAAAGTGATCTCCTGTCGCCAAATTAAGTTGAACTCTCCATTTACTATTTCACCTGTTGCCTTTACTACCGCTATTGCAGCCAAAGTCGTTGCCTGACGATTCCAGACGTCATATGACTTACAACAGGTGGGTTCAGAACGCGATGTTTTGTAAATCGTTTCGAACAAGAGTGACGAGAGCGTTTCCGGCCACCATTTCACTAACCAGACAGACGCAGTAAAAGGAGAATCCACTCTGGCTAAGTGTTGTTTTCAACACCATAACTTGGGAAAACAACTTCTATTCTTATAAAACGCCACGAAATAAAGCTGCGCTGCGACAAGGCGGGGCAACAGACGAACAAAAGACGCGTGGGGTTACAAAGCCCATTTTATGTATACTCGATAGGATGTTTAATGTGCATTCATGAAGTTTTAAATGTCACAACTTTGAGCACAGCTCATCTCTGCACCAACAGGGTGCAGCCAGATTATGACGCCGGATGACCTCAGTCTCAGCATGTGACAGGCATGAATGGACATCACTTCCATGATATAAGCCTTCAGGGTCCTTGCTAACCCTCGCTCCATGGATTTTTCACCATAGCCATATGAGGAGAACTTCAAAGGCCCTCCTAAGATCTCAACCAGTAAGGGATAACCGCGGGGAAAAATAGCATTGAAATGTGCTTGTCAATTTAAGCTCTCGCTCTCGGATTGCATGAGATAGGTGTGGTGAGCAGTGGTCAAATCAGGTAAAAGAACCAACATAGAGCTTTATGGATCTACTGTTATCTCATTAAGCAAACATACTAAGGCAATGCGGAAACCGGCGTTGAATGGCTCTTGGTACAACTATGAGATGGACACCAGCTGACATTAACGGATGTGACCTCTGATATGTCACGTTACATGGGTGTCCCGAAATTGATGCGCGGTTGTATCGTCCTCACTAACAGAGAAAATAATTGAGACGGGTTCATGGTTTATTTGCCAATGTAATCCCCACGCAGTGGTACACACTGCCGCATGGGGTCTGGCATGCCGCACATCAGGCTGTCCAGAGTCTGCCTTGACCCTCCGACACGCCACTGGCACGTTTTGGAACAGAGTCTTCTCTGAAGTGGCCGGTGAAATCTTGCTGAGCTTCTTCTTGACAATCACCCAGAGACTCTCGATCGGCGACATGTCGGGGCTGTTGCCTGGCCACGTACCCTTCTCCCAGAAGCCCGCGAAGTTGGCGCGGTACCAGTCCTGGGTCTTCCTGGCGTGATGAGCTGAACGCCGTCCGTCCTGCCGGAAAATCGCCCTCGACATGTCTGGCAGAAGTTTGACCTGAGTTGGCGGGACATTCTCCTTCCTCCGCTGTATCGCCGAGGCTGTAATCTTCTCCAGCATCCCTCTGACGTAGAAGTCGGCGGCGACGGTCTGCCCGCACGGGACTTCGTGTAGCTCAGAGAGACCTCTGTAGCTCATCATGCCCCAGACAAGAATCTTGAGCTTTTTTAGCTTTCTTAAGCTGCTTCACTGTCTCGGTGATCGGCACCTCCGAGCTGTTGTTGGCCCAGGACTGGTCGATTCGGCGGATGGGGGCTTGGAGGAGCTCGAAGGGCGACTCGTCACTGAGCAGGATGCGTCTCCAGTCCTGAACGAGCCAGCTCTTGGAGGGTCTCGGTGAACTCCAGCCGCCTGCGCTTCCGGTCCACGGTAAGCCTTGGCTGCGACCTGAGGTCGAGCGGCTTCAGTTCCAGGCTGGTCTTCAGATACCTTTGGACGGCCGACTTGGAGGCCAGGTGCTTCTTCGCCGTCAGTTTTCCCGCCAGGGTTCTCGTCGAGTGGCGTCTTTTGAAGGCCAACTTTGCAATGACGATCTTCGCCACTCGGCTCAATGCCGACCTCCTCCCACGACCTGTGCGGTTTTCGAGCGTCTCTCCTGGGCGGTCGCAGGCCAGCCAGCGCCTTATTGCCGCTACGTTGACGCCCAAGTCTCTGGAGACCTGAACTTGGGCCATGCCGCCCTTGACCATTCTAATCGCGCGGTAGCTGGTCGATGACTTGTGCTCTTTGACCACCTACGATATGCGGACTCGAAGCGTTGGCTATCTCGAAAGGAATGACCTCTCCCGCCCGCTACCGGCCGAGGTCAGGCCGGCCGCTAGGGTCATGCGATCACCTGGCACGGCGGGACGTCCTGGGGCCAAGCGCGATGCAATTTCACTCACTCAGTGTTCGGGAGAGGGGAAATGGTGAGCGGCACCAACCGCGCATCAATGTCGAGACAGCCTGCACGGGGGAGAGAGCCGTGGCTGCTTCGGCCCGTTCGGCTATGTGAAGAGCTGGAGGGACCACGTCAGTGATAAAAACGGCGTTCTAGATTTTTCCAACAACTAGAAGATATGTAGAATTGATGTTCAAGTCTTCTGATCTCCAAAGGTTATATCTGGTCACACTTATTACACCCAAACCGAGATTGGCCTGGGATAACCGGCATTCTCAAAAGCAGCGATAATGACAATAATGCACCCGGGGGGATAAAGCGGGAAACTTGTTCAAAATCTTCTTTGAGAATATTTTCTCCGGAAAGCTCTGTCATTTGTCACTTCTGAGAACAATGTCACCGACATTACCAAGAGGAAGAGTGATGGCTCTGTTCAATCACGACCAGACCAGAAACTTCATATGTTATGACCAGAAACTTCATCATAATTTCGCAACATATTAAAAGATCATGTTAACCCGGCTACGTAAAATTTCAGCATCGTGCTCAGAACCCCTCTGAAGGTATTCCATAAAACTCTTCGGAGAAGCTTCTGAACCCCTGTTCAGACACATTCCTGGTGTACGCATCGGGCGTTTATTTCAGTCATCGATCTATGAAGGCGTTTTAACCCACTGCAGCCGGTTTGGAGCTTCCTGATCGCACGTCGACTGTTGCCTTTGGAAGGCCGCAGGGCCAAATTCCTTTCTAGTGCGCATTCAGGTTGTCAAATATTTCACAGAACATGTGTTGTTTTTTATTGGAATTGTATCTTAGCTTCGATGCTCATCCCAGCACAGTTCAAAACGGTTTTGCGCCGCATATGCGTCGGCGTTGCACACACATACTATCGGTGGCTCGTCAACACCACCAGTGCAGCCCCTCCCTCACTGGACCCCGGGGCTCGGGCCATGGTGGGCGCAACAGAAGGCACAGCTAGCTCCGTCGTGGCCGGCAGACTGCTGTTGGAGACATGCGGTGGTGGTGCTGTCAGCTGGTGCTAGCTGGCTCAGCTTTGGTGGATGCCTCAGCGCAGCTAAAACCGGTCAACGACAATGACAGCCAAGATATTTCAGATCAGATCAGATGACACCACGTAAACGGAGCAGGGTGCGAAATAGGATTGCAGGGTGCGTTTTATCAAAGCTCACGAGTTGCGTTTAGTTTTAAAGTCTGACCGGATTTTCGGCGTTTTAGATTGTTGGATATCTACAAATGCCTGAGTGACATTTGTAAAATTGGTACTTCATCAAATTGATAGGCAGCCAACATCATTAGTTCCGAGATTCTCATACAACATCGAATGACTTGGACAACTGACAGCCAAAGCCAGTCAGCTCAAACAGGCAAATAAAGCATCGTTTCCACTCAGTTCGGCAGGCCGGTCCAGGGAAACGAAGCTCACGAAGCCACAGAAGGGGGCACACCACACCCCTGTCCACTAACCCCGCTTGGCGGCCGTCTGTTCAAACCTTGCACGTGAAACTAACAGGAAATTGAAGCGGGCAGCTAATCTGTCAGCTGTTAGAAGTGTAGGCTTCCTTTGTCCGGCCTCGGCTGCGCCACGCTCGCCGCCTTCCGACGGTCGGAGGCAACCTTTCAGCACCTGAGACAATGCCACCTCGGCCGAGGCCGGCGGCCGCGCCGGTCGAGCGCCATCGTCACGCCGAACTCTATTACGCCCCAAACGAGGCAGACGAGTGACCTCATTACCGGGGCGACTCGCGTCAGCACAAGGACGAAGCGATCTGACGCTGATGAGCGAGTAGGATGCTGAAGTTAGTTATTGCTAAACGGCTGAAATGCGCACTGCAAAGGCGCGCTGCTTTCAGTTCCGCTTCTGCGTCACCGAATTCGGCTGCGCCACACCTCCTGAAAGAACGCTTGTAGGTATGCTAGCCAGGGAGCGGGTGGGTGAGCATAGCGATTTATAAAGCATAAAGGTCTGTGAGCAAATATTAATGGAAAATTTCCACCTGTGGGATCGGCATTTAGCTTAACGCGTAGGAACTGCCTAGTTCCCCTCGAGCTGAATCGGAAAACAAATACAGTTTTCTTGAATTCTTCCTCAATGGCTCCGGATTTCCACTGGAATAGAGATTTTCGCAAATATTTTTTTTCCGGATAAGCTCCACATTTATCCTCGCAGAAAGCTCAGCAATGGTTACAGCGGCCTTACGCTCCTACTGTCAATAAATCGTGCAGTGAGATTCGTGATCCAGTTGCTGTGCGTAGTAACTCGTGTTACTCTTTTTGATAGTTCATCTTGTTCTAAATACGTCACTCATGGTATTCAGTTCAAGTGAACATGCCCCATTTCCATTAAAGGGTTAAGCCTCCACGAAATCGGTTTTTAGTTAAATACTTATAAAGTTTCGGCGCGCTCTGCATTCCTCTGGTTTCTTAGTTTTCCCAAATGGTACCTCATTACGCCAAGGTCATGCCCGGGTCCCAAGGGAGGTTAGTTCATGCTAGAAGTGCTTCCGTTACGGAGCTGTTTTGTGTGAGTTGAGGCCAAAACGTTACGGCTGGACGAAGGCTCAAAAGCCGCACCGTTCCCGTCATCTGAGACCTGTTATGGTCGAAAGGCCCGTCATCTGAGACCTGTTATGGTCGAAAGGCTGCTTCTAGCGACAACAGTTATCACCTCGCGCTGGCACAGATACGGACGGAAAGCTTTTTTGGAAGGTCCCGACCCTTGATACCTGGACAAAGGATCACGGCTAAACGATCGTAGCCATCTGACGCCGGTCGATCAATATAGCCCTGACGTCTGTGGTGCTCTCGGCGAGATTCTGTGGTGCTCCCGGCCGGATTCCGACGCTTATTACACCGTTAGCTCGGCTCAAGACGCTGCAATCAACGTAATGAAACCAATTACGCATTGTGTCCTCCGAAACAACACGTCTTCCATGTGTGCCTGATCGATGCCCGCGCGCACCCTGCTCTTACGAAGCCGTGAATGTACGCCAGCTGGTGGAAAGAAAAGAAGGCTTCAGTCTCTTCCATTACTGCTCACTTTGATCTTTTCTTCAGGAAAAGTTTTCCCGAAGATGCAACCTCCACAGTAAGACCTGTTTATCAAGACAAAACGGTCCCATCTGTATCCAGCTCAGCCAGAAGAGGAACGCTTGCAGGAAGTGAATAGCACGGCCAAACAAAGCGCCGGGTCCCGGGGGGATTGCAGCCTACGGGCGGCCAGGCACGCGCTGTGACGATCCGCGTCCTCTCTCCCGCTCTTGAAGCCTTTCGCGCGTACCACCATGATATTTCGTTTCATCCAGTATGTGGCATTTTAAATTGTGTGCTTTCCTGCAGATTTCCTAGAGATCGTAAAGGAAGTGCTTAGTTATGGACTGGAGCGGAAATGGTACTTGGAATGGTTGGCTGTTGTTTGTTCACACGGAAATTCATCAGGCTGCGTCATTTGCCAAGATATGTCTGGTATCGGAGCTTTCTGAATGATGAACGATGGCAGCTGATGACGACGACTGCCAATAAGCAAGATGGCAAAGTAAAACATCAAGACGAGCAGAAGCATGAACACGAGAAAAAATATCATTAAAGAAACGTTCATATATCTACGATCATAATCATATATCAATGTTTCTCGTTGACACGCTCAGGAACCAGAGCTGATTCGGGAGACAAACGTGACGACAATAGCAGAAAGCAGCACGACCACTCCTCTCATCTCTACGGCAGGCGGGTCCGTGTCATCCGCGCCCGAGCGCAGATCAGCGGACCCTCCCATTCCTAATCGCATTAGCCTCCAATAGCAAAAGTGCGGCGCCTCGGCTGAAGCTAATGCCGCAGCTCTCGCTGTGACGAGTGGACACTCGGCAGAAGGAGCTCCGTAGGAGGCGTCTGAACTCGCGCACTGCCGCGCGGCCGGCGGCGGCGGCCCACGCGTGTCCGGACGGCCGGCGGCGGCGGCCCACGCGTGTCCGGACGGCCGGCGGCAGCGGCCCATGTGTTTCCGGATGTCTGGCGGCAGCGGCCCACGCGTGTCCGGAAGGCCGGTGCCGCTCTAACGGGCTGGGATGTGGCCGCTTCCGGCCGTTCAGAATGGCCGTCGTCGGCCGCCGGCCCGTTTCTACGCCGCAGCGTCAAACCCAGCGACGAGAACGGCCGGGAAGTGGCCCTGCGAGCCAGCGGCCACGGCTCTTGGTCATGCCGTGCGTCACAGCTATGTTATTTCATAGGCTATTGTCCCTCTGTCTTTCTGAGACGCAGCGTGTTGGACAGGGCACGAGGAGCGTATATGTGGAGCTGCACACAAAAGTGTGTGCTATTGAAGAGGCTGTTAAGGAACTAATCAGGCAATAGGCCGAGATAGATCAGACGATAACGGAAGAAAATCGTGGGATGAGATGGTGGGCAAAAGTCTGGAGCGTGGGCACGATGTGTAAAAGTCCATGGTAGGTATTACTGGCACTGCACGCTAGTGCTCCCACTGATTGCAGCTTTCTTTAAAATTACTTATATATTTGGACGTGAGCATTCTACAGAGTCGTTCTGTTGTTATATAGGTAAAAGCCATGATCATTACGCACTTGTGTGGAGAGCATTTGCGTCAAAATATTCAGTTACACAAGTGTGATAACACCGACTATATTAAAAGAGGCAAATTGTGCAAATCGCTGCAGTTTCACTTTTTGGAAGCCAAAGGAAATAACAAAATCAAGGGTTCGGCACTTGATAGTATGTTCCTACGTCAGGCGGGTAACAAGCTGAGCATGTCAGTACATATGTGATGTAAAGACTCGCATGCCATGACCTCGACACGTTTTGGAACATCTTGGAGGACCAAAAGCCCACACATGGGGGGACATCCTTGGGTAGCACTGACTTGAATACGTCAGAAGTGGTGTATTGCATCAATACCGTTTCAAACGTTTAGTGGACGCATGGGTCCGTCCCAGAAGGAAATCTCTCTCAGACCCCAAAGCTGGAACCAAACTGGAATCCATCCCCTGGACGGGGCCTTCCCCGGGTACTAAAGCTGAAACCAAGTTCAGCATCCAGATAACGCTAAATTTTCATACCCCGGTGCTCTGAAATTCCATCAACCAACTCAGCGCAATCATCTTCAGCGATGCACTCCACTCACCGAGGGCGGATAGTTTGCACTGCAGCCGCGGATTTCACTCGGGGCAAACTTTACCGAAGCAATCTCCAAAATGATTAAGTTCACCACCGGCAGTCAGCGCAGCCCATACACTATGCATGCGTTTTTAGCGTCTGGCGAGACGAACCGGTTCCCGGTGAACGGTGGACTGTGTGAATTGCAAACATGGACTGGCATACTTCCGGCGCGAGTTGATCGCGCCACGTGTCGCCGTGCGTCACGGTCTCGCCAGGGGCGACAGTCGCTGCCGCAGCGTGCTCATTGCGGTGCGGCGCGGTACCATGCCCATTAAGCGCTTGGCGCTGCAAGCTCAGGACACGCGCATCAACGAGATAAGCACGTGCGCATCAATATGTATGCACTGCAGGGTGCTAGGATTTGTGTCTAGATGTCCCTGAATGTCTTCGTTTACTGCTTCGGTTTCGATTACTGTTCAATTCTGAGAGGCGTATGCGTTGCGCGCTGTGGGCGTTGTCAGTAGGATGTCACCTTTCTATGCACGAGTGACATGCACAGAAACAGCCTGGGGCCAACTGGTCCCTCGGCGCCGCAGGCCAGACATGTGCCAGGGGTGCCTCACCAGGGTCCGAGTGTGTCTCGGTGAGAGCTCTGCACAGTCTTGTCTCGTCCACGGTCAGTGATCCGGTGTTCAGGGTCAGTAATCCAGTGTCCGGGGTCAGTGATTCAGTGCTCAGAGTCCGAAATCACTGGTACATGACGCCTGATCCGAAGTTCGTGGCCGGGGTCGGTGGTCGGGGTCGGTGGTCGGGGTCAGTGGCCCGGGGTCGGTGGGCGGGGTTGGCGGTCGGGGTCGGTGGTCGGCGTGCGTGGTCGGGGTCGTGATTGGGGTCCGTGATTGGGATTCGTGGTCGGAGTCCGTGAGTGGGGTCCGTAATCGGGGTTCGTGGTCGGGGTCCGTGCCCGGGGTCCGTGGTCGAGGCTCGTGGCTGGGGTCCGTGGCTGGGGTCCGTGACCGGGGTCCGTGGTCGGGGTCTGTGCCCGGGGTCCGTGGTCGAGGCTCGTGGCCGGGGTCCGTGGCTGGGGTCCGTGACCGGGGTCCGTGGTCGGGGTCCGTGCCCGGGGTCCGTGGTCGAGGCTCGTGGCCGGGGTCCGTGGCTGGGGTCCGTGACCGGGGTCCGTGGTCGGGGTTTGTGCCCGGGGTCCGTGGTTGAGGCTCGTGGCCGGGGCCCGTGGCTGGGGTCCGTGACCGGGGTCCGTGGTCCGGGTCTGTGCCCGAGGTCCGTGGTCGAGGCTCGTGGCCGGGGTCCGTGGCTGGGGTCCGTGGCCGGGGTCCGTGGTCGAGGCTCGTGGCCGGGGTCCGTGGTCGGGGTCCGTGGCCGGGGTCCGTGGTTGAGGCTCGTGGCCGGGGTCCGTGGCCGGGGTCCATGACCGGGGTCCGTGGTCGGGGTCCGTGGCCGGGGTTCGTGGTCGAGGTCCGTGCCCGAGGTCCGTGGCCGGGGTCCGTGGTCAGTGAAGGTGCGTTCGACCAGAAGACCATGGCCGGGGCCTGTCGCCTTGGCCGGGCGCTTCCGATCGCTCCATCATCCCGCTGACGCCATTCATCCGCGGTCAGTCGATCTGGCAGCCGCTCCGCCCGACCGCCCGTCCGTCCCGCGCTGCCTCAGGGTCGTCTCAGGACACGCGCTGAGGGCGACCGGTGGTTCTCCGGCAGGACGGCAGGTCGCCGAGAAATGCTACGAATTAAGTCCCTGAGCGACAAGGGGAACGGCCTACAGGTTTGCTTACCTGTGACTGAGCGCTGTCCTCTGGATGGGAGTCTGTTTTGGGACCAGGACTGACCCTGCGTCACGACCTCTGGATGGGAGTCTGTTTTGGGACCAGGACTGACCCTGCGTCACGACCTCTGGATGGGAGTCTGTTTGGGACCAGGACTGACCCTGCGTCACGACCTCTGGATGGGAGTCTGTTTTGGGACCAGGACTGACCCTGCGTCACGACCTCTGGATGGGAGTCCGTTTTGGGACCAGGACTGACCCTGCGTCACGACCTCTGGATGGGAGTCCGTTTTGGGACCAGGACTGACCCTGCGTCACGACCTCTGGATGGGAGTCTGTTTTGGGACCAGGACTGACCCTGCGTCACGACCTCTGGATGGGAGTCTGTTTTGGGACCAGGACTGACCCTGCGTCACGACCTCTGGATGGGAGTCCGTTTTGGGGACCAGGACTGACCCTGCGTCACGACCTCTGGATGGGAGTCTGTTTGGGACCAGGACTGACCCTGCGTCACGACCTCTGGATGGGAGTCTGTTTTGGGACCAGGACTGACCCTGCGTCACGACCTCTGGATGGGAGTCTGTTTGGGACCAGGACTGACCCTGCGTCACGACCTCTGGATGGGAGTCTGTTTTGGGACCAGGACTGACCCTGCGTCACGACCTCTGGATGGGAGTCTGTTTTGGGACCAGGACTGACCCTGCGTCACGACCTCCGGATGGGAGTCCGTTTTGGGACCAGGACTGACCCTGCGTCACGACCTCTGGATGGGAGTCTGTTTTGGGACCAGGACTGACCCTGCGTCACGACCTCTGGATGGGAGTCTGTTTTGGACCAGGACTGACCCTGCGTCACGACCTCTGGATGGGAGTCCGTTTTGGGACCAGGACTGACCCTGCGTCACGACCTCTGGATGGGAGTCTGTTTTGGGACCAGGACTGACCCTGCGTCACGACCTCTGGATGGGAGTCTTTTTGGGACCAGGACTGACCCTGCGTCACGACCTCTGGATGGGAGTCTGTTTTGGGACCAGGACTGACCCTGCGTCACGACCTCTGGATGGGAGTCTGTTTTGGGACCAGGACTGACCCTGCGTCACGACCTCTGGATGGGAGTCCGTTTTGGGACCAGGACTGACCCTGCGTCACGACCTCTGGATGGGAGTCTGTTTTGGGACCAGGACTGACCCTGCGTCACGACCTCTGGATGGGAGTCTGTTTTGGGACCAGGACTGACCCTGCGTCACGACCTCTGGATGGGAGTCTGTTTTGGGACCAGGACTGACCCTGCGTCACGACCTCTGGATGGGAGTCTGTTTTGGGACCAGGACTGACCCTGCGTCACGACCTCTGGATGGGAGTCCGTTTTGGGACCAGGACTGACCCTGCGTCACGACCTCTGGATGGGAGTCTGTTTTGGGACCAGGACTGACCCTGCGTCACGACCTCTGGATGGGAGTCTGTTTTGGGACCAGGACTGACCCTGCGTCACGACCTCTGGATGGGAGTCCGTTTTGGGACCAGGACTGACCCTGCGTCACGACCTCTGGATGGGAGTCTGTTTGGGACCAGGACTGACCCTGCGTCACGACCTCTGGATGGGAGTCTGTTTGGGACCAGGACTGACCCTGCGTCACGACCTCTGGATGGGAGTCTGTTTTGGGACCAGGACTGACCCTGCGTCACGACCTCTGGATGGGAGTCTGTTTTGGGACCAGGACTGACCCTGCGTCACGACCTCTGGATGGGAGTCTGTTTTGGGACCAGGACTGACCCTGCGTCACGACCTCTGGATGGGAGTCTGTTTTGGGACCAGGACTGACCCTGCGTCACGACCTCTGGATGGGAGTCTGTTTTGGGACCAGGACTGACCCTGCGTCACGACCTCTGGATGGGAGTCTGTTTTGGGACCAGGACTGACCCTGCGTCACGATACGATCGGATGCTGGATTGTTCGCACGATCACGTTGCTTGTGATGTTGCATACAAAACCGCAATGCATTTGGATGCCACCAAGCGCTTCTGACTCTTTCAGCATATTTCAAGCATTCCCAAAATTTTAATCGAGTAGACTGCAGAAATCAGCCAACAAAAGCCTCTTGGGTGTCATCACATACGTCGAAGCGAGGAT